>NC_133130.1:63852603-64452603 GCF_048418815.1 Hemitrygon akajei
AGGGAGCTGAAAAACACTTGAATAATAATAAAAGGGTTAAATTTGAAGGACTGTGGAAAGTCACCAGTTATTGTGGCACAGGCTCAATGGGTCCAAGTGGCTTTTTTCCTCGCACCTTGTTTGTATTATTTAACCAATGCTTCAGATACAAGCCATAGAACAGCTTTTTTCTGCTTGCTCACTTTCATAATGTCTGTTGTTCATTGTCTGGAAACCCCAGAGAGGCTTTATCTGGCCTGTCACTACTTTCTGGTGGGAGGACAGGTGAAGATCTGCCCATCGGGTTAACACTACACACAGCAGCCATAGCACCTCCTTGTGGTAAAAATAGTGTTTAAAATGGAGATTCAAATGTTTATATTCCGGCTTTAGTTTTAATGCTATAAGAGTAAAACTCTGTCATTTGAAAAAATACATCATAGTTTTATATTGACCAAAAGTAAAACCCCCTCTGCTGGAAAGTTTAAAATAAATCATTGAACCCATGGGACTATGGCTTCAAGTTCCTCTGTGTAAATTGTAATCAAATCAGGACTTTTTAAATACAATTATTTATGCACGGTAAAATGCAGGTACATCTCTCTCACAGACCGGGCAGTGTGAGTGCAAGTGTAAGCGTGCAGACAACTTGGAATCAATCAGTTTTCTGAGTCTGATATCACTGTGATAGTGATTAAACCATGAAATTATTTCCTTTTGATGTTTTAAACCTTGGAGTGTAAAGTTATTTGTTTCAGGAATAAAACAAACCTGCAACGTAATAGCACTTTAAACAAAAGCAACAGAGTTTAATTTGCATATAGTTAATTAAGTGACCCTTAGCAATGATTGCTGATGAGGATATTCATAAGCAGATCAAGTTCAGCTGGCATGACTAAAGAGATTTTGCATAAGCATTCTGCTATTGGCATTCTGTATGTACCATCTGATGGAGTTCAGTTGTCCAGTTTTAATATATTTAGCACCTATTGTGAGCCTGTGGTTGGAGATGGATTAATTATATTAACTTTATTTAAAGTATAAAGTGATAATATCATTTGCACAGTTGTTTGCAATAATGTGTTGGAAATACAAAGCAGCTACAGACATGTCTCTTTCCAGGAATTAATAAATGCAATTTATAAGGAATGTTAACTCAGAATTTAATGCTTTGTGGGCAGCAGCCAAACTGATTAAATAATAATTAGAGCAGATTTCAAGGGAAAGGTAAGGCGAGACTGCAACAGAATATAAAATGAGATTTAAAAACACCGGTGATTGCCAACATGAAAATGAAGATACAAGCATGTCCGTAAGATGATAGCACAGCTAAAGGGTTATGTTAACCCTAGAGTATTTATATTAGTGCTTTTCCCATGTGTTAAAGCAAATGCCAAGATTTATGAAAGACTAATCCTTTCGATGAAGAGCCCCATATGATATCATAAGCTATTTCTCTCTTTGGATGCTGATTACACTTTCCAGCATATATTATTTTATTTCAACTTTCTAGCATTTGATTTTTTATATATTTAATTGACAAACAGTTGAGAAATATATACTTTTAAACACATGAACTCAATGCATTTGATGAAGCAAGGGAGTTTTAGGTATGAACATGAGGTGGGGATTCAGTTGGGACCTACCTATGGTGTGTGCTTTGTACTTTTGTACCAAACAACACACACGAAATGCTGGTGGAACACAGCAGGCCAGGCAGCATCTATAAGGAAAAGCACTGTCGACGTTTCGGGCCGAGACTCTTCGTCAGGACTTCTAGTGCTTCTCCTTATAGATGCTGCCTGGCCTGCTGTGTTCTACCAGCATTTTGTGTGTGTTGTTTGAATTTCCAGCATCTGCAGATTTCCTCGTGTTTATTTAGCACCAGATGGATTCCGGTAGTGGGTGATGGAAAACTGAACTAGGAGACTAGGAAACTGAACTAGTGCAAGAAGAACATATTTGCAAAAACTGCCCCTGTAGGTTTTGGTGTTCATCTTACACTGAGTAAAAAATTGGCTTATCCCCAAGAGCATTTAATTTAATTTTAATTAAAAACTTAAGGAAGTATGTGGAGGCTTTGTAGAGGGTGCAGGCTACTGCCTGGATTAGAGGGCATTTGTTAAGGAGAGGCTGGACAAACTTGGGTTGTTGCTCAGCAGCAGCAGAGGCTGAGGAGAGATCTGACAGAAGCTCACAAGATTATGAGAGGTGTAAATAGAGTAGACTGTTGGTATCTTTTTCCTAGGATCAGTATGTCTAATACTAGAGGGCATTCGTTTAAGTTGAGAGGGGGTAAGTTCAAAGGAGGTGTGCAGTGCAAGTATTTTCACATAGTGTGGTGGGTTCCTAAAACATGTTAATGGAGTAAAGTGCAATAGATGTGTTTAAGAGACTCTCAGACAGGCACGTGAATGTGCAGAGAATGGAGAAACATGGACATTTTGTAGACAGAAGGGATTCGTTCAGTTAGGCAGTTAATAATTAGTTAGGTACATACATCTTTTCTTTCCTCAGCTGTACTGTTGTACGTTGTTTGTTCTATGTTTGTTCATTGCTTTCTTTGTGTTCATTGTGACATTCGTATTGCTGAAAGTGCCAGTGCCACTCCTGCGGTCTCTTTGAACAGTACGTTCTACAGAATTTGTGGGGCTGACGCAGATGGGCCCAGCCCCTCGGTATTCAGTGGCAGCAGGCAAATTTCAGTGTACTCTCCTGGAGCCTGGAATGTGCCAGGTAATAGCACTTATTCATCCTACTGGAAGACCGACAAGCTTTGGTGGGTGTTTCACCTAGATGATCATCTTCCAACAGCACTTCAAACCAGAACTTCTAGTTCTAGTCTCATCCAATCTCAGTGGAAAAAGCCTGCTTGCAGTTACCCTATTTATAAATTATAATTTTGTGTACCTGTATCAAATAACTCCTCATTCTCCTATGCTTCAGTTTAAAAAAATGTTTTAATCTATTCAAACTTCCCCTCAAGCCCTGGCAACATCCTTCTAAGTTTTCTCTGCACTCGGCATTGCTCAGCAGATTGTGGCCAGCTCCTCATCTTATTTCCTTTGCATGTGTGGGCAGTGCTGCAGCCTGTGTGATGGCCTGCTTCTTTGTTACTTTATGTTCTTGATCTGGTGGTCTTTCTTCTTGCAGACGTTTTAGTTACAGCAGACCCTGCGGTGCCTAGTGCACATCCTGTGCCCATGATTTCCAGATGGTGAAAAGACCATTTCATGACATAATGGGATCATTGGAGAGTCAAACAAAAAGGGTGAAAGAAACTTTGACCCACTAGTTGGAGCTGCAAAAGACGGACTGGCACAGATTGTGTGGGGAATTGTCAGCAGTTCCCTGTGTAGGTGCCACCAAATTGACAACTCCTGCACTTGCACGAATGAATTGGATAAATTCAGAATCCCTGTTTACCATCACTTTCTCAACTGCACACCAATGATAGAGATCAAAGTTGTGGTAATTTCCCAGAAACCTGGCTTGGCACAGGGACAGATGTAGCTGCAGGGAGAGAGGCTAACTGTATTTGTGTTAACTGGGTTGGAGAGTTGAATCAGCACTCTATGTTTGTGATAATCAGGAGCTGACAGGAAGCACTCAACAAGCTTGGTCCACAGAGGTGCTTATTTATCTAAAGAACTATCCTTTATAAAATTGTCATAAAAGTAGGTCCGTTGCATTGGTGCTTTGTTCTAAGAAGTGACATGCAGGATGTCAATGCTTGTTATATATGACATGCATATTGGGTAGGTTTTACAGCAGTAATTGTTCTGTACGTCTTCACATGTAATGTACTCCATTGAAAATACTGAAATTGTGTTTGATCACCTCGAATGTAATTCAATTTACAGAGGAGATAGGAGAAAAAAGTTCTTATTAAGATTTCCATATTCTTTCAATGTTAAATAATGGCACTTCACCGCAAAATTGAGAAACTTTGTTATTTTGGAGAGTAAAACATTGTCTCAGAACTTCTTACCATCAGCTCATATGCTCTTTACAGGCCAAAAAATCTTTTTCAAAACATGCTTTAAGTAAAAAATGATTAAAATATTTAAGCTACTTATTTTAAAATAAATCTAAGTTAATCTCTATTGATGTCAGATCCGTACTGCTGTTCCCTTCCAGTTTCAACCCGTGCATGGCTTTCGTGTAAGTTGTGGCAAATCCCCTCAGCCTTCCACTTCCACACTGAATTCCAGAAGGAGTCCATCATTGAAGAGTAATTTGAAAATCAACAGGAAATAGTAAACAGTAATTTTGAGTCTCTGTATTTGCTTGTACACGTGTGCTAACAAATGCATCGACTTTGCTGATGGTAATGTAAGGAAATGTCAGCAGTTTTGATTATATTTTCCCATAAAACCCAGGCAAGTATGATCAGAATTCCCTGACGCCCTCCACTGGGAACTTCAGGTATATAGCTGAGCTCCTGGTTGAAAAGTAGAAGTCCTGGCAAGATCAAACTTAATAATTTACTGGCAGTTTTATTCTGCCTCGTGCGAATGATCCTAATCCTACACATTTAATCAAAGTGAATTTGCCTCAAGGATCTCTTTGAACAGCTCTGAATTTCTGTACAACTCTGACAAGCACTTTAAAATTATCTGAAGAAATAAAAACACACATTCTATTATATGAGTAAAATGTCTCAAGCAACTTTCTGGCATGTTAGAGCAGGTAAAAATATCTTTATATGCCACTGGAAATGGACAGCTTCCAACTTGTTCACTGACCGTAGTCTTTAATGGATTAGGAAGCTCAATATACTAATGAGATAAAAATTGCATTGTGAGATTCTCCATTTTATTTGACCATAATTTGGACAAGTTAATAAGGCTTGTTTCTGATAGCAGTGTTTTCTACCTAAATGGAGTTCTGCCTGCAAATTGGAATGGGAGGGTCACCAGCTATAAGTCAAGCAGGATGCTTTGGTGTCCCACTGGCCTTTTCTTGAAATAAATACCACCATTGAAGCATTAACATTGCGCAAATGATGCAAGACAATCCAAAGTACAGATAATTCTATAGTTGGTGAGTTAACTTTTGTGTTTGAAATCGTGAGCATAGATGTTAAAATCATTACATCTATGTCATTATTACTAATTTAATTTAGGAAACCTAATTAAGACACACTGCTTATCTAACATTTAATGTGTGAATCGCAAGAACTGAACGGGAGGAGGGAATGGCATTTAAGGAAAGCAATGTTATTTTCAATGTGGAAGGGACGCTTCCAGGCATCAATTCCCAGTGCTCCATATCTCATAGGAGAAAACTATGTTCAGAGCAAATGCGCTTAATTGTATTTATTAACATCATTGCAAATTGATTTTCTTTAAGCATCCAAGAGCAACAATTGCAGAGTGTATACTTTGTTCAGAAAGTGATTGATCACTTTACAACTGTGAAGAAAGTATTTCCCTTTAATATAATCTGAGTTTGTTCAGAGTGATGCTACTGTAAGATCTCAAATCTGAGTCTCAAAGTTGTTTTTGACAAAGGTGGGATAAAAGACTGCCAGACAGCCTCATCCAGGTGCTTGGTTCAGAAGTTTCAGAAGTAAATTAGACCTCTTTATTCAGATCTATATTTGCATCTGAACCTGGCAGGTGTCTCACAACTTGGGAATATCAGCAGCTGAAGAAGATACCACTCAATTGACTCTACCAGGCGGGTGTCTTTTTGTTACCAGTGGATCCAATTTTCTTGAATGCTAATAGCTATGCTGTTCACTTGGGCCAACAGTTCCTTTTCTCCTCATGTCCGGACTTCTTTCAGACCTCTTAACACTCCTTTCTGCCAATCTTGCTCCCAGCCTCCTTCTGATCTTCATCTCCACATTAACGTTTCACTTCACCATCTATTCTTTCCTACCTTTTCCATCTGCATTAACACTGTCAGTTCTATGAGTTGATTTTAGAATTTCTAGTGCTCCTCGGAACATCCGCTATCCAAAATGCGACTTTGCTTCCCAATCTCTCTTTAGTATGACTCCATTTTGACTTCAGGTCCTTCAATGTGTCTGACTACCCCTACTCATGCCCAACATCTTGACATGTATTTAGCAGCTTGTGTCCCCCACTCTTCCATGAGCTACAGACCCCTGTGATGGTATTGGATCTGCTGCCCACAAAATTCTTAACTGAAACGAAGATCATAAACCCTATCCAATATAGATAGCTATGGCTACCTTCACTTCAGGGAGGTTTTACTGTAGCCACCTACTCTTCAAAGGCTAGATCACTTACTTGTTTAATCTCCATGGTGAGTTTAGATACCAGCACTCACTATTTGAGTGGTGGGTTCTTCCTCACTACCAAGGAGGAGACACCTCCATCTAACAAAGTAGTTTAAACACAGTTCATTTATTTTTAGTGATACACATTTAAATCCAGACAAGATTCTTAAAGCTCTCAGAGGACTTCTATCTAATAAAATATTTCCAAATTACAAGCAATTTCTAAAACACAAGGATTTCCAAAACACGTACAATTCCTATAAGCTAAAAATACATACCAACAAGTTGCAGTTGAATGAGCTGTCTGTTGCAGAAATCAAAAGAAGAGGAATGGATTTTAAACACCTGGTCTTTCTGTCATTCTTCTTGTTATTCCTTGACCATTCCTAACAAATTAGACTGCTGTTACATTTATACTATTTTTTGCTCCTTGGTGACTTTACACACATCTGATTTTTTTTTAAATCTCAAACACCCAAAATCAATGCAGTGTGGGCTGACTCTCTGAATACACAAATCTCCCAGTTATTGATGGATTAGCTATTTAATGTGCTAAGTGATAGTATCAACCTGGTCTGCAAGCTTCTTTGAAATAATTAAACATCTTTGCCAGTGTTGACTGGTTTGATGCAGGCTGAATTAACACAACCTCATTGCCTTACATGGCATCTCTTGAACAGCCAAGCCCCATGCTGTGAGCCAGCAACCTAAGTTCTATAGACAGTGCTGTTTGTTTGCAAAGATTGATTATTGCTTGCAACTTATCTTGAGAATTGAAGCCCAGTTCTTGTTTATGACAAGAAGCTGAATAATAGTTGGGACTTTAACTTACTCAAAACAACTCTTTGGCCCCTGGAAGAGTCAGCTTCTGTGTTAGAAAGCTGATGTTAGCAAAAAGCCCCCCCCCCCAAGCCTGTAACAGACCAAATCTCTGCCCCCAATATAACTCCAGCTCTTCCAGGTTTCTTAGGCAATACATTGTCTCCAACAATCCCTCTTCCTGTGTCTCTAGTCTCTCTAAACTTCCAAACTCTGCATGTGAATCATATCCCTGATCAACAAACTCTCATTTTTTTTTTTCTCCAGCAGACTATCCCATCCAACAAGTAGCCAGATTCTCATACTGACTGGCTGGAGCCAAAGAGCAGAGTCCAAAAATATTTATTTTATCTTGCCTTTGGATTCAGCAGGTCACACGGGGAATCTGTTCTGTCTTCATGCACTTTGTTTGTGTTATTAGTCATTCTTACTGATTTTATTTCTACTTGCTGATGCCAAGACTTAGGCAGAACTGCTGTAGAATTGACCCTGGAGATCCTATCAGCTTGCTAACCTAAGACTGATGGATGGACTGAGTGAAAGAGAGGTGAATTCCAAAGACATTCCCAAGTCTAAGTCATTCTCAAACTGGTTCACTTCAAACTCACTGTGGTTTAACTGTGCTACCTCATTCAGACTTGGATGAGAAGTATGTTTAGTTTTCGTACACAGAGCCAGATAATTATGCATCTACCTAGTCGGCCAAAAACCTATATTTGTGGAAAAGCATTGTCATGAAAATAACTCACATCATAGCACCAACTTAATGAAATTAAATTCACCGGCACTCAATTCACATTTGCTGTTGAATGCAACCAATCAACATTCTTTACAGTATTATCTACATCTTTCAATATTTCTTCACTCTACCTCAGAATTTTTTAGCTTTTATTTCTCAGCATATTCATGTCCTGGGAAAAGTCTTCCTTTCCCAATGTGGACTGCCTATTTGTAACATGTCAAAGATGCCACCACTGCTGCCTCCCATCTGTTTATGCAACTTACTGCTTTATTCACATGGTCTGCCTTATCTTTTGAAGGTGACAAGGTAAAAGTACAGTGGGTTGTGATGCAGGAATAGATTGCCAAAAAAAAATTAAACAATAAAGGAACAAGAAGATAGCAGAAATAATATGAAGTATAATTTAGCAAGTGTCATTGAGCTTAGATAGCTGCAACAGTGATGGAAAACTAGGTAATTTTCAACCTTTGTACTGATCTACAACATAAGCAATTTCATTCTAGGTTTTACTTTCCTCATGCATGGTAACAATCTGGCCTGACTCCCTCTAAAATATTCTGATAGACACGAAACAATACAGACTCAGAAATACCTGAAAAGGAATCGCCAGAGCAAAGGAAACTCTAAAAACCATTAAATTCAAAACAGCTGTCAAATCAAGCACGTATTTGAACAAATCTCACATGATGTTTATATTTGAAATGAATGACTTGGCCCATCTCCCGTACACCTGACTGGAGCACTGGGATGACCTTCTCAGATGCAAGGTAAGTATATTATTCTGGCATACACAAGCAGAAGATCTTCAAACCTTTGAAGAGATTGCTTTTTAAATTTGCTTCTTTCTTGACTGCAATCATTCATTCTATCTTTGTAAATTTTATTGGCACCATATTTAAGTCCTGTTAGGTAAGTTTGTCTGTTTCATGCATGAATGTATAGGATATGTAAGTGGAATATTTCTGACTGACCAGATCTCCAGCTGATTCCACCTCCTACAGTGAAATTTGCAGCGGAGGTGAGAGGTTCAAGGAGTTTTAACTTCTGCAGGTGACAATTAGAAAATGAAAATGTATTTAGGCATTAATAGATATTCTGGTTTCAGTGGAATTGATAACCAGATAAATACTGTCCATCTTACTAGGAGAAAACCTTTGCGTTTCTTCAAAATAGCATGGAAGGATTTCTTTTCTCGCATCTACTTAATGTGTGAGATGGGACTTTATTTCATCTTTAAGATAGCAGCTCCATAATTTTATTGTTCTGAAGCATCTGCCTGGATTTTTCAGCTCAGGCTTTCACTATAGGACTTAAACATTAACCTTTAGGAAGCTTAGTAGAGTAAATGTGACTGCTTTGCCAGCACTGGCATCTGCCTTTTTATATATAGTACATTGTATGTTTATTGTGCCATTGCCAGGAGTGCAACAGAGTAAATACTTTCACACAGGAAGGCAAATGAACAGTTTATAAATGATCTGCTACACCCAGCCCTTAACTACTTTTTGTTCTATATTTTCTACATGAGGAAAACCAACAATGGGACCCAGATTTGAAAGAGAAATGTAAGAAATAGATGATGTAATTCATGAATAGCTTGCATGAATATGCCTTCAGTAAGCTGATCCATGCACACGCAGTCTAAGCAGATTAAATATTTATTTTAAAAATATATGTAATTGCATTGTGTTGAAAGCACCTGACAAGTCAGAGCAAATTAAAAGTTTATGCCTCATCTCAGAAGTTCAAATGCTATCCCCACATATTTGAAGTTATAGGTTAACAAAGGTTATAAAGGTTTTCTGAGTCTATTGTTACGGCTATACTCTTGGAATGCTATGCCATGGATCTATTTCCTGCATGTTTATTCTATGACCTGCTCTAACAGAATTCCAAAACACCAACCCATCTTTTCCTACATCAAAGCAGATTAAATCATAGGTCAAAGCAAACTGTAACCTGCAATGGCTGCTTACACGTGACAAGATCAGCAGAAAGAGAAGACCAATAAAGAAAGTGGTCAGAACAATCAGGATTTCTGCCAACTTTGTCCTGATACTAAACAGACCTTTCATTGTCACTGCAATGTTTGACAAAAATAAAAAAAAACACACTCTCTTACACATTAAAGAACACACTCTCTTACACTCGCAATCTCTTACACGTTAAAAGAAATATTTCTAACAACATAATTAATAAAATGCTTGTTTGACAGTCTGGCGGGCAGACACACACATCACGCCTGTAATCCATGTCTCCTGACTTCACCGTCCTTGCTGTAACATAATAAGTAACAGATGTCACCGGGCAGGGTTACTGAACTGTGCATAATAAAAAAAGAAGAGGGAGTAAAGAATGCAAGTTTTAAGTATTATTTTTACTAAACTGACACATATTTATATGACATCTATAAAATGGAAAACTCAGGATTAGCTGAGGAAAATTGCAGTGAAAATTTAGGGCACTCAAGCATTACCATTCAGTTTAGCGGTGGCTGGAGAAAGACCCATCAGTCTTCTGTTTGTCCCACCTTCCACATCTGGTTAATATCTTTCAAGGGGTTTCCAGTAAAAAGTAACCCCAAGCAGTAGGAGATTGTCGTTGCACAGGCCTGTTTATATCTGACTATGCCAATACTGCTTAAAATCTATTCCCCACCTAGCACACCGGGAAGATAAATGAAGAAAAGCATGCATGCCAAACCGCAAAGGCTTTGAAGGCAGACATAACCTCCATGACACCGTTTCTGAACTGCATTCATCAGCAGCAGTTTTTCCCCTTCTTGCTGCTCTTTTCAAATGTCTGTTAGGTAACATAGCACTTCCTCATGTTCTCCTTGGAGTTCAGAGTTCAAGCAGTCATAAATATTGTTAAGTGCTACAAATCTTTCCACAGTACTACTCCATGACAGGGTTCAGTTCTGTTGTTGGAAAGTGCACGGTGGATGTGTACCATATCTTGGCACTCCAGTCAGCCCTGACTCCACTTCCTGTCATACAGCAGTCATGATATTTGTACTGGGAAGAGTAAAGACTAGTTTGCAATCAAAAGCAAAAGGACATATGTTTCACAAAATAAACATTTTGTGAAGCTACTTCGCCTTTTTAGTCATTTTTCCTTTCTTTTGATGCCTCAAACTCCTGCTGTGATATGGCTCCATAGTCATCAATTGTCCACTGGTATCTGTCATAGCAGTTACTTCCCATGTGTGAGTGATGGAAGTTATTCCTCAATGAATAGCTAAATCCATTTGCTTCTTTGGCCAATACTCTCACATATGTATTCATCAGCTGTCATCCAGAGTGGGAATACCATCTGATTATGCAACCACACTTTCTATTCAAGAGTACTCACACTAACTGCAAGAAAACAAAGCCATCAGGTTCCATAAGAAGAAAGCATACTGTTTTAACCTTCATTTAAAGAAAGAACTTGGATTTACAACATGTATTTTGCAATCACATAAACTAAGTATTTTACAACTAAAGAATAATATTTCAGTTTTATTATGTGAGGAAGCACAACAGATGATTAGCACTGAGAAAGGTTCAACTAATAGAAATATTAGTAACCAAATAATTGCATAGAAATAGAACCAGAAACACATTTTGTGCTTGCAAATGTCTTCCGAAGATTCCATCACTCCAAACCTCTGTTCATGAGGCTGTGCAATAAATCAAATTTTGCAGACATTCTGCACAACCGATGGTGAGTTCACTACAAAGAGCAGGGTGAATGTGCTGGGGAACCTGGGGTAGAGAGGTCTGAGGATAACATTGTTGTTAGGGTGTTAACTGGGGAAGGGATTGAGACATTGAGTGTTGGGTTGAGGCATTGGGAAGAGCTTCAGCACTAGGGCAGGATGCAAAGATTTGGGAGTGTGGTTGGATGGGATTGTAATGAGCTGTTGCTTGGAATTTGAGATTGCTATCTGTTTTATAAGCCTAACAGTCATAAATGGGACAACAGTGGTTTAGGAACCGATGAATGGTTATCATGAGAGGTACCATTTGCCTGCACCAGATTCAGGTCCTGGTAAGATCTTATTAGGTAATTCCAAACAGGATTAGGACAAATGTCATATTCTTTCTTGGCACCGAGACAAATGAAGCAAACTTCTGTGGTGTTTACTGCTTGTTTAAGTTGCCATAGTACAAAATTCCTCTGTAAGTTCTCCTGCAAAGATTAGAAAAAGTGCTGTGTGGAACAAGGGATGAACTTGTTCCACACACAGCTGGCATAATTACCCACTGAGCCTATCAGGTAAAGAACTTTCTCAATGATAAAGGACTAACTATAGATCAAACAAAATGAATTGTGGCTATGTTAAGCACTTGTAATTGATGCTGGTACTAATTCTACACAGAAGTCGGCAGGCTATTGATTTTTAGAATTAGATACAGCCAACTTGCACAAGTAAAATTAAACTAGAAACACAGGGTTATACTGTGACAATCATTAGACTCTAAAAGTAATGAAAATCTCAGTGGGAATTTTCTCTTCATTTGTAGTTAATTTCCACACCCAGATGTCAAATTCAATTAAATGGCCATTAAAATAAAACCTTTTCGAAGAATAAAATTACTATGTTATACGAACAACTGATGATAATGACTACCCCAAGAAATCTTTAAACCAACAAACTTTCTGAAGACACATCTATTCAAAAATTGCAGCTTTAACAAGATTGGAGTCTTATTTTCATAAGAGACCTTTGGCAGTGAGTGAGGTGAAGTGAAAGGATGTCTGTGAGGATGTGTGGCACAAAGGACATTGGAAGGCCTTGTTTTCCCCCTGTTGGCACTGATGTTCACCAGCTGCTATAGGTATGCAATTGCTTGTCCACAAAAATAGGTTTTTCTAAAATATCCTTTGCAACTCTTATTTGCTTTTGCATTTCATGCAGCTTTAGCTGTTTGGCAACCTCATAGCTGTTTGGATCTGTTTCATACCATGCCAAAACTTTAGTTTTCAGCTTCATCCTTCACAGTTATACCTTTTTCACACAACCAAAATGTTCTTAGATGCCTGTAACAAAAAGTGGACAGAAAAGATATGGAGACAAGCAAATATTACATTTCCTATCTCATATTGATTCTCTTCCTCAGAGGAGATGCCAATTAGCTGCCCCAGTTCTTGAAGGCTTTCCATCCAATCCTCAAGATGCAGGGACTTCCTCTGCACAATGACTGTCAATATAAAATCAAATCTACACACCATAGGCCCTTTAAAACCACATTAGGCCACTCCTCCCAGATGATACCAGATTTAAAATATGTCACAACATGTATGAAGCAACTCTGTTTGTTTCCTATCATAGTGTGTTTGAGAAAGATCATGTACCACATTTCTGTATCTGAGTATTAAAATAGAATATATTACATAACACATCTTCAACACTAACAATCTTCCAATGAGAGTATTCCACTGTTTTTAGTTTGTCAAGAAATTAATTTTTTTGCTAAATTGTAAAATAAATATAGGATTGTAAGCAAATTTGCAAAATTGCAGGAGGGATGGGGGTTAAATATGGACATTAAATTTCTGGAGTTTTACAAAATGGTCCAACTTCAGATAAGATGACAAAAAGAACATTCATGGGATGTCAGACTCACCAAAGAGTAAGCCAAATTCTGATTGGACAGATTGAAAATGGCAGGAGGAGCTTTTGTGGTGTACTCTTGTTGATGCTGACCAACTGTATTGAAAAGTTTGTTTTTGAACTGAGAATGGTTGGACTTGATAAGGAAAACATTTGTATTATGTATTGTGTGATGTCTTTAGAATGTTATACAGTACTTCATAGACAAGGAATAACTCTTTGAATTGGTAAATGCTGTTGTTAATTTTTACAAATTAATGGGGTAAATCGGTCAAATTTTCCAAAACACAAGGGGAACTCTTTGATCTATCCAACTGTTCAAGATACATCAACAAGAAATTATCAAGTGAAAGATTATTTACCACACCAAAATCTTTTGATATAACCTATCCAAATTGATCTTATAGCATTTGAAATAGAATTTTTGTAATGGGCACTCTAACAGACCTGACAAATGTCTACATATATTGGGGTCTAATTAAAGCTTTTTACATATTTATCTTTCCTGCTTTGCTTGTATGCTCTTTGGCCATATTTCTGAAAACTAAATGTAGTTCAGCTTTTTTATGGTTTTTAATTTATTAAACTCAGAGGAACATGTTAGGCTTCTTATCCTCTTGAATGCGTTTCATTCACATTTTCAAAGAATGTCCTAATTAAATCCTTAGTCTTTGTTTATCCACACATTTTACCTATTTTTAATACCAAATAGTATTATGATTATAATAGCGTCTTCAAAACAATTACCAAGCCATAAATGTATTATCAAATAAAAATTAACACAATCCCACAAAAGAATGGAATAGAGCAGTTAGTTTCACAAAAGTGAATCTTAAAGGGAGGAAAAAAGAAATTTAAAGGTAAATAGATATAGGATTAGGATTTAATAAATAGTGACCTTAGCAGTTGATGTCATGACTGCCAGTGATGGTACAATTAAATTCAGAGATATTGGAGAAGATTGACTGAAGGAGGTTGTCCCATTTTGGTTGGTATTTAAAGTGCTTTTTAATATTTCAGTAAAATTTAAGTAGTATTGTACATATATTGTTTGATTAAGCATTCTTTGTTTGTTACATAATTTACTATGGGTTATATGTAAGATGTACATGAATGGCCATACATTATTATGCCACCATGTCATATATGAGCACCTCACCAGAGTAAAACAGACTAGACATAGAAACATAGAAAACCTACAGCACAATTCAGACCCTTTGGCCCACAAAGTTGTGCAGAACATGTCCCTACCTTAGAAATTACTAGGCTTACATATAGCCCTCTAATTTTCTAAGCTCCATGTACCTATCCAAAATTTTCTTAAAAGACCCTATCATATCTGCCTCCACCACCGTTGCTGGCAGCCCATTCCATGCATTCACCACTCTCTAAGTAAAAAACTTACCCCCGACATCTCCTCTGTACCTACTCCCCAGCAGCCTAAACCTGTGTCCTCTTGTGGCAACCATTTCAGCCTCTGACTATACACACGATCAATGCCTCAAATCATCTTGTACACCTTTATCAGGTCACCTCTCATCTTCCTTCGCTCCAAGGAGAAAAGGCCGACATTACCTCTCAGCTCTTAAATTCAATTCCACGACTGATGAAAGCCAATACACCATACGTCTTCTTAACCACAGAGTCAACCTGCTCAACTGCTTTGAGTGTTCTATGGACTCAGATCCTTAGATCCCTCTGATCCTCCACACTGCCAAGAGTCTTACCATTAATACTATATTCTGCCATCATATTTGACCTACCAAAACATGTTTTCCCGGGCTCCAGTGTAATTCTATTGATTAACTTCTGGAGATACAAAAATAACAGTGGCCATAAGACATAGGAGCAGAATTAGGCCATTCAGTCTATCATGTGTTCTCCACCATTTCATCATAGCTGATCCATTTCCATCTTAACCCATTCTCCTGCCTTCTCCCCAAAACCTTTCCCATCCAGACAAATCAAGAGGCGATCAACCTCCAGCTTAAATACAGCCAATGACCTGGCCTCCGTAGCAAAAATTTCCACATGTAGCGCACTGTAAAGGCTTCTCTGTAATGTTCACTGCTGATGTAATGGTTTCTCTGCAGCAGCAATGTTTTGGATTATGGCTGGAGATAACAAATCAGGATTTTGTTGCTCTGTCTTGTGAATCTGGAAGGAGTTTTATTGCAGGCTTTTGCCGGGGAGAGATGAGGAGAGAAGACGCGAATGGAGAGAGTTGGTAGACCGCCAGATGGGGTGGACTCAGAGTGAGGGTCCGAAGGGCAGCGACAATTGGAGGATGTCAATGGTGAACGATTTACTTATCAGTGAGCTCCAACTTTGCACAACTGACTGTCGAATAAGCTTGGGCCCTTTTTTCTTTTATTTCATTTTTCGACTAACCATATAGTCAAAGTAAGAATTACAAAGCTTAATTGTTTAATCGCATATTGTGTACTGTTTGTTATTTCGGGGTAGAGTACTGATTTGTAACAGGGGACACATCGCACAGCATCCACCTAAATGAGATTTCTTAAGTTTGGTGGGCCGGCGGCTATCATCCCCTATAGTAAGCAGCTAGCTGAAGCAAGAGTTACATGCAGATTCTCCACCAGCTGGCTAAAGTGACTCCTCCTTATCCCCACTCTAAACAGACGTCCCTTTATTTTGAGGATGTTACCCTCTGGACCTGGACTCCCTACCAAAGGAAACATCCTCTTCTCATCCACTCTATCTAAGCCTTTCAACATTTGATAGGTTTCAAAATGATATCCCCTTATTCTTCTAAATTCCAGTGAGTACAGGCCCAGAGCCTTCAACTGCTGCTCATATGTAATGCTTTCATTCCTGGAATCTTTCTCCTGAAGCTCCTCTGAACCCTCTCCAATGTTAACGCATCCTTTCTTAAATAAGGAGTCCAAAACTGCTCACATTACTCCAAGTAAAGCCTCACCAGTGCCTTATACAGCCTCAGCATTACACTCTTGCTCTTGTATTCTAGTCCTCTCAAAATGAATGTTAACACTGCATTGGCCTTCCTCACCACCGAGTCAGCCTGCAAATTAACCTTTAGGGAAACCTGCATGAGGACTCCCAAATCCCTTTGCACCTCAGATTTTTGAATTTTCTCTCCATTTAGAAAATAGTCTATGATTTTATTCCTTCTACCAAAGTGCCTGCCGCAGATAAGGAATCAGATCGCAGAGGGGAAGAAGCTGTTCCTGAATCGCTGAGTGTGTGTCTTCAGGCTTCTGTACCTCCTACCTGATCATAATAGTGAGAAAAGGGCATGCCCTGGGTGCTGGAGGTTCTTAATAATGGACGCTGCCTTTCTAAGACATCGCTCCTTGAAGATGACCTGGATACTTTGTAGGCTAGTACTCAAGATGGAGCTTGACAAAATTTACGACCCTCTGTAGCTTCTTTCAGTCCTATGCAGTATTCCCCTCCCACCCCCCCATACCAAACGGTGATACAGCCTGCCAGAATGCTCCCCTTGGTATGTCTATAGAAGTTTTTGAGTGCTTTTATTGACATACCAAATCTCTTCAAACTCCAAATGAAGTATAGTCACTGTCTTGCCTTCTTTATAGCTGCATCAATATGTTGGGATGAGATTAGGTCCCCAGAGATCTTGACATCCAGGAACTTGAAACAGCTCACTCTCACCACTTTGGATCCCTCTATGAGGATTGGTATGTGTTCTTTCATCTCACCCTTCCTGAAGTCTACAGTCAGCTCTTTTGTCTTACTGACTTTGAGTGCAATGTTGTTGCTGTGACTCCACTCCATTAGTTGGTATATCTTGCTCCTGTACGCCCTCTCATCTCCATCTGAGATTCTACCAACAAAGGTTGTATATGAGCAAATTTATAGATGGTATTTGACCTATGTCTGGTCACACAGTCATGAGGGTAGAGAGAGTAGAACAGTGGGCTAAGCACATACCCCTGAGGTGCACCAGTTTTGATTGTCAGTGAAGAGGAGATATTATCACCAAGCCACACAGATTGTGGTCTTCTGGTTTGGATGTTGACAATTCAATTGCAGAGGGAGATACAGAGGGCCAGGTTCTGCAACTTCTCAATCAGGATTGTGGGAATGATGGTATTAAATGCTGAGCTATAGTCGATGAATAGCAACCTGACACAGGTGCTTATATTGCCCAGGTGGTTTAAAGCCGTGTGGAGAGCCAATGAGATTGCGCCTGCTGTTGACCTATTGTGGCAATAGGCAAATTGCAATGGGTCCAGGTCCTTGCTTAGACAGGAGTTCAGTCTAGTCATGACCAACCTCCCAAAGTATTTCATCACTGTAGATGTGAGTGCTACCAGGCGACAGTCATTAAGGCAGCTCACGTTATTCTTCTTCAACACTGGTATAACTGTTGCCATTTTGAAGCAAGTGGGAACTTCCACTCGTAGCAGTGAGAGGTTGATTCATTGGATCTCAGAGTCAGGTTTAATATCACTGACATATGCTCATGCAACTTGTTATACGGCAGCAGTATAGAGCATACATAATAAAGCTGTAAATTACAGTGTGTATATATATATATATATATTTAATAAATTAGAGTGGTGAGTGTGTGGAATGGGCTGCCAGCGACGGTGGTGGAGGTGGATATGATAGCGTATTTTAAGAGACTCCTGGATAGGAGCTTAGAAAAATAGAGGGCTATGGTTAAACTTAGGTAATTTCTAAAGTAAGTACATGTTCGGCGCAGCATTGTGGGCTGAAGGGCCTGTATTGTGCTGTAGATTTTCTATGTTTCTATACACTTCTCAACACTATATTCCATTTGCCATTTCTTTGCCCATTCTCCTAATCTGTTCAAGTCCTTCTGCAGCCTCTCTGCTTCCTCAACACTAACTGTCTCTCCATATGTCTTCATATCATCCACAAACATGGCCTCAAAGCCATCAATTCTGTCATCCAAATCACTGACATACAATGGAAAAAGAAGCAGTTTCAATAGCAACCCCTGCAGAACATCACTAGCCACCAGTTGCCAATCAGAAAAGGCTCCGTTTATTTACACAATTTGCCTCCTGCTAATCAGTCTCTACTTTATCCATGCTAGTGTCTCTCCTGTTTCTCCATCTACTGATTCCCCTTTGTCTATCCTACTCATTATTTCTTCAAAGAATTCCAACAGATTTGTCAAGCAAAATTTTCCCTGGAAGAAATCATGCTAACTTCAGCCTATTTTGTCATGGTCCTCCAATTACCCTGAAACCACATTCTTAACAAATGACTCCAACATCTTCCGAATAACTGAGATAAAGCTATCTGGCCTATAATTTCATTTCTTATGCCTCCCTTCCTTCTTGAAGTGTGGAGCGACATTTTGGAATTTTCCAGTCCTCTGGAACCATTCCAGAATCTCTTGATTCTTGAACGATCATTCCTAATGCCTCCACAATCTCTTTAGCTACCTCTTTTAGAACTCTGATGTGTAGTCCATTGGATCTAGGTGGCTTATCAGCCACCATGGGTTTCAGTTTCCCAAGCACCATCTCCCCAGTAATAGAAATTGCACTCACTCCTACCCCTTGACATTCTCAAACTCCTGGCACACTGCTAATGTCTTCCACAGTGAAGACTGATGCAAAATACTTAACCCACCATTTTCTTGTCTCCCATTACTATCTTTCCAACATAATTTTTCAACGGTCCAATATCTTCTCTTGCATATCTTCTATTCTTTACACATCAGAAAAAAACTTTTGATATCATTTTTGATATTATTGGCTTGGTTACCTTCATGTTTCATCTCCCCACTAACCCCTTTCTGCTGGCTTTTAAAAATTTCCAAATCCTCTAACTTCCCACTAATCTTTGCTCTGTTACATGCTATCTCTTTTGCTTTTTTGTTGGCTTTGACTTCCCTTGTCAGCCACAGTTCCATCATCCTGCCTCTAGAATCCTTTCTCTCCTTTGGTGTATCTATCCTGCACCATCAGAATTATTTTCCAGCTATTGATGCTCTGTCATTATCCCTGCTAGTATCCAATTCAATTCAACTTTTTGTACATCTCAATTCAACTTTGGCCAGCTCCTCTCTCATGCATCTATAATTCCCTTTACTCTAGTGTAATGCTGATACATCTGACTTTAGCTTCTCCCGCTCAAATTGCGGAGTAAATTCTATCATACAATGATCCCTGTTTCCTAAAGGTTCACTTAACTGAAGGTCCCTAATCATATCTGGTTCATTACACAACACCCAGTCCCTAGGTGGATTGCTGATCCCCTATTGGGCTCAACCACAAGCTGCCGCAAAAAGTCTTCTCAGATGCATTCGAGAAGATCTCTTGGGATCCAGCATCAACTTGATTTTCCCAATCTAGCTTCATATTGAAATCCCCCCATGACTAATATAACATTGTCTTCTTCACATGCTTTTCTTTATCCCACTGAAATTTGTAGACCACATCCAGGCTACTATTTGAAGGCTTTAAGTAACTCCCGACAGGCTCTTCTTACCCTTGCATTTTCTTAGTTCTGCCAACAAGAATTCTACATCTTCTGATCCCGTGTCACCTCTTTCTAAAAACCTAATTTCATTTTTTACCAGCAGACCCAGTCTTCCTTCTCCGCCAAACTGTCTATCCTTTTGATAGATTCTGTATCCTCTGATATTAAGCTCCCAAATACAGTCGTATTTCAGCTGTGACACCATGATACCCACAACGTCATACCTCCTAATCTCTAACTATGCTGCAAAATCATCTACCTTGTTTTGTTTACTGCGAGCACTCAAACATAACACCTTCAGTCCTGTATTCTTCACCATTTTTAGTTTTGTCTCCCGCTGTACTTCACCTTATCCCACTGACTGCAATTTTGCCCTTTCATCTACCTGTCTTTCCTGACAGTCTCACCCTATACTACCTCAGCTTGTAAACCAACATCAGCCCTATCACTCCAGTTCCCGGCCCCCTTCCAAGTTAGTTTAAACACTCCAAAACAGCTCCAACAAACCTGCCTGCAAGGATATTGTTCCCTCTCAGGTTCAGGTGAAGGAAGGGGAGTCCAATACAGCTTAAATGGCTGAACTGAAGAAATTGTCCAAGCATTGTCAATTCAGTGATAGGTTTAATGATACACTGATAGATTTTTTAGTCTGCGGAATCTTGCAAGAAAGCATTCAAAAATGGCTCCAAAGTGAAGTACAACTCACCTTCAAAAAAGCAGTTGAAATCACGCTATCAATGGAAACAGCAGACAGAGATGCAATTGAGTAGCAGTCAGGAAAGAAGCTGAAAATTGCAATGTCTAAACAAAAACTGGCCTGACTGAACAAATTGTGTTACCATTGTGACAGGGGCTTGCAGATACCAGACCAATGCAGATTTAAAGGTGAAACTTACAGAAAATGCAACAAAGTAGGACGCGTACAAAGAGCATGTTGAGCAGACAACAATCAATGAACTGCACAGAGAAGATAAAAAGTTAAGTTGCAGTTTTAAAAAGTGCAATAAACTCATGGTGTTGATGGAAAAAATCTGACAATGATAAGAATACCACAGGAATGGGTACTCTTGAGATTCACAATGCGAAAACTAACAAGAGACAAACAATATGGCTTGCACCAGAAGTGAATGGCAAATAAATTGAAATGGATTTGGACACTAGCTCAGCTGTTTCAGTCATTCTACAAAAGGTACTGAACTGAAACCTACAGATACCAACTAAGAACTTGTATTGGAGAAAAGATAACTCCTGTGGGAATGACATTCACAACAGTGAAATACAACAACCAACAAGCCACAATGGGCTTGTATGTGGTTAAAAAAAACAGAAGGGCCAACATTGTAGGACCATGATTGGCTGAGACAACAACAACTTGATTGGAGATATATGCACAATTTGCATGCCACATCCCCTGCCAGAGAGTCAACAGAAAATGAATTACGAAAGGTACTAGATGATGCCCCCATAGTGTTCAAGGATGGCAATGGAAAACTCAAGCATGTCATACCCTATGTTTTAGAAAACCTGTCTGGTTCCTTATACCATTGTGATAAAATAACCAGTGAGCTGGATCACATGGAGGCTGAAGGGATTATTTCCAAGGTTGAATGGAACTTGTGGGCAACACAGTTGGCTCCAGTTGACAAGGTTTGTCAGGATTTGTGGTGATTTTAAGGTCACCATCAACTCAGTACTGAAAGTAGATCAATATTCTCTGCCCAGGATAGAGGATATCTTTGCAAATCTTTCTGGAAGAAAACACTTCAGTAAAGTGGGCTTAGCTGAGGCTTACCTACAGATGAAAATGGAAGAAGAGTCCAAATTGTTTCTCACCATAAACACTCACAAAGGGTTTCATCGCTATAACATGCTTGTTTTGAAGTAGCCTCTGCACCTGTACTGTGGCAGAAATTATAGACCCGGTGCCCAGACTCTCAATGTTACCTGAATGACGTTATTGCTACTAGAAAGGATGACAAGAAACTTTTCCAAAATCTCAAGACTTTGTTAAAAAGATTAAGAGATTATGGGTTCACAGCATGATGCAACAAGTTTGAATTGTTTAAACCAAGCATCACTTACTGTGGTCATACCATTGATGCACAAGAATTACACAAGTGTGCAGAGAAGATTTGAGCAGAGCTGGATGTCCCAAGGCAAAAGGATGTGTGATGTTGGTGGTCCTTTTTAGGATTTGTCAATTACTATAACAGGTTCCTTTCAAACCTGGCCTCTGTGCTCCTCCCCTTGAACTTCTTACTACAGATTGGGAAGAAAAGGAAATGGAGATCTCAGACACTACACTCACATGTTATGATTCACCTCATCCAGTGAAGCTTGCTTGTGACACCTTGTGTTATGGTATAGGTGCAGTCATGTTACATGTTATGAGTGATGGAAGTGAAAAACATATCATGTTCACTTACTGCTGCAGATCAACATTGCACAGAGATTAACAGAGGTTGTGAGTTCGGTTTGGGGTGTAAAATGTTTCAGCTATTTCTGTATGGGAGAGAGTTTACCCGCATTACTGATCATCAAACACTAGTGTCCAGTTTCAATCCACAGAATGTTCCACTAACAGCAGCAGCATGAATGCAAAGATGGGCTCTCTTTCTTGGAGGGCATAATTACAAGATCAAATTTAAGAGGACAACTAATCATGGAAATGTTGATGGATTGTCTGTTTTACTTTTGGAAATGGAAATGCCTGAAATATTTACGTAAGATTCTCTCTAATGCAAATCAATTGTCTCCCTATTATGGCAGAGATGATCCAAAGGGAAATCAGAAAAGCTCCCTCAATGTCTCAGCCCTACATAGCAGCTTAAATGGCTGGAACATGCAGCAGAAATTTCATTTCTCTCATTTTTACCAGCACTGGGATGAAATCACCCTTGATGGGAGTTGCCTTTTGTAGGGATTGAGAGTTGTTGTACCATCCAAGCTGAGAGCTGCATGTTGGTCATCTAGACACAGTCAAAATGAAAGTGTTGGCTCAGAGCTTTGTCTGGTGGCCAGGGATGGATCAGCAGATCGACTAGCTTGCCATGTACTGTTCAGAATGCCAGCACATCCAGAAGGTGCCAAGAGCAGCAGCTTTCCTTCCCTGTGGATGGCCTGCATTGCCCTGACTGAGGATCATGTGGATTTTCCTGGAACATTCATGGACATAGATTTCTTGCTAGTAGTGAATGCAGCTACGAAGTGATCATAAGTGTTCCCAACAGCCTCACATACTGTTGATGTGCTGAGAAGCCTTTTATCAAGGACTGGTGTTCCAGGGCACTTAGTCAGTGACAACGGACCACTGTTTGTTGAACAATTTCAGACACTTCTGAAAATGAATGGAATAAGACATATTACATCTGCACCATACCACCCAGCTACAAAGGGTTTGGTAGAAAGGTTTGTCTAGAGTCTAGAGAATGTGCGATGAGCAATGCCAGCAGAACACATTACCGTGACACTGAATCTGAAGCTCTCCAGTTTCCTCCTTGCATATCATAATGCAGCTCCTCAGACAAGGAGTTTTAAAGTTTGTCTCCCACTCCTGGTGAGGAACTACAGAGGTGTTCAAGAGTGGGTACTTAGAAAGGTTAAGGGCAGAACTGAGCCACTCTCCCACACAGTGGCGATTGCATCTGAAAGCAGCACTTTGATCAGTTGAGGAGAGCAGAGTCAATTGTTAGAGAGTAAAGGTGTCCAGAGCTGTCAGAACCACTTCCTGCACACCCAGAGTCAACTCCAACCGTCACCACGGAGGTGTCCCCAGAACCTGAGATTGTTTTCACAGCCACAAGTCTCACCTGCCAAGAAGAGTAATCTGCCTTGTCAGGAAGGATGGTATCCCACAAGAGGAAGAAATCCTCCACAGTGATTATATCCTTAGGTCTGAATGGGAGAATTTAAATGTTTTTATGCTGTGGATGTCTACATTGTTGTTGTTTTATATAGTATTCTGTGTGTATATCTATATATAGGCATCAGGGGTTCACAATCTATTTTATGCATCAACCCTTACCATTAACCGAGGCGTCCATGAACCCCAGGCTGGGAACACCTGATATAATATATATGACTAGAGAGCAATACATTATATATTTCATTTGAGATGCATTCATATTGTGTTGGAGTTTATGGCTAAGCAGCAAGGAGTGTTGTGTATTTAGTATTTCAGTAATATTTGAGTAATCTTGTAAATATTGTTTGATTAAGCTTTCTTTTTTATTTACAGAATTCATTAAGTGTTATATGTAGGAAGTACATGCAATTACAGGAACTATATTAATAAGGTTGAAAGAGTGCAGAGAAGGTTTACAAGGATGTTGCCAGGACTTGAGAAAGGTTGAATAGGTTAGGACTTTATTCCCTGGAGCATAGAAGAATGAGGGGAGATTTGATAGAGGTATATAAAATTATGATGGGTATAGATAGAGTGAATGCTAGCAGGCTTTTTCCACTGAGGTTAGGGGAGAAAAATACCAGAGGACATGGGTTGAGGGTGAAGGGGAAAAAGTTTAAAGGGAGCATGGGTTAAAGGGGTGCTTCTTCACTGAGAGAGTGGTGGGAGTGTGGAATGAGCTGCCAGATTAAGTGGTAAATGCAGGCTCACTTTTAACATTTAAGAAAAACTTGGACAGGTACATGGATGAGAGGGGTATGGACGGATATGGTCTAGGTGCAGGTCAGTGGGACTAGGCAGAATAATGGTTCGACACAGCCAAGAAGGGCCAAAAGGCCTGTTTCTGTGCTGTAATGTTCTATGGTTCTATGGATGACACACGTCATTCCACCAGCTTGTCATATATGTGCCTCTCACTAAAGAAGAAACTAAGTACACACACATCCCTGACTCCCATGTTTTTCTTTTGCTTAGCTTCTGGAGTTACAAAACATAACAGTATTCTTTAAGGTTTAAAAGAGTGACTTTATTCAAACCTATGACATCCTAAGGGAAATTGACAGGGGACTTAAAATGTCTTCAATCATAAAATAAGGAGCCAGCCATTTAAAAAAGAGTTGTGCAAGAATATCTTCTTTCTGACGGCAGTGAATCTCTGGAATCATCTGAGGTGGTGGAGCAAGATCATTAGATTCATCTTAAAGTGGCAAGTGATGAATACATGAAAGTTCAAGAAATTAATGGCTATGAGGAACTAAGGACAGAAGAGAAGTTGAGGCCAGCTTAGATCAGCTTTGATCATATTTAATTGTGAGGAGGATTGAGGGACTTGGTGCTACTCGTATACCTGGTGCTTGTGTTCCCGTAAAATGTGCATCTGTGGTGAGGGGTGAGCTGAGGACAGACATGAAATCAAGGATGAGAATTTATTACGTTGAGGCTAGGTGACAAGATAGGTCAGAGAACAGAATAGGCATCATTGTAGTGTAGTGGTTAGTACAAAGCTATTAGAGCATGAGGCGCTGATGTTCGGAGTTTAGTTCCTATGCCATCTGTGAGGAGTTTGTACATCCTTCCCATGAGTGCACGGATCATTGTAAATTGTTCTGTGATTAAGCTGGGGTAAAATAGGGTTGTTGGGCAGTGCAGCTCTTCGGCTGCGCTGTATCTCAAAATGAATAAATGAATGTGGTGACAGCACACGTGGAGTGGCACCTGCTTCCTCTGTCCCATCTAGGGGCTTCTGATTGTTGCATTGCACCTGAAATGCTACCAGTGCATGGGACAATTTATCGCCATTAAATATTTTAATATTTCTTCAACATCAACACAACAATATTTAATGTTGCACATGCAGGAAATAATTTTAGTTCCATGAAAGCATTGTATCCTACATCCTGGTAAACTGAACACTACAGGAAGCGCACAATTCTGAAGGCTGGAATGCTGGAGTCCAGAGACCAGAATTTAAAATATATGACCTAACTTTTAAAACCTGAAAGTACAGTAGTCCTAACCTGGGCACTCACACATTAATTTTGTTACAGAAAATAGTTAGATCTATTTTGTAAAGGTTTAAAATAGTAAGGTGGATTACTGAAACTGAATTGATCAGTAAAGTTTGAAAGATGATTTTTGTATTGTTAGTCACGCTAAATGCTTTACCATTTGTTTCTGCAGGAAAGAACCAATGATAATTACTGCAAAGCACTGTTTCCAATTTTATGAATGTTTGTGGTCTGTAACATATTTGATCTGCCAATTCATTTTATGTGGACATTAAGTTCCTTTCACAACATGTAATTGTTCCAATATTCTAATGTCATGCATTACTTGAATAAAGTGATGGTCTCCCAGCGCAAAAATGAGCAATTCTAGTTGGTCATAAAATATTTGTCTTGGCCAATGGGAGAGAAACTATATGCTGTTAGGGATTCCAGTTTCCAAAAGCACTCGGGGAGAAATATTCTGCTTCTCGTGGTACATCAGTCTTGCGTTATGGGACATTGTACATCCCTAATCTGCTGTTTTATACCTTGTGTAAGACCAGGAGGTGGTTTTCAATCTGGTACAGTGGTAATTGGCTGATTGTAGTTTGTTAAAGGCTGAAAATTGATGTTACAAGCTGCACTGATGAGGAGGAAAGGGCTTCATGAAAGCTTCAGTGAATATGTGTACAGTGTAGCAGCATCTGACTTAATCTCTGGAAAATGGCATCCTCTTAGCTAAATGCTTGGACGGTTTCCTGTTCGGTACCACTTAGTAGTCTTTCCATCAAGTATATAAGCATTATAAAATAAAACAATGCCAGAGGTACAACATGGAAACAAACACTTCAGACCTGTTTCACCAAACCTTTACACTTATCCTTTATTAATTGTTTTTTATTACCCGGCATTCTCATAAACTCCCAACAGATTGTACCACTCATGTCTGGATAAATACTCAAGCTCCACATTGACAACACCCAAAATTGTGGTTGAACCCGAGTCCCTGGCACTAAATTATTGTGCAGTCTTAAACTTCACAAGAGCAGATGGTCAGGAGCAGTTCAATTTTGCAGGAACTGGGTACAGATGTGAGAGAAGACACCATATATTCAGAGACCTGGTAAGTTCCTTTCAGGTAAATGGCCCAAGGTTGACAGCTGTGAAATCCTGGTCATCAACAAGTTGCATAGAACCATCATGTCTGAATAGTCTTACAACTTCACTACCCATAATTGAGCGTCAAATGTGAACATTGTCAACATTACACAAGACCTAAAAATGTGATTGCACAAATAAATGTTTTGGCAGGATATGTACAAGATTAGTGCCTTGCAAAAATGATCAAAACAAAGGTCTGAGGTCTTGGTAACCCATAACATAATTGTGTGGTGACAGTAAGGGCAAAAAAAGAGGATGGGCTCCAAGAAAGATTCCTAACTTATTAATCTCTCAGAATAAATGAGTTGGGACTCATTTTTTGTATTCCCACAAGGCTGTGAATCTGCAGAATAGTCTACTTCAGAGAGCCGAGGAAACTATGTTATTGAAGGAAGACTGATTTTTGGACCATAAAGGAGATGAAGGTTATAGGGAAGTGGCATTAAAGTGGAACTAAGGTCAAGGTCAGGGCAGCTGTGATTTTGTTAAATGTTAGAGGGCTCGAGAGGCTATTTGATCTAATCCTGTTCCAATGTTCCTATGTTCCTATGCTGCCAGGTTGCTAGCCATAGATCTGTATTATGCAGTGCGCACAGTTGCAAAACAGCTAACGTGGAGGGAATGATGTCTCCTTTGATTGATAAAGATGTCTTACTGGTGACAGGTAACGTTCAAAGCAATGTTGAAGCAGGCAAGAGTATCCTTTGAAGCTATTACAGAGGTGTAGCCTTGTCCCTTCTTGTCATGGAAAATAAAAATGCACAAAAAATACCAAGTGATTAAATTGGAGATAAATGAGCAATTGATCTGTAAGAACAATTGAACTGTATGTGATCTTTTAGTGGTAGTGAGTTTGTGCTTTATGTGTTTAGTTCCTGACAAGTCAGGAATTAGTGTAAATCAACTCTGGAAAATAGTTCTCTTGGAAATGCAGAAATTGAGATGAGAAACTTGGACATGGAAAGAATTAGTATGAGTCTATTATTTTAATCTACAGCAAGACTCACAATACCACAGGTACCAAAACAAAATGTTGGAGATCTATAATAAGAACACGAAATGCTGGAAATGGATCAGGTACTGTCTGTGGAGAGAGAACCAATCAAAATTTCAAGTTTTGAAAGTTGCTATATTCATAAGTATGATCCACTTTTGAAACATCTGTTCTCAAAACTTATCAACTATCTGATGGAAGAAAAACCATAAAAAAACATCATTTCTTTAAAGGGAAGTGACCTTTTCAACAACGTTAAGCACAACATATATCTTGCCCTTTCCCAAATCGACAAACCAATTTTACACAAACAAGCCCACCGTTACTCCGTCTCTGAAAGATTTGCAGACTGGTTTAGATCCCATTTAGTAGGGGAGGATATTTCCTGCAGCTAAGTGGCAGATAAGGTTTTACATGTGAGGTTTACTCAGGGTGGTATCTGGATCACAATGGGCAATTTTGAGAGGGCAGGGTCAAATCAGCCTCGCACAAGAATTGACATCACCGCCTGCTTATTCTAGTTACTGGGCACACCTGCATGGCCCAACTCTACAGGCAGCACCAATAATGTGTGCTCACCGCGCATGATGAGAATTGAAAGTAAAGCTGCATGCAGACTGCTGAAAGACCAATGCCACACAGCCACTAATTTTTCAAAAATCTAAACATTGATTATCAATTAAATACAGCTTCTAAAATAAGTTCGCCTCTGGGCTCATGTAGTAAAGTCATCCATTGATGTCAGTTATTATCATGCTGATCAGTTTAAATTACGGATATTGTGACATTTATATGGACAGGGCAGCTTCACACTAGGTTGTTATAGGTTTCATAAGAACATAGGTTGAATAAGTATGCCGTTAATATTCTGTAATTACACATCCAATTACTGTCACTAATTGCAGGCTAGTCTAACAAAGAAACTTATTCCTGCACCACTGAACAGTGTTATGTTTTTAGTATAGTTTGAGGAATACTCATTATGTTCCTCACCTATGAAAATGCACTATTCATTTATATCTTTGTAATTAAAATGAGAATGATTACATCTAACTGACAGCATTTATTCCATGGATTATGACCTCGTGATCACAAAGACTGCACAGTCAAGGATAAACAGTCAACTCAAACCAAATATAACTGTGCTTGGTGCATTGTGGCTACCACTTGAAGAGTTATCAAACTTGTACTCTGAATGTAATACCTAGGGACATTCAGCCATTCAGTAGCTGTAGCCAGTTCTGTGGCAGCATACTCTGACCACATAGTTTGTTATTAGAGTGTGATTACTAAACAGTGTGGTGGTAATACCATCCAAGTATTTGCAGCTACCGCTTGTTGTGTGGTTTGGTAATTACATAGTAATCTTAGGGTTCACTGCCAGAACCAACCATTGGAAGTCTATCCAAGCACCTTTACTAGTCTGGTTTTGTGTTTGATTTCACTTGTCATTCAAATTTACAATGCAAATTGTAGTAGGCGATTTTCTTTAGCCTGAATGAAGTTTCTTTCCTGGCATTGACTATTAGAAATTCTCAAGCCATGATAGACAGACCATACTTTACTTTAAGTCTTGCTTTCAGTCGACCACTTAAACTTCTACATGTTGATTTTTTCTAAGAAACTATGAAAACTGTTTTATAATAGTTACATATTTTTCATGCTGTCGTGTGACATCTCATTTTTATCTATTATTCATATCATGTATTAAGGTCAATTTTTCATATTTATCCTCACAAAGGTTATTATGAAAGTGTCCTTGAATGGCTACAATCACTGTGTTGAAGGTGATGTTGCGAGGCAGTTCCAGAATTTTACCTGAATGTATTCAGAAAATGGTGATGTATTTTCCAGTGAGGAAAATTGTGCGTCTGAGGGGAATTTAGAGTGGTGCTGGTAGGAGTGAATGCTTCGGGTGGTGAGAGCAGTGAGCTTTGAAGCTGTGCTCATCTGAACAAGATCCCATTACGTTTCAGCTTTATAGCCTTTAGCTGGTGAGAGATCGTAGGGAGACATAAGTCGTTCACTACTGCGCATGTCTTCTGCCTTTGTAACACCTCATTTACATGAATTCCTACATTCATGGTGGGGGATTCCATGAAACTAATACCTTATTTCAAAAGAGGTGATTTGACTTTTTTCATATGTGCATGATTGTCACTTGTTATATAAATATAACTTGCCACATTTCTGCCTGAATTTAGTTGCAAACATTTCAGTCTTGCTGGGAACCCCCGTGACAAGGGATGAAGTTATTCTTGGAGATAATCCATCCCCAGCTGGTCATTACTGAATATTTGTTATTCATTCATGGTAGTTGGGCAGTATAGGCAAGGCCAGCATTGATTGCTTGTACCTGACCGCCATTGAGAAGGTACGAGAGAGCTGACTTCTTGAACCTCTGAAGTTATTCTGGTAAAAGTGTTCCCACAATGCTGTTGTAGAGTGAGTCCCAAGATTTAAAGCCAGTGGTTTAAATCAGCACTATATCATTCCAAGTCAGAATAGTGTGTAACTGGAGGGGAACCGGTGGACAGTGCTGCTGCTGCATATCTTCTGCTCTTTTTCCCCCTTGCTGGAGACCCACTGATTGTGGGATGCTGTTAAAGTAGCTTCAGCAAGCAACTGCAGTCTGTCTTGAAGATGTGCGGAATACGTAACAGCTTAGGTGGTGGACTGGCGGCCAATAAAATAGAATACTGTACTTGGCCCTGTATGTTATCAAAAGTGGATGATGTTGGAATCTGCACTCATCTGGGAAACTGAAGAATATGCATTTGTGTTTGGTGTTCGGAAAAGAATTTGGAGTATCCATTGCTGAAAGATACCAACTGTCCTGGATGCTGCTTAAGTTGATAAATTTTGATACCCCCCAGTCACCTATATTGTTTGATTTTTTTTTTTCTCTTTTCAATCTGTCTCCTTCTCTGTCATTCTGTTCAATTTATCAGAGTCTTGACATCACACTTGATCATACCGTGTCATCCCAATACAGCTGGATTGTAGAGATTTGATATGATCCAAAATTAGAATAAATATTTAAATTTGTCCAAAGCATGAGAATAGTAACCTTCTGCATGTATTTAGTGTTATGTTGCATCTTCACTAGGCTAACATTTCATTGGATAAATGAAGGATATGCCAGGCAAAAAGATAATAAGGTGGCCTGGAATTTATGTGTATTCTGCTGCTCAATGTTCAAAATTGATTAATGGTGTCCAGTTTTAAACTAGCAGAGTCTGTTCTGAATCTCTCCCATTCACCATGATTCGTGATACCACACAAAGTGGAGGTTATCCTTGGTGAGAAGGTAGGTTTTGATCTTCAAAAACATCAGGCAATGGTCACAATTGTTAATTCTGTTCCAGACAATTGCATCCACGACAAATGAACTGGATCGGAGGATGGAGGTTTGGTATATTTATCTCACCATCTACTGAAGACCCAGTCTTCTGGGTTTTCTTTTGTTTCATGGATGTCTGCGAAGAGTAAAAATTTCAGATTGTGGACTATATACATTCTCTGATATTAAATGAAACCATTGAACTATTGAAATAGCTATGGATGGAGATTTTAGCACACTATATCTAAGACATCTGCTTATGTTGAGCAAAATTGATTGCTGAACCATTCATTACTAATTTTCCTTTGTTTTGTTAAGGTTGGGAGATCACATTCCAAAATTTGGCTACAGGTACTATAATTTGATATTTTAATGATCTGGTCACTTTTTACAATGCAGCTCAATTATTATTGTCCCTTTAATTGATTATATACTGTATGTGAAACTGTTGCAGTTTCCCTAGTCACTATTAGAATTACTTATTCCTGGAAGATGAAAAACAAGATAGACTCATTTGATATAGCATTACAAATGAAACTTGTAATCTAATTTAAAGATAAGACGACCAGAGTTCCATTCTTAGATGCAAATATGAGCTTCTCTGGTTACAGAAGGCCTGAATTTGATGGATAGAACACACACATTGAAAACTCAGGCACAAGTTGCTAATAATGGTCACCAAATTAATTTTAATAGTCAAAATGTCATGAGCAATTTGTTACTGAATGTCTGATACATGCATCCACTCCACTGACCTTTTACATATGGGTCTGAACATCTGCTCAATTGATTGAAAAAACACATGGGATCTGCGTTTTATTAAAAAGAGGCACAGAGCATGACCATGGACATCATGATGAAACTTTACAAGACACAAGGTTAATAATAACTGAAGTATTGAGTCCAGTTCTGGGCACCTGAGCGAAGCTGGGAAGGCTTTGGAGAGGTTGCAAATAGGAATGATGACAGAAATGAGGAACTGGAGATGTTATTTGAACCAAAAAGATTAACGTGGAAGCTGATAGAAGTACATTGATACTAAGGGAATCATGGCATATGAGGTTATATTAAGACATCAGCCATGAATTATTGAGTGACTCCTATTTTTTATATGTGCTTAAACCATAAAGACAAGAAACTGCATCAATTGTAGGTAAGGTCAAGAATAAGAGATTATGGAAATAAAGATGACACAAGGTAAGTCTTTCTCACTCAGCAAGTGCTTAGGGACTGGGATGTATTGCCATGGATTGTACAAGAAGGAGAGTCAATCACTGTATTCAAAAGAGAGCTGTAAAGGTACCCAAAAGGTGAAAGACTACATAGAACCAATGGTGAGGGTGAGAAGTTACATAAGCTGGATTGCTCTCAGATTGAGCTGTGGAGATACCTTCCATGTAAAAACTTCCAATGATTTCTGTGATCTTCCCAAGGAAACCTACTTTGATTATCATATGCTATTCTTCCTCAACTATTGAGTCAATATTTCCTCATGTTGAACAACATTTGAGGGTACTTAGCTGGGTTATAGAAACACCAACATTCTGAGCTGTCATTCTCCAGAACAGGGATTGTTGTCAATAAAACTAACAGTACAATGCTCGCAAATTTGAAAAGCAAAGTCATCTATGTTTGAACAACATACACAAAATGCTGGTGGAATGCAGCAGGCCAGGCAGCATCTATAAGGAGAAGCACTGTCGACGTTTCGGGCCGAGACCTAAGTCCTGATGAAGGGTCTCGGCCCGAAATGTCGACAGTGCTTCTCCTTATAGATGCTACCTGGCCTGCTGTGTTCCACCAGCATTTTGTGTGTGTTGTTTGAATTTCCAGCATCTGCAGATTTCCTCGTGTTTGCTCATTTATGTTTGGTTGTTTTTTTCTGCTTTTCTAATTGTTCTATCAATTCTGATGGCAGTGTAATTTACATGCTCTGAAATGAGCTTCTCAGGTACTTTTCTGAGTACCTTACACATTCACTCACAGAGCAAAATCTTTGTTTTCCTAGGTAGCAAATACAAACTTGTGTATATTAATCAGAAGTAACTAACTTACCCTAGTTAAACAAGAGGCATAATCATTTATTCCCAATTTATAGATTGGATGTTCAAGACAAATCCACATCATTTCAGAAGGAATTTGGAATCAATCCAGATGGCATGGTAGTGCAGACTGTAAAATAGACAGTTCCAGCAATCTGAGTTCAATTGTGATCTCTTTGGTTGTCTGTGCAGAGATCCCACAATCCTCCTGTGACCACTTGGTTTCCTCTGGGTGTTCATTTCCTCCACAAGCCCAGGGCATGCTGATAGGTGGTTAAGTACCCACTGTACATTGCCCCAGTGCGACGTTCGTGAATGCAGGAAGAATAAAACAGATTAATGTTAATGTTGTCTAATAGTTGGCAAGGATTTTGTGGACTGAAAGGTCTGTTCCTATCCTTCTTGATGTTTTAAATTTGTAGCTAATTAAACTGACAACCAAGTTTATTCACACATTTATTTGCATGAGTACCTTTAGATAACTGTAAGGGTCTCTTCAAAAACCATAGTAACTTGGTTTGTGTATTAGTTAAACAAACAAATAATGCATTTATTCTGACTGATTGTCTTTATAAAATTTCCATAAAAATTAATATGAATGAACACTTCCTGAACTGGAGGTAACCAGTGGATTCCCATTGAATATGGATTTTCTTGGAATACTTCAGGAATCTGTATCCGCAAAATCAGGAGCTTACAGTAACATTCAGTGGAAGTAGATCAAATAGGAACTGAGTGACATTTAAAAATATTAGTTTTTTTTGGATGTCAGAGCAAACTGCTTCTGAAAGGACAAAATGTCAAAAAGATGTATTTTATGTGAATAGCAGTTAGTTAGCATCATAACAAATACAGAGAAAACTACATAATATTGAAGAGGTTTTCCCTTTGCAGGGCTATGCTGATTAGACTGTCAGATGGTACATGTTATTGTTTGCAGTACTCAAGTGCACTTTATCACCATTTACTCAGATGCACATGCCAATTCATAATCAAATATACTCTCCATTTGGAGCCCAAATAATGGAAGACATCTTCTACATGAAGAGTTGCTGCAACAGTTTTGAGAGAGGTATTGTGATCAAAAGAATTTGCCACGTATCTTCAGCTCCTCCTTGGGTTGAAGTCATTACATCTGAATGAACACATGTAAGAGCAGAACTGTATCCTATGGTAACATTCAATGGAGAGCCCAGGAGTACTGTGTGCACCCACGCCCTCTAGTTAATCAAACCACAGAATCGTATTCACATAAAAAGAGACTATTCAGTCCATTGAATCTATGCTAGCTGTCTACATACTAACATATTCTGTCCAATTTTCCTACAGTCCTAAAATACTTCTACATTAAATACCAAGCTGCAAATTCCTTGTTTACACCTCTCTTATCACTAGTTAAGTTCCAAATCTGCCTGAAATATTTTTTTTCTTTACACCCTTACATGGTAATTGCTGTTGACTTTAAGTCTTTAGCCCTTGTCCTTGAACCACTGGCTAACAGAACAATTTCTCTAATTACTCTATCAAAAATTTTCATGCACTTGTACACCTCTATCAAATCTTCTCTTAACCTTCTTTGATTCACGGAGAACACTCCAACTTCTCTAGTTTAACTTCTCCATGCTATAGAAATTCTAGGGCAAGATTTCTGAGTTCTTCCTGAAATCCTGCAGAATGCGACATCAAATTGAAATCACATCACATCAAATCAAATTTAATTATCATTCAAACAGTACATAGATGGCACCAAAATGCAAAATGTTCAAAATAGCAAGCAAACAATCAAAAATAATGGGTAACTAGGACTGAGGCCTAGTTCTCACTACAACTGAGGCCATACAGCTCCCATGTCAACTGTGCCCCCTACCAGACAAGGGTAATAGGCCTGTGGCAACTTACATTATCATTGTCCTACAGTCTTGTGTTCGCAAATGAAACATCCGAGACAATCTCCCACGGTTATACTGCATCATCTCCGATACTTCCGAGTAGCAGCAGTAACACGGTCTGTAGCCAGGTCAGCTCCTCCTCCAATATCCCGGCAGAACACTTCGATACCTTGGCTGGTTCTGCTGCCAACACCAGTCCAGCCAGTCCGATCAACAAGCAGCCCACAGATGGAGTAGCCCTGAAGTACCTAATGTTCTTGGAGCAGAATCGTCTTTGGATCGTAAAAAACAAATTTTACAAAGAAAAAAGTACCTTTGGTTGGCTCCCGAGAGGCCGCTGCATTTGCACATGCTGCCATCTTATCGGACATTAAATTAGGGAAGGGTAAATAACTACAATTAGATTCAAGCTGCAGTGAATCATGGAGATAATTATTCCCATTCCATAACTGTACATTTAGAATAGAGCATATTAAAGAAATAACTTGTATTTCCATCCTTTTCAACATGGACTAGTGTATTGTCTATTCCCATAATGGCAAGGAGTTGCTTAACAGCTTGACAGTTTGACCAGGTGACTAACCCTCCAGATCATCACAGTATACTTTAATATAGACTCCTAAATTTTTGAAAAAGGTCATTGTTGAGAATGTTTGGGTGTCCTTGTTATAATCAGTGCTATAATCCCAAAATAATCTGTTTTTGACACAAAATTGAATTATTATTGTACAATCAATGTCAGGGGAGAAAATTGAATGGCGCTGTGTTAGTATCATGAATTACAGATAATTTCACCCATTTCACCTGTCAGATCACAAACTTATCCTCAAGCCAGCTCAAGATCACACCTCAATGCCAGCTATTCAGTCTTGTAGGCATAGCACACAGATATACAGTATTATTCAATTTCCTCTCTTTTCTAGAAGAAGCTAGTAGTAAACTGACAATATTAAGTCAGTTTAAGCCGACTGGTGGTGAATTGGCATCTGCACTGGACTTTAAGACAAGTGGTGCTGGGATCAACTTCAGCTGGCACCTTGCACGCTTTCCATCTGTGCTGGGTTGAGCATCGATGAAGCAACTTGGCCTCGTAAAACAAACGCTAAAAGAAATGACAAAATTGCTACCCACTGCACCAGCGTGGCACAGGAGGATATTACTTTTTTATGTCAAATCCAAGGCAAGGTCCAATTATCAACCACATTGGAGGAGAGACTAATGCCCTTGACCAGCAGCTGCATGCACATAGACTGCACCACTTTCTGAAGAATAGCAATCCTTTTCAGACATCTTGTCACATAATGTGAAATATTATCATTTTGTCATTGGCTAAAGAAGCAGAGGGAAAATAAAGTCAATGTTTACGGTCAATGGCCTTTTATTAAAACCCTGTAAGGCCAATCACCAGAATCAGGTTTATTGTCACTGACATTAGTCCTGAAATGTGTTGTTCTCTGGCAGCAGTACAGTTCAGGCATAACACATTACTGTAAGTTACAATGAAAAATAGATAAACAGTGAAAGGTGATAAGGTGGTGTTCATGGACTGTTCAGAAATCAGTTGGCACATGGAAAGAAGCTGTTTGTAAATCATTGAGTTTGCATCTTCAGGTCCCTCTACCTCTTCCCTGATGGTAGTAATGAGAAGAGGGCATGCCCCAGACTGTATGGGTCCTTAATGATGGATGCTGCCTTCTTGAAGCACCACCTTTTGAAGATGTCCTCAATGGGGGTGAGGCTTATGCCTGTGATGACCCTGTGCATTGGTGCCTCCATACCAGACAGTGATGCAACCAGCCAAGATGTTCTACATGGCTCATTTGTAGAAATTTGCTCGAGTCTTTAGTGACTTATCAAATCTTCTAAAACTCCGAATGAAGTATAGCCACTGGAGTGCCTTTGTCATGATCAAAACAATATGGTGGACCCAGGATAGAACCTCCGAACTGTTGATGACCAGGAACTTGAAACTGCTCACCCTTTCCTAACCCCTCAATGAGAATTGGCATGTGTTCTCCCGACTTCTCCTTCCTGATCTACAATCAATTCCTTGGTTGTGCTGACATTATTTGCAGGATTGTTGTGACACTGCCTGTCCAGTTTGTTTCTGTACACCATCTGAGTCTCTGCCAACAACAGTGGTGTCATTGGTGAATATATACCTCCCTGGGTACTAGACATTGACCACCATCATCCTTGGCTATGACTGGAGGGATTATGCATTATGGGAGTGATATCCCTTCCGGTTTCCAGCATCTCTAAATTCTGCTATGGAGGCTTAGTGTGATGTGGATCCACGGAGAATTATTGGTTCCTTGCACCATTGGGAATCTCATTACCCAGGGAAACTGCAACATCGATTCTGTCTGCTGCTCTATTCACTATGACATGTAATGAGTTATCTGACTTGTGTCTTCAGTCCTGTATTAATTGCTTCCAGCAAGACAGTGCTTTCCATGCTGTGTGGCTCTAGGACCTGGTGTCCAAGCCTCTGTAAAGACAGCAAGTTATGTTAACAGTAAAGGAGCATTCATTTGTCTCAAATGAGTATAGCAGATGGATACATGAATATGACATTGATAAATTAGTTTTCTAATGTGTGCACTAGTGTCAACACTCATGAGATACTCACTACATTAGAATTAGCATTTCTTACAGTGAAGAGGATTTACTTGTGGACACCAAAAATTAATGAATTTTAATTATTTAAAATATTAACAGCAAATCTTTTTCTATTTCATCTCATTGAGAGTGGGCATATATTGATAAAATCATGCACTCTCTGGTATAATGTTAAACTGAAAAGCTGAGCTTAGAAAGCAACTCAGAGGGAAGAAATCACTTGATACAGTGACTTCCTCATATGTGGCGATGATTACCACTACGACCGAGTGTGCCAGCTGATCCATGAAGGGACAGCCCGCCATCTGCAATAGGCTACCAGCAGCTATAATGTTACCACACTCCTTTTACGCTATGGGGTTTTCCATTTTGCCCACAGGGGATGTCTGTGAGACAGCCTTCTTGATCAGTAGGTAACTCAAGCCCTGCACTGTAAGGCACTCTGCTGCCCTGCTCTACACACGTTGGAAAGGATCAGCACTGACAGACCCACAACAAACAATTTGTTTGCAGCACAGTGAAAGACTGAGAGACTGCAACGTATTTTCACACTACATTAATTTTATTAAGTTGTGCAATGTTAGTGTTTAATGGCATTTGGTTGTGTTTTTGCCCCTTGAATGCCATAAACTTCTCATTTGTTGCATACAGTATGAGGATTATGATTAAGTGACTGCTGCATAAATTGACAAAATCCCAACGTCTCATTGGAGACTCACACTTGGAGCAAGGGTAGCATAGAGATGAGTCTACAATGTAGTGACCATGTTGTTGGCCCATTCACACAGATGAAAGTGCTGCATGTGTTCAATTTAATTTTCATGGAGCCTGTGATTTTTGTTTCTCTGCTCCTTTCCCAGAAACCACACAAATAGTAAAAGGTTTGCTGCTCTAGTCATCAAATATTTTAGAGGTGGCATTTCCTATTGTGTGTATGGACTAGAAAGCTATTATACACAATGGCCCATTGGCTGCTGGTAAGATATTCCTTGTAGAAAGGCAAATCACCATGATGTACACAACTTTTTGTCAACATCGTGGTAGATTCAAAAACCTGTTGTCACAGCTGGAACATTCTGAACATGGTTGCTTCTTGGAGGTCCTGAAGCCACCATTACTGTATTCTGGGGGGTTTCTGAACAGTTCTGGTCTTGTGCCTGTGGTCAGTCAATTGAAACAGCACTGGTTTTACCATCAACTTACCATTAGCTTCAATACATATAAACATACTTCCATTATTTCTTCCCCGTACTGTTTAGCCTGACTTCAATTATCTTTGTAATGTGTAAAAGGGTAATCATTCATTCTCAGTAACCATTTGAAATTAGGCCCAATAAATTCTGGATGTGAATATATCCCAAAATCTATGCCATTAGCCTTATTATTTCATCTTGTGTTTTGGCCTATATCTCTCTAAATTTTTCCTATCCATGTAAATGTCTAAATGTCTTCAAACATTGTAATTGTACCATGTTTATCACTTCCTCTGACAGCTGATTCCAAAAACCTGTGTGGAAAAACTTGCCCCTCACATCCACTTTACCTTGCAGTAAAAGAATGACCATTAATCTTTACTATTCCCCTTGTGATCTTGTAAAACAGGCATTTCAGGCTGCAATGATCCAAGGAAAAGTGTTGCAACCTATCCAGTCTCTACTTGTTACTCAAAGCCTCCAGTCCTGGTAAAAAAAATCCTTGTGAATCCTTCCAGCTTAATGGCCCTTTCCAATAACTAGGCAACCAAAACTGCACACTTATACTCCAGGTGTTATTTTACAATCATCCAGTACAGCTATGAAATGATATCCCAACTCTTGTACTCAGTGACCTGGCTGATGAAGACAAGCATTTCTAACACCTTCTTCACCTGTGTCACAAATTCACATTGTAAATCATCTCACTTATACAAGCAATTACCATTTTCTTTTTGAAATTCCATGCACCACTGCTGCTTTCAAACCCTCTTCATCAAACAAATCAACCATTCTTACTTCCGTTTGCACAGATATATCAAAGTCTAGAGCACTAGCATTTGTTGCATTTAACAACTCCCTTAATTAAAAGATCCAATATCAGCTGATTTTGCAAAGTTCCCTTTGAACATTAGAGTAGTGAGACTAGGCATGGGTAAACCACAGATACTGCATAGATTCTCCTGTAAAGGCATAGGTAGAGTTGTATTTTTCCTTATTTTCTATGAGTTTTGTTTTCTGTGTCCACAACAGCATCTTCTGGTCTGATACTAGGACTCTAAGTGGAGGAGATAATGCTGACACATTCCATGCCAAACTGCATGCTTACCACTTCCTTGTATATTAAAGTGTCGACTTGCTGACTAAAATCTGATGCCCTTTTACCTATCTCAAACTAGATTTCTCCTTTTGCTTTAGGTTTATTTGTCATCAGCCTCATATCATATCTCAACTTTTGGAATTGTTTTTAAATACTGTATATGAAAAAATCTTCAATAACTCGTGTATATGTGTATAAATACGTATATATTTGCTGCCTATTTTTATTAGGAATTCTTAGACTGATATATTTCACAACATGTGGGAATTTTTGGTTGTGCTGTTGGACCTTAGATGTTGGTAATCAAAGCCTGCATGCAAACCTTTTTGTGATGCGAGAGTAAATGAGCCATTTTTACTTGTACAAGTGTGCCGTTTGATCTGTTAATGAAGATTGAGAATAACAGACATAAAATGTAGGGTACATTAAGCCATACATTTATCCCAGATGGGATTGATTTCATTTTCTCCATTCCTAAGTCCTTTTGCGTTCTATGCACAGATAAACATCTGGAGCAACACGATGAAAAGACAAGATTTTTTTTCCCAAAACCCTGCAGATTCCTTGCTCTGTTGATCTGTGAACTTTGATAAATGGAATCTAGAATGACCAACAGGGATAAGGAATGCATTCATTCTTGACTTTATAATCCAAGGGAAAATGCCAGCATAAATTCGAACTGAACATACAATTCATGGGCTGTGAGCGTGCTTTTAGAATAGCAGTACCTTATGTTCCAACCTCTCTATGTTACAGCACAGGATAAGTCTATTAATGATTTACTTTAACATAGCTATTTGGCATATTTAATTACCTTTGGAGGACTGTATTGTGTACTTAAGGGCTAGTAGAAAATAAAGTTTAAAAAAAACATGGTGTTCAGAAATATTCCGGTGGAACATTTTTAGTGCATAGATGCTTTTTCATTGTTATATGTTCAGCACTCTCTTATTTTCTTTCTCGGCACTCATACTTTGCCTCTTTCTGCTTTCAGACTATAATTTAGAAGGAAAAATATTTAAGTTAAAAGTTTTTTGAAGATTAATAATGTGTTTGATCAACTAAATATTGAGCAAAGAAATAGTGTATTTTATGAATAGTTTGAAGAAACCCAAATATGTTAACTTGCCATCAAATGTTAATGCAATAGATCCCTTCACTGAAAGAATCCAGTACTCACAAGAAGAATGAACACCTTAACTCTTACAGTACCAGCATTTTCACATGTTGAAATAAAAAATGATATCTCAATCTTCTATGTCCAGCAATAGTGATAATTCAAGGCTACCAACTTCAAAGTATTTCTATCTTGAGCTTATAGTTCTAATTTCTGGTTCTATACTTAATTAATTACACATGGGACAAACCCAGCATTAAAAATGCTAGATAAATGCAGCCTTCCAGTCATTGCTTCCTGACTTGCAACATTTATACAACCTATGAGAAAGCAACAAACTACAAATACTGGAAGCTGATGAAAGATCATCGACCTGAAAGGTTAATTTTGTTTCTCTCTCAACAGATCCGAAACATGTGGAGATTTTTGTCTACTGTACATAGCCCTAACTGTTGGTGGGTGGTAGATAATCAGTCAGGCTTTAAATGAAAGAGAATACATTACAAAGCAATAAGTGCTGAAATGGGATTGTTTTGAGAGCTGGAAGACGTGATGGTCTGAATGATCTCCTTCTATGCTGTAAGGACACAGAAATGTAAAATATCTTGGCTTTGCTTTGTTTTGTTTGTTAATAGCTTAAATTTTGCTCACGTGTATCATAGATTTGAAATCATTAGAAAAATATTGACAGATGAAGAAGGCATTTTTTTGTCAGGACCTAAAACACTGATTCTGAAAGTTAATTTCAGAAATGAGATAGAGAGACAGTTAACAAATTTGCTGGATTGTGAGGTGACTGTGTGTAATTGATCCTACAGAGTGGCTGCACATGCACATTGAGTAAATATGTTGTAAACTCCTATATTGTAACATTTTTTCTGTCTTCATTTCAGCTTGTGTAGTACTCAAGTAGATTTCACGGTTAGTGATAAAACAATGGCAGTTACAGATGGAACTTTAGTTTTAAGAAAACTTCCTGATAGGTTAGCAATTTTATGAGTTTCTTTTAAATCTCCCCAGGTTTTTTCTTCTTTGGTTTCCAAATCTAGGAAAACTTAGATCATTTATAATAATTGAATTTGTTTTTAAGATTTTTCCAAAATGTTTTGAGTATTTAACAACTTTAATTTATTTATATCTTTGAAACTTAAAAGAATTTTTCAAACAAATTTAATTTCAATTATTTTCAAACACTTTGTTTGTACAGGCTAAGACTGGGGATATGACAGGATGGGTCTTGGCAACTTTATTTAATCTGCCTGGTGACCTAAAGGCACTTCTGATGTCTAAGGCTTCCATTGGCTCCATTGGCTTCACCAAGTTTGCACTGGGAGGATGGCCATGAATAAGGTTGCAATTGTTTAACAAGATTCAATTCCTAAACCGGGCTTTTACATCCAATTACAAGCAATGGATGATTAGTCCACATGCCTCTTCAGAAATCTCGGTCAATTTGTCATATAAGTGTGTAGCAATTAGCTTTCTTTTTCTTGTCTCCACGAGGACTCTAGCATTGCAGTGCAGCTTTCTGTTAATGGATTGCTGGCAGCAACTTTCGGATTTCTATGTTCATGTACAAAAGTGCGAGAGTCCTGACGCTGCTGCTATAGTGTCATTTCAACATTATTACTCTGCATAATCCGGGCTATTAATCAGTATATTTTCTATTAATTAAAGATTAATAAACTCAATGCTGTAATAATTCCATAAGCTCCAAAATGAATGCAAAGGATTGATCACAAAGAATCATTCATGTGCAAGTTGTGAATTGTTTGCATTATATTCTTTTGTTTATGCCACAATAAAGTCTTTGATAGTTCCAAAATAATGATTTGATAAAAATTTGTCTGCAGATAAACTCTGATTAATCTTATGTTATTTAATAACTTCTATGTGGTGGAGCATAGTTCTGTACATCCTAGAAGCTCTTTTTATTTACGTGTCTACAAGCTTATGATTTCCTACCAACTTACCACACCTTCCATTGAAAAATAGAAAAATTCTCATACTAAAAACTTGAACACTTATTTCTCAATAAGTATACTGTATGTTTATATTCTTAAATGGTAGCTAATTTGCGAAAGGCCCATTTAAAATTACTTATATAGATATATTCTGCTTATCTAAATATATTTTTGACAAAACATTTTTACTTACAATGTTTCCAATGCTTTGAAGTTAATCCTTACCATTTAGCTGTAAATTTCTAATTGTTTATATTACTGATCTAAGCAGCCCCAGTCAGGATTGTCAATCATTTTTCAGGTGGTGTCACGTAATCTATATCATTTTACGTGCTTGAATAGCTGTGTATGAAAGCCCTTCAGTGTTTTGCACTTGATGCTTTCATCCACACATATTCTTTGAATTGACTGCTGAAATACAGGAGACAAACTATTAGTAGTTCAGAATAGCATTCAGGAGTTTATTCCCCTTTCGTTGAGACTGTTGTGGTACAGATGAGACAATTATCCACCTCCTCATGAAGTGTGTGATTGGCAAGTAGGTCTGGAAGGGAATACGAAGGTCCAATATGCACAATTTCCCCTGTGCAGCTGATTGGCAGATCTATGATTCGACAGGTCTGCTCCCAGGGATGTAGACCTAGACGACATAGACTACTGCTGCAAAATCAACAACTTGGAGAAAGATGTACATTAGTCTTCTTGAACTGTTTGTACTTAGAGTGTAAGAAGAACTCTGTAATTGAATACTGCAAAATGGAACATTCCAAGAGCCAAGGGATGAACTGTCCATTCATTTGTCTGTGTTCCCATAGTCTGACTGTTCCCATTCACTCACTGACCAGAATGCTTTAGCTCCATGGTCACCCAACTTGGATTTCATCAGATTCAACCTCATCAGAATCAAAAAGGCACATGGTGTATTGGCCTTCATTAATTGTGGAATTGAATTTAGGAGCTGAGAGGTAATGTTGCAGCTATATAAGACCCTGGTCAGACCCCACTTGCAAATACTGTGCTCAGTTTTGGTCACCTCACTACAGGAAGGTTGTGGAAACCATAGAACGGGTGCAGAGGAGATTTACAAGGATGTTGCCTGGATTGGGCAGCATGCCTTATGAAAACAGTTTGAGTGAGAGGCATTTCCCAGGGCTGAAATGGTTGCCACAAGAGGACAAAAGTTTAAGGTGCTGGGGAGTAGGTACAGAGGAGATGTCAGGGTTAAGTTTTTTACTCAGTGCTTGGAATGGGCTGCCAGCAACGGTGGTGGAGGCGGATACAATAGAGTCTTTTAAGAGACTTTTAGATAGGTACATGGAGCTTAGAAAAATAGAGGACTATGGGGAAGTCTAGTAATTTCTAAGGTAGGGACATGTTTGGCAGAACTTTGTGGGCCATAGTGCCTGTATTGTGCTGTAGGTTTTCTATGTTTCTATGTTTCAACTCCACTACAGCTTAATGGGTTTCTCCTGTCACCATTTCTGTTCTGATGAAGGATCTTTGTCCATATTAATAATGACACCATCTGGTTTAGTGATGGTGTATGATCATCAAATATCAGCCAGAGCATGAGATCAAAAAATTCACGGCTATGTAGTACTGCCCTTTATGTTCATCTGAAAGAGTGGATAAGACTTCAGTATCTTATTCAAAACTCAGTCCCTTCAATGAATCATTACCTTAGTATTTCACATCAGCATCAGCTCTCCTTTTGTAGTCCATCATTGCCATATCTCTTCCCATATAAGCCATTTAATAGATAAATTGGTTGTTTTATTAAATTTTGTTTAAAGACTCAGAAAATCCCCCAATTAAAAATCTGTCACTTTTGTATTTGGGTGTGAAAAGGTAAACGGGCCAGAGCAGAATGATTCATAATGTGTTTCTTTTTTTTATTTTAACATCTGAATTCATGGTCTTTTGACCCTCAGGGAAATGGTTTCTGAAAATCTATGTTTTTCATAATTTATTTTTGCTTCTCATTTATAAACTATGGGGACCAAGACAGGAAAATGATTGCTGTAATCCTAGGTACTAGTACTCCAGTGTTCCGTCTGAATTATAGTTCTGGAAGAGTGGGCAGAAAATGTATTGAAAACTGATGAGTAATACTTCCTTGCTTCTGCTCTCAATTGTTGTATACAATTTGCAGTACAGTTGGTGTGGGGCAGAGCACATATCAGTATAGCATTAGAATAGGCCCTTCAGCCCACTATATCTTTGCTGGCTGTGATGACGATTAATGGGATGTGCAGAAGGAGTAATTGCAGTTGGATCAGCTTGAATCAGTTCCTGGATCATGTTATGGCCATGATATAGACTTGGTTGAGAGAGGGCCAGGAATGGGTGCTTAATGTCCCAGGCTTGTAATGTCTTAGAAAGATCAGAGTGAGGTAAAAGAAATAGTGGGGGGATTTACACTATAAATCAGGGGCAATATCACAGCTGCATTCAGAGGGGGAGATAATGAAGTGTTCATCCATTATATGGGTCTATAAGGGTAGAACTCAAAAACTGTTGGCGCGTGGCCAAGTGATTAAGGCGTTCGTCTAGTGATCTGAAGGTCGCTAGTTCGAGCCTTGGCTGAGGCTGCGTTGTGTTCCCTTGACCAAGGCACTTACTACACATTGCTCTGTGATGACACTGGTGCCAAGATGTATGGGTCCTTATGCCCTTCCCTTGGACAACATTGGTGGCTTGGAGAGGGGAGACTTGCAGCTTGGGCAACTGCCAGTCTTCCATAACAAAACCTTGCCTAGGTTTGCACCCTGGAAACTTTCCAAGACACAAATCCATGGTCTATCGAGACTAACGGAGGCCTACTATTCAAAAACAGGAAGAGTGATATTACTCTTACAGAATTCTGCTACAGACACCCCAATAGCTACTAGGAAATTGAAAAACGGATCCTCAAAAAGGAAAAAGGGTAATTTTCATGAGAGGGAGTGGGCTTCAACTTCCCTAATGTACACTGATAGAGTGGTGAGGTACGGTTACGTCTCTGTCAAAGGAGGTGTAAGGTGCTCCTTCCCTCTGTTAGCCTGCAGGTCACCCTTGGACAAGGTGTAGCACCTGTTTTTTCCTCCCAGACAGGGACATGTGAAGCCATGAGAGTATGTGGTGGATGGTGCATATCACAAGTCCTGGTTATGCAACAACTGATGCCAGGCAGACCGTCTCTGAAGGGTATTGATAAAGGTTGGGGTCACCCATCTTGCAAAGACACAGCCCACAAGATGGCATTGGCAAACCACTTCTATAGAAAACTTTGCCAAGAACAATCATGGTCATGAAAAGACCATGACTGCCCACATCATACAGCATGGCAGATAATGAATGAACAAATATAAACTGGGAACTTCTGAGTGCAAGAGGTTTAGATAGGTGAAAATTTGTTAGGTGCATCCAGGAGGATATGTAGAAAGTCCAGCAGAAAATACAGGCTGTACTGGACCTGCACTGGGCTGTATGTAAAGCTTAGGAAGCTAGAATCAAACAGAGCCCTTGAGGATTATAAACAAGCCAGAAAAGAACTCAAGAAATGAAGTAGAAAAGCCAAGACAGACCATGAAAAACCCTTGGAAATAGTAGACCAGTAAGCCTCATGTCAGCAGTAGCGAAGTTACTGGAGAGAATTCTTAGGGATAAGATCTATGAGCATTGGGAAGACTATGGCCTAATTAGGAAGAGCCAGGGGCAGGGCTCTGTTCTGGGCAAGTCATGTCTTAAAAACTTGATTAACTTAGAGCAGGACAATTTTTTTTGACAAGATGATGAAGGTGACTGATGAAGGCAAGGCTGTGGATGTTGTCTGCATGGATTTTAGTAAGGTATTTGACAAGGTCCCCCATGGGAGAGTGATGCAGAAGATTAAGATGCATGGGATCCATGGTGAATTGGCCATTCAGTTTCAGGACTGGCTTGCTCATGGAACACAGAGGGTGGCCATTGAAGGGAGTTATTCCAGCAGGAGGTCTATGAATAGTGGTGCTCCACAGGGATCTGTACTGGGACCTCAGCTGTTTGTAATGTATATAAATGACTTGGATGTAAAGGCAGATGAATGGTTTAGTAAATTTGTAGATGATACAAATATTGATGGTGTTCTAGATAGCGTAGAAGACTAGCAAAAGATACAGAGGGATATAGATCAATTGCAGATATGGGCAAAGATATGGCAGATGGAGTTCAACCCAGCCTAATGTGTTGCTCCTTGATAGATCAAAGTTTAAAGTATGTCCAAGCAGGAAATAACAACATAAGAGTCCTTAAGTGAGGTTAATTATCTCCTTTTCTTCAAGAGCCCGATAGCTGAGAGGTAGTAACTGTTCTCGAACCTGGTGGTGCAAGTTTTAAGGCTCCTGTACCTTCTACCTGATGGTAGCAGCAAGAAAAGAGGATGCCCTGGGTGGTGAGGATCTCTGATAATAGCTGCTGCTTTTCTGCAGCAATGTTTTGTGTAGATGTGCTCAATGGTTGGGAGGGTTTTACCCATGATATACTGGGCCGAATCCACTTCCTTTTGTAGGATTTTCCACTCAAGCTTTTGGAAAGCATCAAGTTGGATAAGTCTCCGGAACTGGACGAGATATACACCAGGCTACTGTGGGAGGCGAGGGAGGAGATTCCTGAGCCTCTGGCAATGATCTTTGCATCATTAATGGGGACAGGAGAGGTTCCGGAGGATTGGAGGGTTGCAGATGTTGTTCCCTTATTCAAGAAAAGAGTCTTACTTCAGTGGTTGTTAAGTTGATGGAGAAGATCCTGAAAGGTAGGATTTATGAACATTTGGAGACCCATAATATGATTAGGAATAGTCAGCATTGCTTTGTCAAAGTTAGGTTGTACTTTACAAGCCTGACTGAATTCTTTGAGGATGTGACTAAACACATTGATGAGGGTAGAGCAGTAGATCTAGCATATATGGATTTCTGCAAGGCATTTGACAAGGTACCCCATGCAAGGCTATTGAGAAGTAAGGAGGCATGGGATCCAAGGGGATATTGCTTTGTGGATCCAGAACTGGCTTGCCCATGGAAGGCAAAGAATGGTTGTAAATGGGTCCTATTCTGAATGGAGGTTGATGACCAGTGGTGTGCCTTAGGGATCTGTTTTGGAACCCCTTCTCTTCATGATTTTTATGAATGAGCTGGATGAGGAAGTGGAGGGATGGGTTAGTAAATTTGCTGATGACACAAAGGTTGGGGCTGTTGTGGACAGCGTGAAGAGCTGTTAGAGGTTACAGCAGGACATCGATAGGATGCAAAACTGGGCTGAGAAGTGGCAGATGGAATTCAACCCAGATAAGTGTGAGATTGTTCATTTTGGTAGGTCAAATATGATGGCAGAATATAGTATTAATAGTAAGACTCTTGGCAGTATGGAGGATCAGAGGGATCTTGGGGTCCAAGTCCATAGGACACTCAAAGCAGCTGCGCTGGTTGACTCTGTGGTTAAGAAAGCATATGGTGTATTAGCCTTCATCAATCGTGGGATTGAGTTTAGGAGCCGAGAGGAAATGTTGCAGCTGTATAGGTCCCTGGTCAGACCCCACTTGGAGTACTGTGCTCAGTTTTGGTCGCCTCACTACAGGAAGGATGTGGAAGCAGTAGAAAGGGTGCAGAGGAGATTTACAAGGATGTTGCCTGGATTGGGGAGCTTGTCTTATGAGAATAGATTGAGTGAACTTAGCCATTTCTCCTTGGAGTGACGGAGGATGGGAGGTGACCTGATAGAGGTATATAAAATGATGAGAGGCATTGGTCATGTGGATAGTCAGAGGCTTTTTCCCAGGGCTGAAATTGCTAACAGAGAGGACACAGTTTTAAGGTGCTTGGAAGTAGGTACAGAGGGGATGTTAGAAGTACACTTTTCACACAGAGAGTTGTGAGTGCATGGAACGGGCTGCCAGTGACTATGGCGGAATTGGATACGATAGGGTCTTTTAAGAGGCTACTGGATAGGTACATGGAGCTTAAGAAGTAGAGGGCTATGGGTAAACCCAGTAATTTTGAAAGTAAGTACATGTTCGGCACAGCATTGTGAGCCGAAGGGCCTGTATTGTACTGTAGTTTTTCTATGTTTCTATATTATACAGTAATGGTGCACATTCACAATGTCAAGATAAGAATGATGGTATTATTGTACAGGGTGTTGGCGATAGCAGGGTGTGGTAAATAGCTAAACAGAGCTTAAATAGAGCACGGTTAAACGGAGGTTAACAACAGTTGTAAGAAGGATGGTGAGGCTTTGGAGAGGGCATAGAAGAGGTTTACCAGGATGTGGCCTGGATAAGAGGGGATGTGGTATAACAAGGTTTTGGCTAACCTGCGTTATTTTCTCCAGCTTAGTAGAGGCTGAGTGGAGATCTCATAAGATTATGAGGGGCATAGATAGAGTAGACAGACAATATCTTTTTCTGAAGGTTGAAATATCCAACACCAGAGAGCAAGCATTTAAGGTGAGGGGGGTTAAATTCAAAGGAGATGTCAGGGGCATATTTATTAATGCAGAGTTGTGGTGCCCGGAATGCGCTGCCTGGGGTGGTGGTAGAGGTGGAAACATTAGGGTCTTCTAAGAGACACTTAGACAGGCACAGGAATGTGAGGAAAAAAGGCAGAAGGGATTAGTTCAGTTGGCCATTTAGTTACTAATTTAATTAGTTTGGCACAACATTGAGGGCGGAAGGGCTTGTTCCTGTGCTCTACGGATCTGAACAAAATAACTCCTTGCACAACACAACAAAAACCGTGTTTGATAGTAGCAAGTAGACAAAAATAAATTCATGTTGGTAGTTTCAATTGGCAGGAGTTCACAAACCTTCTTAATGTCCCCTACATGAGCAACTGCACTTGCTTGGTTAGGCTTCCTGAACTTGAAGAGCACTCCAGCAATCCTAGCAGTCAAAGGGGATGGTGAATTGCTGGGTTTTATTACTAGATTTTTCAGGTGGTAATGGTGGAAAATGATATATAATGACTCTTTATAATTTATCATCGATGCTGTTTTAAATATGTTTTAAATTTTATCAGTTCAAAGTAAATTTATTATCAACGTGCATGTACATCACCATATACAACCCTGAGATTAATTTTCTTGTGGGCATACTCAAATAATAACCATAATGGAATCATCAAAAGACCACACTGATATGAACCTTAAACCAGTATGCAAAAGTCAACACATTCTGCAAATATAAAAAGGAAGAAATAATAATAATAAATAAGCAATAAATATTGGAAACATGAGATGAAGAATCCTTGACTGTGAGTCAATAGGTTGTGGGAAAATTGCTGTGACGTTGAGTGAAGTTATCCCCTTTGTTTCAAGAGCCTGATGGTTGAGGAATAATAACTGTTCCTGAACCAGGTGGTATGAGTCCTGAGGCTCTTGGACCTTCTTCCTGTTGGCAGTTGCTAGAAGAGAGCATGACATGGGTGCTGAGGGTCCCTGATGATGGATGCTGTTTTCCTGCAGAGGTGTAGAGGTGCTCAATACTTCTGTAGGGTTTTCCGTTCAAAGGCAGTGGTGTTTCCATACCAGTCTATGATGCAGCCAGTCAATATACTCCACAACACATCTGTAAAAAATTGTCAAAGTTTTAGATATCATGCCAAATCTTCACAAACTCCTAAGGAAGTAGAGCCGCTACCCTACTTTCTTCATGAACAGTTCTCTAAAATAATAACACCAAGGAATTTAAAGTTGCTGACCCTTTCCACCTTTGATCCTCCAATAAGGACTGGCTCATAGACCTTTGGTTTCCTCTTCCTGAAGTCAATAATCAGCTCCTTGGTCTTACTGACATTGAGTAAGAGATTGTTGAGGCACTACTCTGCCAAATTTTCAATCTCTCTCCTAAATGCTAATTCATCGCCACCTTTGATGCGGCCTATGACAGTGGTGCTATCTGTAGACTTGAATATGTCATTGGAGCTGTGCTTAGCCTCACAGTCATAAGTGTAAAGCAAGTAGAGCAGGGGGCTAAGCACACAGTCTTCTGCTGCACCTGTGCTGATGGAGATCATGGAGGAGACGCTGTTGCCATTCTGAAATGCCCGGGATCTGTAAGTGAGGAAATCGAGGATCTAATTGCACAAGGAGGTATTGAGGCCAATGTTTTGGAGCTTATTGATTAGTTTTGAGGGGATAACGGTATTGAATGTCGAGCGGTAAAAAGCATCCTTATGTATGCACCTTTGCTGTCCAGGTGTTCCAGGGCTGAGTGAAGAGCCAATGAAATGGCATCTGCTCTGGACCTGTTGCTCTGGTAGGCAAATTGGAGTGGATCCAAATTGCTTCTTGGGCAAGAATTGGTATGTTTCACCACCAACTTCTCAAAACAGTTCATCACATTGGCTATAAATGCTGCTGGACGATAATCATTGAGGCAGGTTATCACGTTCTCCTTAGACACTGGTATAAGTGAAGTCTGCTTGAAGCAGATGTGTAAGTTTGTGGGCAAGCAGCAGAAACCATCCAAGGACTGTGCTAAACACTTAAATTGGTTTCCTGAGCATTAAACTTTGTAATTCTTCTTTAAATCTCTAGCCTCTTGATCTCACTCTTATCCATTTAAGATGCTCTGTAAAACCCAATTTTCTTTTTGAGGCTCCGGTATTTTTACTTGGGTGGCTGAAATTAAGTATTTAGTGATATCTGACCTAAGTTCTGCGCTCTAAAGATGTATGGTTTTGTTGATGTCCTTTACAGAAGTGAAGCTGCTACCTACAACATCTGTTCCACATGTGTTACCGGTACCATGTTATGTGGGTTGATCCTTAATCTTTTATTGCATTGCAGTCATTAAAAATAATGCTAAAGTAACTCCTTAGTTTGGATAATGGTCATATAAAAACACAATGACCAAATGCATGTTGTTATTGGGAAGTAGGATATTGGCTGGATTTTGAGATAGACCCTTCTTTGAACTAATTCATTATAATAAAGAACAATGTCAAATAACTTCTGGCATTAGCATGTACACAGTTGAACCTACAAATCCAGATGTTGTTGTCAGAGATTCCTTGCATCTACACATGGTGCACTGCTGCCATTCTCACTGAGACTCAAGGCCAAAACCTTCAAAACTTGATGTGTTCTACAAAAAAAAAACAACTAAACAGGTTATTCTAAGTGCGCTTGTGCATGAGTAAGTTTTTAAGGGAGAGCTAAATGAAAAATACTGGTGACCTACTCACTAACCTTGATAATTTAATTTATGAAGAAGATAATTGGTGTTGAAGGTTATTTTAAAATTAAAATAATTTTCATATTCTACCTGATCTCTCTGGCTCTTTTATCACTCTATTTCAGTCCTTTGTGTATTCCATCTTTATTTTGTTTTATGTATGTTATTTAAGCCTGATTTAAATTTCTTGCTTTAAACTTCATGGTTCAGAATCTCTAGGATAGAAATTATTAATCACTTTTACTAAATGCCCAATGTAGTGCCTGTCACACATTACATTTTGGTTCCATTGAGTCATTGCTGACAGAGGTTCTTTAGTTAAACAAACGAAAACTGTGGAAGCTAGAAACATGAAACTGTATTAGAAAATGCTGGAGATATCTGAGGAGTTTGGATGAGATGAAACATCAGCTCTTTCTCTCTCTACAGATGCTGTCTGACCTGCTGATTTCTGATTGGTTGCATGTGATAGTAGCCGGGGTGGCGATCAAGTCTAGTGACCATATTACTGTAAGTTATTGAGATTGAGTTTATGCATAACAAATTTGCCTTCACTAATTGCTATGAACTTACTGGGAAATGTTAGTATATTTTTCCTCTCCATCTTAGATTGGACAGTAAATTGACTTGTATCTTACCTAGTTCATTGGTTGACATACTGTAGATAATGAATACACTCCATTTTTAAGGAACGCTCCACCAAAATCCTCAGACAGCAAAACACAGCTTAGGGAACTTACTGGCTGCACTAAACGAAGTGGTTGAATAGGTACCTGGAGGAGGAGGGTGTAGGCTGTACCAGGAAATTGGGACTAGCTGTGTGGACATCATGGTTGCCATGGAACAGTTGAGCCAAAGGCTTGTCTCTATACGGTATTGCTCTATGATTCTACACTCTTTACTCACATTTTGCCAGGGATATTCAGAAGTTCTAGATGAGTTTGACATTTGATGTAGGCTAAGGAAATGGATTAGCTATCTGTCAAAATCTTTTATTTATTTGAGATACAGCATGGAATAGGCCCTTCGAGCCATACTGCCCAGAAATCCCATAATTTAATCTGAGCCTAACCACAGGACTATTTACAATGACCAATTAGCCTATCAACCAGTACATCTTTGGACTGTGGGAGGAAACCCATGCAGTCACAGGGAGAACGTACTAACTCCTCACAGGCAGTGAGGTTATTCTGCTTCCTTCTCTCCATCCACCTCCATAATAATAATATATCATTATTATGAAAGTGTGTTGGAGACATTACATTCAGATTATTCATACAAAATAGCTATAAGCAGCAACCAAGTGACTTGCATATACCAAAACATTTGTTTTAATCTTTGTCAATACTCAATGAAAATTTAAAAATATGTTGAATGTTCTGCATTGTACAAACCAATTCTCGGAAAAGTGAAGAATTTGGACTCAACAGAAAATCCTTCAGCTCAGTCATGACCTATGTACTATGTAATATGTACATCAGAGAAGTCAACAAAAATTTAATAAATTCAGTGCACTGACAATTTTTTGGGTGTTCTAAGAGGCATCTATATTCTACATCATTTCATCTTCCATTGAACACAGCTCATGAATACTTAGATGGTTTTCCAAAGTATAATGATCGCTCGTGCTCTCTAAGCATAATTTCCAATGTAGTAACTTGTAACTACAATGTGAATGTGGCTGGTTATTTACTGTAGGAAGTGAAAATATTTAACATTTTTTTTACCATGTTTATTCTTGATTTCAGCCCAGAAATTGTAGAGCTTGGAAGTAAATGAGAAATGAGAGTCTTAATGTACAGAAATTCTGAATGTGCTAGCAATGAGATAGTTCTTAGAGCATCCTGAGCCAGAATCACACCACTGCTGTGACTAACGGTGATGCTAATAATAGGAACATTTGAGTTTTACCATTTAGGCTCAAGTTTTAATGGAGTGAATTTGAATTGGCATTTTATCACAAATGATCACTCAAGGGTATTTAAACAAGTCAGTTTATATGTTAAATGTTTAACCTCCTTGTTATGCAGACCATTATAAATTAATTAGATATTATTAGATGTAGTTAAGACCTGTATGAAATGGTAAATGGAGAATTATTGCACCCAAATGAGAGGTTACAAGATATCAAAACTACATGTTATCCAAGACAAAAAAAAAACGAGTCCTGAATGAGCAAAAATAAAAAGTGATTTATTATATTAAATCCAAAAAAACAGCTTTCTTGTAAAAGTTATTTGTAACATAAATTCTTCTCCTTTGGTCCTGCTATGTTTTCTCTGTAAAATAGACTGGGGCAGTGAACAAACCCATCACTTTTATTTGGTTCAGATTATGATTAGAAGGAAGAAAACGTTTGGAAAGCTAATGGTCCACTCCTTAACTTCACTGGTACCATTATAATTTATACTACAGCTACCCAAATTTTGCAGATCCAGCAAGCATCTCTGTAAGAATACTGATGAATCAACTTTTGTCCTGTAGGTTTTCTTCTGGAGCTTGCAGTTCAAACATATGTTAGTAGGGGACTGCAGAAGAATCTTACTTCTGATGCCAATTTTTGCAAACCTGGAAAACTAGATATATTAGCACAGTATGCAAGGATTTCTTTGAGTGGGAAAGGACCCACCTCAGGATAGGTGAGGTGAGATCTAGAGGTAACAGGTTAAGGGTGAAAAGTTGAAATATTTAAGGGGAATCTGAGGGGAATCTTCACTCAGAAAGTGATGCATGTGCAGAATGAGCTGCTAGTAGGACTGGTATATGTGATTTCAATCGTATCATTTAAGAGAAGTTTCAATTTGTACATGGATGGGAGGGGTTTGGAGGGATAAGGTCCAGCTGTAGGTAGATGGGACATCAGAAGATCAGGTTGACATGGACTAGATGGGTTGAAGGGTCCATTTTTGTGCTGCAGTACTCTATGACTCTGTATTATAGAATGAATTACATTCCTTACTTTGAAGAGGACATCAGCACTTTGTGGAATGTAAAAGGCAAATATGGATGCAGCTCTTGAATGGCTGCAATTGCTCTAAAGGAGAAGATGACTTGGTGGCAGAAAAATGGTCATAAAAGCTCAGAAGTGACTTGCAATAAACACTGGTCCTTTTAGTGCTGAGGTGCTTTTAAAGAAGGTAGAATTATTTAGCTATAGGGTCTGTTGAAGCAACAGAGTGGACATTTTCTAGATATGGCTCAAGTGTCCAGTAAAAGTCGTATTTGGTGGAGCATACCTGCCTGGCCATACCCTACATATTCTCATTTTTAATTGCTGCTCACAAACCAAGAATATATACTTCCAAGGAAGATTTGACAACCTCATTACTGAAGACCACCACTTTAAATAGTTAACCTCTTTATAATTCAAGTAGCTAATTTAAAAACTGTTTAGTCCAACTTTACCTATGTTAATATATTCAGGATAATAGCAAATGTACCTAAGAATGAATGTTACTAACTCACACACAAAGAATCTAGAGGATAGAATGTTACTCTTTGCTTACTTTCTAATGGCTTGATCAGCAATGAGTGAGTGAGTGAGTGGCTGTTCTAAAAGTTACAAGACATTACTAGAATGAATGTCAGTCACCACTTTGAGCTCCACTCCAGGGCTGTTTCAAATAGATTAGTGGAGATTTCTTAGACAGTGTTAGAATGCAGCAATGGGATAATGCAGATAGAAAGAGTCAATCTTCAATGATTCTTGTAACAGGAATTCAGCAACTCGGATATATGATCAAATGTGAGAGATTTAGTTCCAAGTAGGAAGACTGTGAAGCTGTAAGATGCATTAGTGGAGTTAGTGGCTGAAGTAGAAACCATGACAACATTTAGAAATAAGTAGTGGATTATTGAAGGAAAGGGGGATGAAAGTACATGGGCTTCAAGCAGACAACTGTGATTAAAGGTACTTCACAGGGGAGAACATTGATTGACTATTGACTATCAACTAAAACTCCCTTTTGGATTCAGTAAAACACCTAACAGAAACTGTTATTTTTAGACCCAAACCAACCAATTTACAAGATTAATGTGGTTATCATCAAAAGTAAGTAAGGAGCTAATAAGCAAAGGATAACTAATATCTAACTGAGTTACCAGGCAGTAATTAAGATGAACATTTTGAATGGCATTATGAAGCTCCACTGAAAACCTTAGTGTTTATGAATGTCAGTTAACCAGATACATCAGATTGTTGTTCTTTATATGATATGTTTACTTACAGTAGCACGTTTCAATTGTTGAAAATAAGACAAAAAATCACAGTGCTAAAAAGTACAGAATGGAAGAAGAATAATAAAACAATGAAGTGTGACACAGGTACCAAGCAGCATATAATGAGCACCATAGTATAGTTTTCTTCAGGAGCTCAATCACCAGAAGTCAATTTTAATACAACTATCTGAAAGGCCAATTATTTTGCAATTTCTCCGTCAACATAATGTGGTATAATTATAGATTGCCATTGATTAAAACATCTTAAAATTTAGGAAGTAATCTCCAACCACTTTGGAAATCAAATGTCCAATATAAATGTTGATAAGAAGCTAACAGAATATATTGCTTTTAAAAAATGCAGCAATGTTCTGAATTCCGTGAATATATAACGGAAATGCATGCTGTTCCGTGTGTCTGCATTTAGAGTAATTTAGAGCTATCAATACAGCCCAGCGCCATTCATTCATACCACCAAGTTCCACCCTGCACCTGGCCTCACATTTCTTGTGCTGGTCTCACTTAACTTCACTTGCTTTACACACTCACAACTTGGGCTGCTCTCACTATTCTTCACTTGCTTTACACACTCACAACTTGGGCTGTTCTCATTAAACTTCACTTGCTTTACACACTCTCAGTATGGGCTGCTCTCTATACGTTTGTTGCTTTCCACTCCTACAGCACACAAAATTCAAAATCACTAGCCTTGTTAAGTTTTTAAAAGTTCCCCTTTTCTTCTTTTACCATAGTTCTCTTTAACTTCACTTTTCTAACTGTAACCTCTCTCCAACCTTGACAAACCAACTAGCCTCATTTCCTCTTGCTTTTGTCTGAAATCCTTTCATCCTTCCACTTCTCTTTTTCAAGCTCAGCTCAGCCATTGATGGCAGCAACTATTTTTACCACATTTGTTCAATGCCTGTTGTACAGGCTGGAAGTTGCTATTGCAATTGATGCAGAAAATGGCAAAGTAACAGGATGATGGAACAACTTCAAAGACATCATTATCGATAAGTGGTGTCACCAATAAGCAAGAAATGATTCAGCAAAACGATCCTTTTGTTTGCTTCATTTCTGCCTTCCTACATACACACACAGTCAGCAGACAAAGTTTATGTCTAAATGGATAATTACCTCAATATAGAAGCATAGTGACAATTTTCCTGCAATGTCATCTTTAAATACATTCGTTTGAATAATGGTGAAAGCTGTTAAAAACGGAGACATAATGATGGTAACAACTAGGTCAGTTACAATTTAATTGTCGTTGCATTTCATTGCTAACATATCAATTCACTGCTGCTCAGTTAAGCAGAAAACAATTTCACCTCGTACAGTGCAGCAGGCTACAGACTTGTTGTTTTTTCCCCACTCTTAGGTCTGCCTCTGCGTGCTTAACTAACAGTAAAGTGAAACCTTCCTACTTTAATAGGCTAAAGTAGCTGAAGGCTCATGCTGATTGTTTTCTCCCTGTAGGGAATGCATCGCTGATCAGTAAATTTACCTCAAACACTGCAGATGCTAAAATTAAATTACTTGCATTTAGTTTCTGGTACTTGAACTGCACAGAACACCTGCCTTTAAATAATGTTTAATGACTTAGATTTGAAAAATAAAGTTTGTAACACAGAACTCAAAAAATATATTCTTAAATTTATGTCCACCTAGGACGCAGGGGAATTTTAAATGTACTTAAACTGTAAATGCCAGCAGGAAATAGGTTTCCTGGAGACATAAGAAACTACAGATGTTGGAATCAGGAGCCAAAAGAAACAGACCCTTGGACAAACTCAACGGGTCAGGCAGCACCTGTAGAGGGAAATGGTCAAATGATATTTTGAATCGAGATCTTTCATCAGGACTGCAGAATCCACAGATGCTGCCTGGTCTGCTGAGCTCCTCAGTTTGTTTTAGTTAATTCCTCCTTAATCTTAAGACACAACAACGGCCTTGAAATTTCTGGAGCCTAAAATCCAACAACACTACAGCCTGGCCATAAATATCAGAAGTCCACAGGGTCTTCCAAAGCCTGCTATCTCCATTTCCAAAGCCTGATAATTGAATTACTGCAGAAGACTAGGAAATTCCAATGAATGACAAGCACCCCAAATTCTCTCTGCTCCTCCTATGTACACCTGTTCCATGTGTGGGTCAATCTGTCTGTGCTCCAATATGAGGTAACTGCTGGTGAAGACCTTCCTATGGCAGCCCCTGCCTCTCTGGTCCACTGGCTGACATCTTTTTGTTGATTGGGTTACCATTCCTGACTGAAGTGACGCTACAGGTTGGGATGCCTTACTTTTAAAGATAAAATCCAGAACCCATATACAATTGTAGCTGCAGCTTCTCCTTTGATCTATGCCATATTGCAGCAGTTCCACCTTGCTAACATTAGTGAATAGGCTCATTTTTCCTCTCTCTTCTCTGGCATCTTGGTCAGCTTCTGGAGATGGAAAAAAAAATTCCTAATTTCTGAATTACATGACAATTTCAATAGATATAATAGGTTTACACTTTAATAACACAGCATCCTCCAGGTGGGGAAATAAACATGTAAAAATCCACAGCACCTACTCTCTGTTCACAAACATAGCTTCAATGTCACCATGTTAGAAACATAGAAACATAGAAAACCTGCAGCACAATACAGGCCCTTTGGCCCACAAAGTTGTGCCGAACATGTCCCTACCTCAGAAATTACTAGGCTTACCTGTAGCCCTCTATTTTACTAAGCTCCATGTACCTATTTAAAAGGCCCTTAAAAGACCCTATCATATCCACCTCCACCACCGTTGCCAGCAGCCCATACCACGCATTCACCACTCTCTGAGTAAAATACTTAACCCCGACATCTCCTCTGTACCTACTCCCCAGCACCTTAAACCTGTGTCCTCTCGTGACAAGCATTTCAACCCTAGGAAAAAGCCTCTGACTATCCACACTATCAATGCCCCTCATCATCTTATACACCTTTATCATGTCATCTCTCATCCTCTGTCACTCCAAGGAGAAAAGGCCGAGTTCGCTCAACCTATTCTCATAAGACATGCTCCCCAATCCAGGCAACATACTTGTAAATCTCCTCTGCAGCCTTTCTATGGCTTCCACATCCTTTCTGTAGTGAGGCAACCAGAACTGAGCACAGTACTCCAAGTGGGGTCTGACCAGGGTCCTATATAGCTGCAACATTACCTCTCAGCTCCTAAATTCAATTCCATGATTAAAGAAGGCCAATACACCGTATGCCTTCTTAACCACAGAGTCAACCTGCTCAGCTGCTTTGAGTGTCCTATGGATTCAGACCCCAAGATCCCTCTATTTATTTTATATTCTGCCATCATATTTGACCTACCAAAATGAACCACTTCACACTTATCTGGGTTGAACTCCATCTGCCACTTCTCAGCCCAGTTTTGTTTCTATCAATGTCCCACTGTAACCTCTGACAGCTCTCCACACTATCCACAACACCCCCAATCTTTGTGTCATCAGCAACTTTACTAACCCATCCCTCCACTTCCTCATCCAGATAATTTATAAAAATCACCAAGAGTAAAGGTCCCAGAACAGATCCCTGAGGCACCCCATTGGTGACCGACCTCCACACAGAATATGACCCACCTACAGCCACTCTTTGCCTTCTGTGGGCAAGCCAGTTCTGGATCCACAAATCAATGTCCCCTTGGATTCCATGCTTCTATACTTTCTCAATAAGCCTTGCATGGGGTACCTTATCAAATGCCTTGCTGAAATCCATATACACTACATCTACTGCTGTTCCTTCATCAATGTGTTTAGTCACATCCTCAAAAAATTCCATCAGGCTCGTAAGGCACGACCTGCCCTTGACAAAGCCATGCTGACTACTCTTAATCATATATGGCTCTCCAAATATTCATAAATCCTGCCTCTCAGGATCTTCTTCATCAGCTTACCAATCACTGAGGTTAAGACTCACTGGTCTATGATTTCCTGGGCTATCTCTACTCCCTTTCTTGAATAAATGAAAAACATTCACAACCTTCTAATCCTCTGGAACCTCCCTCAACCCCATTGATGATGTAAAGATCATCGCCAGAGGCTCAGCAAACTCCTCCCTCACCTCCCACAGTAGCCTGGGGTACATCTCATCCGGTCCCAGTGACTTATCCAACTTGATGCTTTCCAAAAGCTCCAGCACATCCTCTTTCTTAATATCTACATGCTCAAGCTTTTCACTCTGCTGAAATTCATCACTACAATCACCAAGATCCTTTTCCATAGTGAATACTGAAGTAAAGTATTCATTAAGTACCTCTGCTATTTTCTCCGGTTCCATATACACTTTCCCATTGTCATACTTGATAGGTCCTATTCTTTCAAGTCTTATCCTCTTGCTCTTCACATACTTGTAGAATGCCTTGGGGTTTTCCTTAATCCTGCCCACCAAGACCTTCTCATGGCCCCTTCTGGCTCTCCTAATTTCCTTCTTAAGCTCCTTCCTATTAGCCTTATAATCTTCTAGATCTCCAACATTACCTAGCTCTCTGAACCTTTTGTAAGCTTTTCTTTTCTTCTTGACTAGATTTATTACAGCCTTTGTACACCACGGTTCCTGTACCCTACCATAACTTTCCTGTCTCATTGGAACGTACCAATGCAGAACTCCACACAAATATCCCCTGAACATTTGCCACATTTCTTCTGTACTTTTCCCTGAGAACATCTGCTTCAAATTTAAGCCTACAATTTCCTGCCTAATAGCCTCATAATTCCCCTTGCTCCAATTAAATAATTTTCTATTTTGTCTGTCCCTATCTCTCTCCAACGCTATTCTAAAGGAAACAGAATTATGATCACTATCTCCAAAATGCTCTCCCACTGAGAGATCTGACACCTGACCAGGTTAATTTCCCAATACCAAGTCAAGTACAGCCTCTCTTCTTGTAGGCTTATCTACATATTGTGTCAAGAAAACTTCCTGAACCCTCCTTACTAACTCCACCCCATCTGAACCCCTTGCTCTAGGGAGATGCCAATCGATATTTGGGAAATTAAAATCTCCCATCACGACAACTCTGTTATTATTACACCTTTCCAGGATCTGTTTCCCTATCTGCTCCGCAATATCCCTATTATGATTGGGCAGCCTATAAAAAACACCCAGTAAAGTTATTGACCCCTCCCTGTTCCTAACCTAAACGCACAGAGACTCAGTAGACAATCTCTCCATGGCATCCACCTGTTCTGCAGCCGTGACACTATCTCTGATCAACAGTGCCATGCCCCCACCTCTTTTGCCTCCCTCCCTGTCCTTTCTGAAACATCTAAAACCCGGCACTTGAAGTAACTATTCCTGTCTCTGAGCCATCCAAGTCTCTGTAAAGGCCACCTCATCATATCTCCAAGTACTGATCCATGCTCTAAGCTCATCCACTTTGTTCACAACACTCCTCGCATTAAAATAGACTCATCAAAATCTTCAGTCTGAGCGCGTCCCTTCCCTATCACCTGCCTATCCTCCCTCTCGCACTGTCTACAAGCTTTCTCTATTTGTGAGCCAACCTCCTCTTTCCCAGTCTGTAGCAAATCTTCCCACCAGGATATTGGTCTCCCTGGGATTCAAGTGCAACCCATCCTTTTTGTACAGGTCACACCTGCCCCAAAAGAGTTCCCAATGATCCAGAAATCTGAATCCCTGCTTCTTGCTCCAATCCCTCAGCCACGCATTTATCCTCCACCTCATTCTATTCCTATACTCACTGTCACGTGGTACAGGCAGTAATCCTGAGATTACTACCTTTGTGGTCCTGCTTCTCAACTTCCTTTCTAACTCCCCGTAGTCTTTTTTCAGGACCTCTTCCCTTTTCCTACCTATGTCATTGGTACCAATATGTACTACATCCTCTGGCTGTTCTCCCTCCCACTGCAGGATATCTTGGACAAGATCTGAAGCATCCCAGACCCTGGCCTTTGGGAGGCAAACTACCATCTGAGTTTCTTTCCTGTGTCCATGGAATCGCCTGTCTGACCCCCTAACTATAGAGTCCCCTATCACTACTGCCTCCCTCTTCCCTTCCCTACCCTTGTGAGCCACAGGGCCAGACTCTGTGCCAGAGGCACGGCCACTGCCGGTTCTCCCAGGTAGGCTATCTCCCCCAACAGTACTCAAACAGGAGTACTTATTGTCAAGAGATACAGCCACAGGCCACGAGTCTAGTACCTGACTCATCCGCAACAATGTTGATTGTTTACATAACTAGGCTTTATGAGGAATTTTTTTAGCAGTGCCATATTTATATTTTTGACATTTTTAAATCTATTTTATTATTTGTGTATACTGTATATCTACAGTCAAAAACCAGATGGGGGGTGGGGATTGGAATGTTTTCCTCATCCTCCATCTCACTGTCACTCTGATGGACACCCACAGCTTGTACATTTTCAGAATCTTTACTTCACCCACAACATGTGGGATTTTGAAGTTTTGGTCATTGACTTTCCCCTGTACAAAACTCACACAGCAACTCGGCAACTCTTGTGGGTGCATGTAGCCACTTTATTTTCAGGCATTGCTACACCTGTTCCTCTAAATGAAATAAACATTGATTTAAAGAATCTGAATGCCTTTGATCACAGCATTTCAGCTGTGGTCACACAGGTGGCAATTCTTGAAGATGGACATGCTCATCAGCTGAGAATTTTGTCAGTGCGTTGTTTCAGAGATTGAAGTGTACTGGTGTCGAAACTACAGGAATTTATGAAGATTTTTTTGTCTTAATTTCACAGTTTTTTTTAAACTCTGCTCTGCTCTGTGCAACAGGATAATCTAAAATAATCTAGATGTCAGTGTTCCTTTAGAAATGATTTGAACTTCCTTGGAGGCAGAACATGGCAAAGAAAATTAAACTGAATATTACTCAGCAGCTTGGTTCTGTAAAGGTCTCCAGACACATCAAAGTTCAAAGGTAAATAATTATCAAAGTACATATGTATGTCACCATGAGATCCGCTTTCTTTCAGGCATTTACAAGAGAGTAAAGAAATGCAATAAAATTTATGAAAAATACTTTTTATAAAACTGACAAAGAACCAATATGTAGGAGAAGACTTGTGCAAATAAAAATAATAGTAAATAAATAATATTGATAACATGACTTGCAAAATCCTCAAAGGAGTGCCTCTTGGTTGTGGAATCAGTTTGGAGTTGAGGTGAGTGAAATTCTTCACATTGGTTCAGGAGCCGAATGCTTATATGGCAATAACAGTTCCTGAACCTGGTACAGTGAGAAGGGATCATGGCCTGGATGGTGGAGGTTCTTGATGATGAATAGAGTTTTCTTGTAGTAGCACTCCTTGTAAATGAGCTCAGTGATGAGGAGGGTTGTCATCCACCACTTTCTGGATACTTTTCGATTCATAGACATTGATATTTCTATACCAAACTATGATGCAACCAGGCAGGATACTCTCCACTCTGCATCTATAGAAATTTGTCAAAGTTATAGATGACATGACTAATCTACACAGATATCCAAGAAAGCAAAGATGCAGTCTTCTCTCCTCTGTGATGGCATTTATGTGCTAGTCCAATGACAGATCCTTTCATATGATAGTGACAAGGAATGAAAAGTTACTAACCTCTCCGTTTTCAATCCCCTAATGAAGACTGACTCATGGACGTCCGGCTGCTTCCTCCTGTAGACAATAATCAGCTCTTCAGTTTTGCTGATGTTGTACAGGAGAAAGTTTGTGAGAGGTGGATAGAGCTGGATGTAACTTTCACCAGAGACCAATCTGGACTTTGACAGGAGTGGATTCTACTCAGGTCCTTTGCCTGAGTAAGAAAGGGAGCAGCAGGTCACAACAGCGTATTAGAGCTTTGACCAGTGACCAATCCATGTTTGAGATTAATTAACAAGAGCAAATTACAGGAAGGCAGGGGCAAATGCAGTGGCCATTGTCATAGCAGTCATCTTTCGAGTGGACAATCAGGCTGGTGATCTTGAGTCTTTAGCTCTTTGAGGCTTCATTGAAGAGAGGCTTCAGTCAGAGAGGTAAAGAAAAGAAAAGCTCTAGGTTGTTTTTTTTTTCTTTCCCTTCTTTACATCTGCTTTGTTAGGAGATGCCAGGCAGGATAGTGGAATGCTCCTCTTGTGGGATGTGGAAAGGCAGGGAGACCTCCAGTGTTCCTGACAACTACACCTGCATGAAGTGCATCCAGCTGCAGCTTCTAAAAATCCACATTAAGGAGTAGGAGCTGGATCTGGATGAACTACAGATTATTCGAGAGGCTGAAGGTGTAATAGATAGGACATATACAGAGATAGTTGCACCCAAGATGCAGGACTCAGGAAATTGTTGACAATCAGGAAGGGGAAAGAGGTTAAGGAGCCAGTGCAGAGTCTCCCTGTGGCCATCTCCCTCAACAACAGGTATATCACTTTGGATACCGTTGGGGGGGTTGACCTAACACAGTAAAATCACAGTGGTCAGGTCTCTGGCACTGAGTCTGGCTCTGTGACTCAGGAGGGAAATGGTGAGAAGAGGCATGCTGTGGATATAGATGATTTGTTAGTCAGGGAATGGATAGTAGGTTCTAAGTGTGAGAATGATATTCCTGGATGGTACATTGCCTCCCGGGTGCCAGGGTCCGGGATATCTTGGATCAAGTCTTCAACATTCTTAAGTGGGTGGTTGAACAGCTAGAGGTTGTGAACCATGTAGGTACCAATGACATGAGTAAGACAGGTGAAGAGGTTCCGCATAGGGACCTCAGGGAATTAGGTACTAGGTTAAAGGGCAGGACCTCCAGGGTTGTGATCTCAGAATTGCTGAACAGGCCACGTGCTACTGAGGCCAGAACAAGGAAGGTAATACAATTTAATACGTAGCTAAGGAGCTGGTGTAGGAGAGAGGGCATAAGATTTTTGGATCATGGGGCTCTCTTCCTTGGAAGGTGGGACCTGTAAAAAAGGGATGGTTTGCACCTGAACTGGAGGAGGACCAATATTCTAGTGGGAATGCTTGTTAATGCTGCATGACGGGGTTTAAACTAGAGTTGCCGGTGGTTGGTTCGAGTACTAAAACAGTTAGTGGAGACGTTATGGAGGCAGATGTTGGTAAGACCTCAGACAAGTCAAGAATCAAAAGGTTGAGCATGGTGCAACTAATATCCCGAGCTGTGTATATTTCAATGCAGAAGGTATCGTAGGAAAGTTGGATGGGCTCAGGACATGGATCAACACCTGGAATTATGATATTGTAGCCATTAGTGAGACTTGGATGCAGGAGGGGAAGGACTGGCAGCTCAATGTTCCAGGGTTCAATTGCTTTAGATGTGACAGAGTGGGAGGGCTTAAAGGAGGAGGGGTGGTGTTACTTGTCAGAATAAGTCTCGGCAGTACTCAGTCAGGACAGACTGGAGAACTCAACTAGTGAGGCAGTAGGGGTAGAACTGAGAAGTAAGAAAGGTATGAGTACATTAATAGAGCTATATTACAGACCACCCAACAGTCCTAGGTGATTTAGAGGAACAAATTTGTAAAGAGATCTCAGACTATTGCAAGAAACATAAGGTTGTTATTGTCGGTGATTTTAACTTTCCATATATTGACTGGGAATCTCATGCTGTAAAACAGATAGATGGGATAGAATTTGTCAAATGTGTTCAGGAATGTTTCCTTCATCAGTACATAGAAGTACAGATGAAGAAGTTAATTGGATTAGACATCGGTTTTGTGTGAGAAGCCAAAGGTTGGTACTGAATGATTGCCTCTCAAATTGGAGCCCTGTAACTACTGGAGTGCCGCAGGGATTGGTACTGGGTCCGTTGTTGTTTATCATCTATATCAATGCTCTGGCTGTAATGTGGATAATTGGATCAGTAAATTTGCGGATGACACCAAGATTGGGCATGTAGTGGACAGTGAGGAAGGCTATCATGGCTTGCAGTGGGATCTGCATCAGCTGGAAAATGGCAAATGGAATTTAATGCAGGCAAGTTTTGGTCTTTGGTAGGACCAACCAGGGTAGATCTTACACAGTGAACGGCAGGGCACTGAGAAGTGTGGTAGAACAAAGGGATCTAGGAATACAGAATACCAGATGGGATGTACCCCAGGCTATTGTGGGAAGCGAAGGAGGAGATTGCTGAGCCTCTGGTGATGATCAATGAGGATGGGAGAGATTGGAGGGTTGCAGATGTTGTTTCCTTATTCAAGAAAGGGAGTAGGGTTAGCTCAGGAAATTATAGACCAGTGAGTCTTACCTCAGTGGTTGGTAAGTTGATGGAGAAGATCCTGAGAGGCAGGATTTATGAACATTTGGAGAGGCATAATATGATGAGGAATAGTCAGCATGGCTTTGTCAAAGGCAGGTCGTGCCTTATGAGCCTGATTGAATTTTTTGAGGATGTGACGAAGCACATTGATGAAGGTAGAGCTGTAGATGTAGCGTATATGGATTTTAGCAAGGCATTTGATAAGGTACCCCATGCAAGGCTAATTGAGAAAGTAAGGAGGCATGGAATCCAAGGAGCCATTGCTTTGTGGATCCAGAACTGGCTTGCCCACAGAAGGGAAAGAGTAGACAGGTCATATTCTGCATGGAAGCCAGTGACCAGTGGTGTGCCTCAGGGATCAGTTCTGGGACCCCTACTCTTTGTGATTTTTATAAATGACCTAGATGAGGAAGTGGGGAGATGGGTTAGTAAATTTGCTGATGACACAAAGATTGGGGGTGTTGTGGATAGTGTGGAGGGCTGTCAGAGGTTACAGTGGGACATTGATAGGATGCAAAACTGGGCTGAGAAGTGACAGATGGAGTTCATCCCAGATAAGTGTGAGGTGGTTCATTTTGGTAGGTCAAATATGATGGCAGAATATAGTATTAATGGTAAGACTCTTGTCACTGTGTAGGATCAGAGGGTTCTTGGGGTCCAAGTCCATAGGACACTCAAAGCTGCTGCGCAGGTTGACTCTGCTGTTAAGAAGGCATACGGTGCATTGGCCTTCATCAATCGTGGGATTGAGTTTAACAGCCGAGAGGTAATTTTGCAGCTATATAGGACCCTGTTCAGACCCTGGTCAATTCTGGTCACATTACTACAGGAGGGGTGTGGAAGCCATAGAAAGGGTGCAGAGGAGGTTTACAAGGATGTTTCCTGCATTGGGGAGCATGCCTTATGAATTAGGTTGAGTGAACTGGACCTTTTCTCCTTGGAGCAATGGTGGATGAGAGGTGACTTGATAGAGGTGTACAAGAGAATGAGAGGCATTGATTGTGTGGATAGTCAGAGGCTTTTCCCCAGGGCTGAAATGGCTAGCACGAGAGCATAGTTTTAAGGTGCTTGGAAGTAGCTACAGAGGAAACGTCAGGGGAAAGTTTTTTACGCAGAGAGTGGTGAGTGTGTGGAATGGGCTGCCGGCAGCAGTGGAGGCGGAAACGATTGGGTCTCTTAAGAGACTCCTGGATGGCTACATGGAGCTTAGAAAAATAGAGGGCTTTGGGTAAAGCCTAGGTAGTTCTAAGGTAGGGACAAGTTTGGCACACTTTGTGGGCCGAGGGGCCTGTATTGTACTGTATGTTTTTATGTTTCTCTGTACACATAATTCATTGAAAGTGGTGTCACAGGCAGACAGGGCTGTAAGGAAAGCTTTGGCACATTAGCCTTCATAATCAATGTGTTGAGTACAGAGGATGGGAGTTAGGTTGAATTTGTATACAACATTTGTGAGGCCTAATTTGGAGTATTGCATGCAGTTTTGATCACCTACCTACAGGAAAGATGTAAATAATATTGAAAGAGTACAGACAACATTTACAAGGATATCGTTGGGTCTGGAGGACCTCAGTTACAAGGAAAGATTGAATATATTAGGACTGTATTATTTAGAGCGAGAAGATTGAGAGGAGATTTGATAGAGGTATTCAAGATTATGAGGGATATAAATAGGGTGAACACAAGCAGGCTTTTCCCACTGAGGCTGGGTGGGAATACAACCAGAGGTCATGGCTTAAGGGTGAACGGTGAGAGGTTAAGGGGAACATGAGGGGAATCTTCTTCATTTAGAGGGTTGTGAGAGTGTGGAATGAGCTGCCAGCACAAGTGGTCAATTTCAACGTTTAAGAGAAGATTGATAGGTATATGGATAGTATGGAATATGGAAGACTATGGTCCCAGTGCAGGTTGTTAGACTTAGACTTCTCTAAGACTAGGCTGGCACCATTTAACCAGACTTTCAGTCTCTCTCCTATATGCCGATTCATTTCCACTTTGATTTGGCCAACAGTGGTGTCATAAGCAAACTTAAATACAGTGTTGAAATTGTACTTAGTTACACAGTGATACATATAAGGTGAGTAGGTTATCAGTGGCACTTTTACAGCTATATTTATCACAATTCTCCTACCTGCTCTTCCTCCTTATTATGGGTGCTATATAAGTGGGGCCAAGTCACCAAGGTCTAGTGTGACTTCAACCTGAGATTGAGCTGAGCATGCTAACCAGTTAACTGCTTACCCATTGCCACAGCAGGCAAAGTCCATACTGGCTTTTATTGGCAGTGCTGCTAATATCCAATGGTTCTCTTTTTTTTAAATTAATCATTTAGCTCATGGGAATTTTGCTGATGAACTGCGAAAAGAAGTTTATTTGATTTAACCTTCCAAAGTACGGTGGCACCATCCCCAATAAAGTGCTTTCCCTGGGAGTAAATGACCCAAAGAGTTTTCTGGGAGAGTATCACCTCCTATAATTGTACTCCTTGCAGCTGATTGGATTTTGAGGCAAAAGGGTACCACCACATCCTTATCTCCCAGATAGTGTATTATCATCAATAGAACATGATTCCTTTATATTCTATAAATTGTTATTAAAAATCCAGTTAAAACTTCATACCAATATTTCAAGTGAATTGCTATGTGAATGTTAGTGTTCATTAAATAGAAATTGGCTGTGTTCATCAGTGAAAGGGTGCACTATTTTTATGATTCTATAACATCAGCATTAAGATCTTTCCATCATTTTGGATGTGTGATTGATAGCTTTCATCTCTCATCACTAAGTGCCGTCTGAAGGAACTTCTTGAGTAATAATGACAGCAAGGTGCCAACTTATATTATTTTGCAGCCTGCAAGAGAAGTGATTTAGAACAGAAATGGAACTAAAAAAATGTTAATAGGGCTCAATCTAACTTGCAAAATGTTTCAGTGGAAATGAAACTCTGTGCTTCAAAGCACGTAAGCAATAATCCAATTCATAATGTTCCACTGATAAAAAAGCAGCATGGAAGCAGCCTTATGGTAGTGTGAGTCTGCACCGTCAGCCCACTAATTCAAACATAGTAGCAAGCAAAATGTATTTAAACAAACACTTTACATGTGAAAATGAGAGAATTTAAAAAAGCTTCATATTAAACGTGAAGGCTGGACAAACCAAAGGTCTATTCCTATCCAGCGTCGATCATGTGCCTTCATGTCCATTATCTACTGCTTGCTCCTGTTCTTGGAAGGTATTAAACAGTATTTCATTTGGGGGGGGGGGAAGTAAAATACTGTAGGTGGGGTGCAGCATTGATAATCAGATATGATATCACATTTGCAGAAAAGGAGGGCGTTGTGGTGGGTTCATCCACTGAGTTAGTATGGGTGGAAGGCAGAAACAGGAAGGGGACAGTCATTCTATTGGGATTATTCCACAGGCTCCGTGACAGCAACAGGGACTCCGAGGAGCAAATTGGTATGCAGATGTTGGAAAAATAACTGGGTTGTTGTAACCGGTGACTTCTATTTCCTTAGTATTGATTGGCACCTCCGTTAGATGGGAGGTTTGGAGGGGACAGTATTTGTTAGGTGTGTCCAAGTACGATTGCTGACCCAATATGGGGACAGGCCAACTGGAGGAGAGCCATACAGGAACTAATACCAGGCAATGAACCTAGTCAGGTGACTGATCTCTTGGTAGGTGAGCATTTTCAGAGAGAGTGACCACAAATTCCTGACCTTTACCATAGTCTTGGACGGAATAAAAGCAGATAGTATGAGAAATTATACAGTTGCAGTAGGGCAAATTATGATGCTATTAGGCAGGAACTGGGGAGCACAAATTGGGAAACAGATTTTCTCAGGCAAATGTACAACAGAATTGCGAAGGTTAATCAGGAAGTATTTGTATGGGTTCTGGATAGGTTTATCCCATAGAGGTGGGGAAAGGATGGTAGGATGAAAGGACTATGGTTGACAAGAGAAGAAGAAGGAAGTATATTCAAGAGGAAGAAGGAAGTATAATTAAGTAAGCAAAGATCTAATAAGTATCTGGATATTTATGTTATCCAGAAAACAGCTTAAGAGATCTTGGAATAGATTGAACGGTCGGCCTGGCATCGTGAGCCAAAGGACCTGTATTGTACTGTTCTGTCTTATGATCTATGTTCTAATATGTGTGTAAAATCAAAGGTTCATTTGTTATCAAAGTACACAACTCTGAAGTTCTTCAATTGTCTGGGTAGCCATGAAACCAAGAAAGAAAAGAAAGACAGCATGATCATCAACCCCAAATCCATCCTCCCACACTAAAACCGAGCAAAACGGATCAGGCATATCAACCCCCAAATCCCTCCTCCTGCTCAAAAGAACAAACAAAACAGATCAGGCACATTGACCCGCAGATCACCCCTCCCTGCACAAAAATAAACTGAGGATTGAATGAAAAAACACAGAATATAAAAGCTACAAAACTGAAAAAAAGAGTCTACAGTCTTGGGTAACACTCTCTGGGCACAGCAGCATGCTCTCCCCTGTCCGGTACAGAGCAACCGATTAAGACAGGCAGCTGGCACTCAGCCGCTGCACTCGCTGTGATGCTTCAATTGCCCTTGTGGCTCTAATTGGAGAAATGGAGCCAAACATCAGCTTACGCCCAGTCCTCCAGCCTGCCCGCTACAAGGTATGTGCACCCTGGTTGTGGCTCCCAGAATCCTCTCGGAGACTGCAGAGCTGGAACAGCCAAACAATCTCCAATCTTCCACGCTCGCCTAGATGTTTCAATTGCCCTCGTCACTTTAATTGGCAAGCAATGGAAGCTATAATTGGCAAAATGGGGTCAAACATCAGCTGGTGTGTCATCCTACAGCCTTCTCACCACGAGGTTCACTCACACTGCCTCCACCTCCTGGAATCCCCTTAGAGACTGCAAAGTGCTGAAGCACCCAAACAATCTCCAACCAGCAAAACACAGGCTCCAGCAGTTCCAGAATCACATTCCAAATGAGAAACAAATGTAAAAGACATAATAGAAGTGGAAAAAATGTCTCATTTTCTATCCAGTAGATATCGAGCAAAGGAGCGTTGTACGCAGGTGCTATCTTGACCGGAATAAAAGTAAGCTCACAAATGCCATTTAGTGCTCTCTCTTTTAAGTTCCAGTGGATTAATTTTTGAGTGTATTAGATTCTGACAACTTCAAATCCATGGTATAACCAAGCAGCAAGTGGAAATTTTAAGAGTCTGATTTTGCAAGTTAGCAGAATAGGAACACTGGCAATTAATATTCTCGAAAGCAATGCAAGCAGTATAACTGCAGTCGGAAGAGCATTAAATCCAGATTTTGTTCTAAATTAAATCACCAGATGGAATTAGTGATGTATCATTTTAATCTTATACTAGTTGCTGTTATGACCATATGACATAGGAGCAGGATGAGGCCATTCAGCCCATTGAGCCTGCTCTACCATTCTATCATTGCTAGTTTATTATCCCTCTCAGTCCCATTCTCCTGTAACCCTTGATATCCTGACTAATCAAGAACTCAATGTCCTGACTTCACAGAATCAGAATCAGATTTAATGTCATTGGCGTATGTTGTGAAATTTGTTAACTTTGTGGCAGCAGTACAATGCAATATATGATAAATATAGACAAAAACTAAATTACAGTAAGTATGTATGTGTATATACATAAAATAGTTAAATTAAGATAAGTAGTGCAAAAACAAAAATTCAAAAAATAAGAGGTGAGGTAGTGTTCAATGTCCATCAGAAATGGGATGGGAGAGGGGAAGAAGCTGTTCCTGACTCACTGACTGTGTGCCTTTAGACTTCTGTACCTCCTTCCTGATGGTAACAATGAGAAGAGGGCATGCCCTGGGTGGTGAGGGTCCTTGATGATGGAAGCTGCTTTTCTGAGGCACTGCTCCTTAAAGATGTCTTGGATACTGCGGAGGCTAGTACCCATAATGGAGCTGATTAATTTTACAACTTTCTGCAGCTTACTCCAATCCTGTGAAGTAGCTCCCCATACCAGACAGTGATGCAGCTGGTCAGAATGCTCTCCACAGTACATCTGTGGAAGTTTTCAAGTGTTTTTGGTGACAAACCAAATCTTCTCAAACTCCTGATGAAATATAGCCACTGTCCTGCCTTCTTTATAACTACATCGATATATATTAGGACCAGTTTAGATCCTCGGAGATCTGGACACCCAGGAATATAAAATTGCTCACTCTCTCCACTTCTGATCCCTCTGAGGATTGGTTTGTGTTCCCTTGTCTTACCTTTCCTGAAGTCCACAATCAGCTCTTTCGTCTTACTGACGTTGCTGCCATACCACTCAATGAGCTGGTATATCTTGCTCCTGTACATCCTCTCATCACCTTCTGAAGTTCTGCCAACAATGGTTGTATCATCAGCAAATTTATAGATGGCATTTGAGCTGCTCTTAGCCACACAGGCATGGGCATTGAGAGAGTACAACAGTGAGCTAAGCACACACCCCTGAGGAGTACCAGTGTTGATTTCAGCGAGGTGGAGATGCCATTACCAATCTGTACTGATAGTGAGGAAGTGCAGATTCCGTTTGCAGAGGGAGGTCCAAAGGCCCAGGTTCTGTAGCTTTTTGATCAGTAGGAATGATGGTGTTAAAAGCTGAACTATAGTCCACAAACAGCATCCTGACATAGATTTTGCATTGTCCCAGTGATCTAATGCTGTGTGAAGAGCATTTGAGATCACGTCTGCTGTAGGCTTATTGTGGCAATAGGTAAATTGCAGTGGGCCAGGTCCTTGCTGAGGCATGAGTTAATTCTAACCAAGACTAATCTCTCAAAGCATTTCATCACCGGAAATGTGAGTGCTTCTGGCCGACAGTCGTTAAGGCAACTCACACTGCTCTTCTTGGACATCGGTATAATTGTTGCCCTTTTGAAGCAGGTCAGTCTTCTGACTGTAGCAGTGAGAGACTGAAAATATCTTTGAATACTCCTGCCAGTGGGTTGGCACAAGTTTTCAGAGCCTTACCAGGTACTCCATCAGAGCCCACCACCTTACAATAGTTCAACCTCCTGAAAGACAGGTTGACGTCAGCCTCCGAGACAGATCACAAGGTTACTGGGTGCAGCAGGGAGCCTCATAGCTGTAGTTTTCATTCAATGTTGCCTTCAGCCTCACTCAGAATTGTTTTTTAGCTCTTGAAATAGCACCCTGCAAGTCATACCTGGTCTCTTGTACAGACCTGGATCACCAGACTTAAATACCACAGATCTAGCTCTCAGCAGACTACAAACCTCCTGGTTCATCCATGGCTTTTGGTTTGGGAATGTACAGCAAGTGTTCATAGGCTCACACTCATTTTCACAGGTTTTAATGAAGTCGGTGACAACTATGACGTACTTATCCAGACTCAGAGATGAATCCCTGAATACAGTCCAGTCCACCGATTCAAAGCAGTCCTGTAAGTGCTCCTGTGCTTCCCTTGTCCAAACATTCTTGGTCCCCACTACTGGTGCTACAGTCTTCGGTCTCTGCTTATACTCAGGGAGTAGAAGTACAGCCAGGTGATCAGACTTTCCCAAGTGTGGGGGTGGAATAGCATGGTAAGCGTTCTTGATTGTGGTGTGCTGTTTCCTCTGGTACTACAAGTAATTATTTAGTGACTTTTTCAAGTTATCCTGGTAAAAATTCCCCTCAGTGATGGGGAGGACATTAGGATGTGCTGTTTCATGCCCGTTGATTACATCACTCTGTTCGTCTACAGCCTGTGGTGGGATGTACACCGCTACCAAAATGATCTCTGAAATCTCCTGTGGCAGGTAAAATGGCCAAAACTTGATTGTGAGGTGTTCCGGATCTGGCGAACAGGATTGGGCAGCAACGTCACGTTTCGACACCACGGGGAATTGATCATGAATTGAACTCCCCCCACCACCTTTGGCTTTAGAAGACTCAGCAGTCCTATCTTGGCAGTGTTTAGTGAACCCATCTATTCGAATTGCTGCATCTGGAATGGAAGGGCTTAACCAAGATTCCGTGGTACAAAAGATGCAAGCGGTCCTATTGTCCCCCTGATACAGTACTCTAGCTCTGAGATCTTCAGTTTTACTTACCTGTACACTTGCCAGCAAGATAGTTGGTATTGAGAGTCAAAAACCTCATTTTTTAAAATGCACCATTTGCCCACTGCAAAGACCTCCTTTCCACCATCATCTTTTCACAGCAGTGACAGACTGCTTAATCGTGTTAGAATGTCGTTACTGAGTATAAACACCTTAGATGTAGTTGTGGTTCCAGCTGAAGCAGGCTGAAGTGTGAATATTTGTTTGTTTCTATTAACCTCTACTACTTCGAGCTGCCTTAATTGGCGCCCCAGAAGTGGAAGTGCCCAAGAAGTCCACAGGCGTTTGTGGCAAAGAATTGCACAGATTCATTACCCTCTGGCTGAAGAAATTCCTCCTTTTCTCTGTACTAAACAGATGTTCCTCTGTTCTACGGGTGGGCCCTCTGGTGCCAGACTGCCACACTATAGGAAGCACCTTCCCCACATCACCTCTATTTAGGCCTCTCAATATCCGATAGCTTTCAATGAAATCCACCCACATTAGTCTAAATTCCAGTAAGTACAGGCCCAGAGCCATCAAATGCTCCTCATATGTTAATCCTTTCATTCCCAGGGTCATTCTTGTGGATCTATTCTGGAATCTCTTCAATACCATCACATCTTTTCTTTGATAAGGGGCTCAAATCTGGGAACAATCCACCAAATGTGGTCTAAGCAATGGTCAGAATTACATCCTCTGTTTTGTATTCTAGCCCTCTCAAAAAGAATGCTAACGTTGCATTTGCCTTCTTTACCACTGACTCATCTTGCAAACTAACCTTTAGGGAATCCTGCACAAGGACTCTCGAATCCATTTGCACCTCTAATTTTAAATTTTCTCCCCACATAGAAAATAGATCATGCCTTTATTCCCTATAGGGAAGTACATAAACATACACTTCCCTACACTATCAGATATCTGTCTAAGTCCTTCTGTAGCCTCCCTGTTTCCTCAACACTACCTGCAGCTCCATGGGTATCTTTATATCATCCACAAACCTCATCATAAAGACATCAATTCCATCATCCAAATCCTTAACGTATAACGTTAAAAGAACCGGACCCAACACTGGCCCCTGCAGAACACCAGAATAGTCACTGGCTGCCAACCAGAATAGGCTCCCTCTATTCCTAATCTTTGCTTCCTGTCAGTTAACCAATCTACTATCCATGATATCTTTCCTGTAATACCATAGGCCCTTATCTTGTTAAACAGCCTTGTATACAGCACGTTGTCAAAGGCCTTCTGAAAATCCAAGTAAGCAACATCCACTGACTCTCCTTTGTCTATCCAGCTCATTATTTCCTCAAACAATTCCAACAGATTTATCAGGCAAGATTTCCCCTGAAGGAAAGCATATTGACTTCGGCCTATTTTATCATGTGCCACCAAGTACCCCAAAACCTCATCCTTAATAATGATCTTCAACACCTTCCCAACCACTGAAGTTAGGATATTTGGCCTATAATTTCCTTGCATTTGCCTCACTCCCCAAAGAGTGGAGTGACATTTGCAATTTTTAGGTCCTCCAGAATCTCTTCAGCCACCTCTTTCAGAACCCTGGGGTGTAATCCATCTGGTCCAGGTGACTTAACTACCTTCAAAACTTTCAGCTTCCCAAGCACCTTTGCCTTGGTAATAGCATCAACACTCATTTCTGCCCCCTGACACCATTGAATTTCTGGCATACAACTAGTATCTTCCACTGTGAAGACTGACACAAATTACTTATTAAGTTGGTCTGTCATTTCTTTGATCCCCCATTTCTACCTCTCCAGCATCGTTTTCCAGCAGTTTGATATCCACTCTTACCTCTCATTTACTCTTTATATATTTGAGAATACTTTTGGATATCTTTTTTTTATTATTGGCTAGCTTATCGTCACATTGTAGCATGTGGTGGCATGGTAGCATCATGGTTAATGCAATGCTTTACTGTACCAGCCACTCGCATTCAATTTCTGCCACTGGCTGTAAAGGGTTTGTAGGTAATCCCTGTAAACACATAGGTTTCCTCTGGGTGTTTCAGTTTCCTCCCACAACCAAAAGATGTACCGGTTAGTAGGTTAATTGTTCATTGTAAATTCTCCTGTGATTAGGCTAGAATTAAATCAGGGGTGTGCTGGGCAGCAGAGCTCAAAGTACCTATTCCATGCTGTATCTCCATAAATAAATAAATAAATAAATATTTTAACTTTTCTCTCCTTGTGGGCTTTTAGTTCCTTTCTGTTGGTTTTTAAAAGGTTCCTGATTTTTTAACTTCCTACTGTTTTTTTGCTACATTATATGTCTTCTCTTTTCCTTTTAAGTTGTCTTTGATTTGCCTTGTCAGCCACAGTTATGTTATCTTCCTTTAGAATACTTCTTTATCTTTGGGATGTATCTATTCTGCACCTTCCGAATTGCCCCCAGAAATGCTAGCCATTGCTGTTCTGGTATCAACCCCACTAGAGACCCCTTCCAATCAACTTTGGCCAGCTCCACTCTCATGCCTCTATAATGTACTTCACTCTGCTGTAATATTGGTTTAGGTTTTTAGTTAGGGTTCCTTTAATATCAGAGAATGTATATACTATATAACTTGAAATTCGTACCCTTCACAGGCATCCACGAAACAAGAGACCCCCATAGAATAAATTATAGAAACAACGAAGTGCCAAATCCACCCCTCCCACCAATTATGGAATTATGGTCAATTATGGAAAACTCTGAACATCCTCTACATAGCACCATCCAGAGACAGAGAAGCAGTTTCAGTGACAGGTTACTATCGATGCAATGCTCCTCAGACAGGATGAAGAGGTCAATACTCCCCAATGCCATTAGGCTTTACAATTCAACCGCCAGGACTTAAGAACTTTTTAAAAGCTATTATTAATGCTTTTTGAGATAGTGATTTAGATGCATATCATATTTTTTACTGAGTTAAGTATTGTATGTAATTAGTTTTGCTACAACAAGTGTATGGGACATTGGAAAAAAAAAGTTGAATTTCCCCATGGGGATGAATAAAGTATCTATCTATCTATCTATCTATCTAAGATATATCTGCTTTTATTTGCTTCTTCTCAAACTGTAGCGTGAATTCTATCATATTATGATCGCTGTCTTCTAAGGCTTCCTTTATCTTAAGTTTCCTAATCAAATCTAGTTCATTACACAACATCAGTCCAGAGCTGCCCATCCCCTCATGGTTGGCCAAAGGAATGCTCAAATGCAGATGTAATCCCTTCTTCAACACAATCCATACTTCGCTGGTTCATGCAGAAGCCACATAATCTCCACTAAATTAACCAGCTTCTCCCGCTCTCCTTACCTAGTAAATGTTTCCAAATTCATGTTGTACTGACAGTGTGAAGAGGTATGTTCATACTTTCAAGGCAGGTATGGCTAGTACCCTATGGGTAGATGACCAATCGTGTTTGCCCAAGGTTGCACAAAAAACCCTGCCATATGTTTAAAACTTTGCCATCTGTTCCCAAAACTCTAAAAACATCAACTAATATCACGCAGGTATTACCTTTATGACATGTCTCTTCAAATTTTCCAAATTGTCTCTAGCTTTGAAAATTTTCTGAGAAATGTAAAAGGGTTTCACATAAACAATGATCTTTACCAATTCTCTTAAGAGATTAATTTCCTGATTGTTATCTTATTAATTTCTCTTGCTTTTTTTTCAGCATCAAGGACAGTCTTGTTGTGCTATAAGAAATGTTTCCACTTAGGATGGATTAAGCTTGATATAAGTGAAATAGATCACATATCATGTGGTATCTTATTAGAATGTAGAAATCTACAGCACATTACAGGCCCTTCAGCCCACAATGTTGTGCAGACCATGTAACCAACTCTAGAAACTGTCTAGAGTTTCCCTACTGCATAGTCCTCTATTTTTGAAGTGCCATGTATCTATCTAAGAGTCTCTTAAAAGACCCTATTGAATCCACCTCTACCATTGTCACTGGCAGTGCATTCCATGCACCCACCACTCTCTGTGTGAAAAACTTACCTCTGACAACCCTCTTGTACATATTTCCAAGCACCTCAAAACTATGTCCCTTGTGTTAACCATTTCAGCCCTGGGGAAAAGCCTCTGACTATCCACATGATCACTGCCTCTCATCATCGTGTACACCTCTATCATGTCACTTCTCATCCTCCATTGCTCCAAGTAGAAAAGACTGGGTTCGCTTAACCTGTTCTCTTCAGGCATGCTCACCAATCCAGGCAGCATCCTTGTAAATCTCCTCTGCACTCTCTCTATAGTATCCACATCCCTCCTGTAGTGAGGTGACCAGAACTGAACACAATACTCCAAGTGGTTTCTAACTAAGGTCTTATATTGACATAATAATGGAATATTGTGAGAGAAAATACATATGAAACAAGGTTAATTTAACATTTGTACTAAATTGATATACACAAGGAATTGATATGGTAGCCTGAGGAGTATAAGAGGGATTGAGCTAGACCAGTGTAGAACACACATCAACCTAACTCTACCTCACAAAGTTACCTCCAGCTGGCCTGCTGCCTGCAAAAATTGGGCAGGTAGAGGCAGATAACTGATACACGCAGGTTAAAGTTAAAAGTCTAGAGACCATCATTGACAAACTGAAGGGAAACATAACTATTTTGTGGTTGGTGACATGGTGCTGGCCAGAAATTTTATACTGGGGCTGGAGTGACTCCCATTTTCCTGACCCCAAAAAGGGCCTTCTTTTGTACTCTGCCAGTTAAGTCGGGTTATTAGCTAACAATAAGCAATTAAGCTGTCATGAGGACCTTAGTAATATTCCAGAGGCCAAAACAGAAATGAGACGCTACATTTACACTTTTAATTACACAGCTGCCATGTTCCCACTTGGAGAGGTGCATTAGAATCTATTTGCCCAGGACATTTGTGTTAGTGATATTGTGTGTGTGGTCTGGGACCTCACAACATTATTGTTGCAAGCTTGTTTGGTCTTTGATGGATTGTAAATAGTAGTGAGTGTATTAGCATTCACTTGCATCTCATGCTTTATATAAAAAACCATTATTGTTTCAAATATTGATTTTACTGTCAAAATGCCTCATCTGCCATCATTTTATAATTAATTGAATCCTGCACGGAACTACCCTTTTACTCCGTAAATGAGTAGATTCTGATGAAGTATGAGTGTATCAATTCTATTATTTTTCTCAACCAATAACATGAAGCTTTTTACCATAATATTAACCTTATTGCATAAGAATGATTTGTACTCATAAAAATTATTACTTTTATTAAAGATAAATTGTAAATGAAGAGCCTAGCATGTATTACTTCTAATATAACTTTTCATTCTTCACTCATTTCTTTGCTAGACTATTGTGCTTAAATATACTGACCATGAGCAAATTGTACCCAATTTGATCATCTGAGATAGTTATCATTTAAAATGTTTCCTTGCTTTTGCTATTCTGCCATTTTTATTGATATTGTGCAAAAGAAAACAAGAGTAACTTATATCACAATGTAATTGGTAGTTAGTCTGATATTTGTAAGACAAATAGACAAGATGTTTATGCTCCCCTTCTTTTCCGCTACCAAAGGGGCTTGTTAAAGAGTAGTCAGTTGCTCAACAAAGCAGTGCTGTGGTTAGTGTGGCAATGAAATGGGGAGTTTGCATTTTGCAGAGGTGTCATTTTCACCCAATGCACTGCCCCCGCTGTTTGAGAAAGAACTGGTAAATGTTGGAGTGAATATTCTCTTACTACCTCCCTTCAAACAGCTAATGAAGTCAATGTTTCCTTTCTTTCAGGAGAAAAAAAGCAAAAAGAAAATGCAGAGTCCATTACAAATAAACAGCAAGACACAATTTTCATTGTTGATTATATAAACTGCTGGTAAATCATATTTTCATCTTATTAATCAGATTTAATAAGTCCCTGGTTGTCTGGTGTATTTGTTTTTGGTGGAACATTTCATTTTCTTTCTCATTTCCTACAGTGTGTATGCTGGCCTGCTCTCAAGGTAGAAAGTAATAAGGCCTAATTTAACATAATGACATTTTAAACATAAATAGTGATTGCTTGTTCCACCAGGTTTATAAGAACTGCGTGCTTCACTTGAGTCAAATAAAATGCTTTTTGCCACATGATAATTTTAATAATTGTTTCTCATATACAAGATGCAATTATATTGTGACAAAATATTAAAGGTGAACATAAAGAATAAGACAGGGGCTGTTTCTTGCTTGTACACTAATTTCCTAGAAATTGGATTTCAATTTTTTTTGTATGTGTGTGCTAAACTGTGTTATACGTGTATTGGTATCCAATAGGGTGCCCTGCCAAAGTCGCAAAATTAGCTGAAGAGCTGATTGAAATGGTGTTCAAGTGGCATCAGGTAGTAAAAGCCTTTCCAGCGTGGCAAGGCTTCCTTGAACATACTTTCTGGCAATGCGTTTCACATTTCACCAACAAAGTTGTTATGTTCTAAAGACGCAATCCCCAGGACAGGTAGTCATCAAACATCCAGACTGCTGGGAGAGGGGAGGCTGGAAGGGAGAGGGAGAGAATAACTAGATTATAGTAAACGAGAAATAAATCCCATGGGGTGGGGAACATCGTCCAGGAGGCCCACCAGGAAGAGCCTTGCAGGAGATGAATCCGGAGAATTTTATGTCCCCTCAAGTCCAGGCAGAATAGGCTAGAGTACTCGACGGTGTGGAGATTCTAACCTCTGGAGGTTACAACTGGAGTCAGGTCCTCCCAGTCTCTTCCTTGCAGATTTCCTGACCATCATCCCCCATATTCCACTGTTCCAATAAATCATTCAGGGATTGTTTGCTGATGTGTTATGATTATTGTGAGGGATCCAGCAAAGTAGAGTGAGGAATTATTGCATTACTAGTGGCGTTCCACAGGGGTCCGTGTTGGGACTGATTTTTTTTGCCTATATGTCAATGATTTGGATGATGGAATTGATAACTTTGCTGCAAAGTTTGCAGACGAGATGAAGATAGGTGGAGGGGCAGGTAGGTTTGAGGAAATAGGGAGGCTACAGAAGAACTTAGACAGATTAGGAGAATGGGCAAAGAAGTGGGAGATGGAATGCAGTGTTGGGAAGAGTATAACCATACACTTTGGTGGAAGAAATAAAAGAGCTGACTATTTTCTAATTGGTGAGAAAACACAAAAATCTGATGTGCAAAGGGATTTGTGAGTTCTTGTGCAGAATTCACTAAAGGTTAATTGAGTCTGCGGTGAGGAAGGCAAATGCGATATTAGCATTTATTTCAGGAGGACTAGAATATAAAAGCAAGGATGTAATGTTAAGACTTAATAAAGCACAGGTGAGGCCTCACTTAGAGTATTGTGTGCAGTTTTGGACTCATTATCTTAGAAAGGATGTGGTAAAACTAGAAAGGGTTCAAAGGAGGTTCACAAAGTTTATTCCAGAATTAACCGCCTTGTCAAATGAAGAGCGTTTGATGGTTCTGGACCTGTATTCACTGGAATTTAGGATAAGGGGTGACCTAATTGAAACCTGTCGAATGGTGAAAGGCCTTGACAGAGTGGATGTGAAAAAAATGTTTTCTACGGTGGAAGTGTCAAAGACCACGGACACACCCTTAACATAGAGAAGAGTTCTTTTAGGACAGAGATGACGAGGAACTTCTTTAGCTAGAGAGTGGTGAATCTGTGGAATTCTTTGCCCCAGGCAGCTGTGGAGGCCAAGTTTTTAGGTATATTTAAGACAGAGGCTGACAGATTGTTGATTGGTCAGGGCATGAAGGGATACGGGAAGAAGGCAGGAGATTGGGGGTGAGAGGAAAATTGATCAGCCATGACGAAATAGCGGAGCAGACTCAATGGGCCAAATAGCCTAATTCAGCTCCTATATCTTATGGTCTTATAATCACCTGGGCACTCTTGGCTAATTATAAGTGACATTATAATGTTGGTGTTGTGGATTGGAGTATAGAGAGAGTTACTTGGTCTAGTTCAGCTGAGATGACAGCAGGCTTTCTGTTAGGGGTCCATCCTCTGCTCTGCTTGGAGATGAGGTTGTTGATATGCTACTTGTATTTTCCATTGGTTGCCGCCTTTGTCCTCACACACCACTGGTACACTCTATTCCTTGAGTTGCTCACTGCTCCTCCTTCAGCAGTTCTAGCTTCATTGGATTATTAGGATGTGTAGTTTGTAGTGCAGAATGATAAAATTACCATAATTGAGTAAACACCACAGGTTGCTGCCACAACATTGAAATCACTGGAGTCTCACTTTCAGAAAAACACTGCGGTTTACCACCGTGATATTGGCACTCACCAGCTGTGGTGGAACTGCCAACCATCAACAGCAAGCAGGGAGGTAAAAACCAAGAATGATCTCTCAAGGTAGTGCTGGCTACCTTATCTGGCAATAAGCTCTTTGTCTGCTTCTCCCAGGTAGGGCACTCAGAATTAGAAAGATCTTCTAAGGTTCCTTAAGGTTGTATAGCCAGGAGTGATTATGGGGACAAGCTCCCACTACCTATTATACACTCCCAATGGTGTGAACCTCAAATAGCCTCTGACAATCAAGTCCAGCTCCTGGCCTTCAAGTGTGGCTTAGCTACTAAGCCTGGCAGAACCGTTTCTACTAACAGGAGAAGGGTTAAAGGCAGGTTACTGGCACCTTAAAACCTGTCGCTTCAGGCAGAAGGGGCTCATCAGCCGTGGATGGTGCCTCATCTAAGAGAAGGAAAACTCAGATCAAAAATTTCTGCTGCCTTGTGGCTCACGGGGGAGGCTTCAGGAGTAAACCTGGAGCTGGTGTCCCTGGGGCAGTCCTACATTGAGTTCAATGCTGACTGGTAACTCCTGCGACGCTGCTGGTGTCAAACTGCATCTCTCTGTACCGTTCCTTTGGGTTCATCAGATGCATGGAGAGGGGGATTTTGCTACATGGGCAACAGCTTGCTCTCCATATCGTACTGCCCAGGCTTGTGTATCTAGACAGCTAGGACACAACTCTGACTGACAGAGGCCTCAGACTCAGACTCAGCTAATGATCACAACAGTGTGAACGTGGAACCAGTGGAAATCTCCCTGTTAACGGGAAGGTTTAGCGTGTTACAGGGGTCCTGATGGACACACAACTGCAGTCATGAGATGCTGGTAAATCCCACTTTGTAAAATGCTACCTGATCCTCCCAAAATCAAAGCGGAGACCCGCTCTTCCTCTGAGAACACATTGCCTGAGAGACCTCACCGGTGTAACAGTGACCAGCCAGTTGGAAGCTAAAGCAGAAAACCATTGCAGACCTTGTGACATGGGGCTGATAGTCAACGTGACCTTGAGCATCAGAGAGAGAGCAATTCATGCCTATGAGACTCATCTGACATTCCTCCTACAGAATGCCACATATCTCTATGGTGTCACCATGGGCAAACCAGAGTATTGAACCAGAACATTGCTTATCAGAGAGCTTCAGGTAGAATTGGGTGTCCCTGAAGCTAAGGGAGGAGTATAGGCTCCGCATTGGTAACTACACATTTGTCTTCTGTACCAGTCAATGCCTTGATGACACATCCAGTAATAGAGTGTGGCCAACACTGTTGCCAGTTAAAGACATTGGCGGCTAAATGCTGTAGAAAGTACTCTGAGTATACTCTAAGAACACTGAGACTCCAGCAGTCAGTTGACAAGCTTTCCAGTTATCACTATTCCCCAAGTATTTTCAGACTTCCTTCAAGTAGATATAATTACAACAGAGTAGTGCAATAACTTTCACAATCTATTGTAATTGTTAAAGCAAGGTTATGGTTTTGACCGTAATGTTCCAATACACATCAGTAAGTGAGGATGCATGCAGGAAATGACAAATGTTGTAATTAGGTATCTATTGGTCACTGCCATATTGTAAGGAATGCTGAAAATGAATTATGTGAAGAAATCAGCAGGCCAGGCAGCATCTATAAGGAGAAGCACTGTCGACGTTTCGGGCCGAAACGTCGACAGTGCTTCTCCTTATATATGCTGCCTGGCCTGCTGTGTTCCACCAGCATTTTGTGTGTGTTGCTTGAATTTCCAGCATCTGCAAATTTCCTCCTATGTGAAGAAATGTCTGGTCTAAGTTCATAAGACGATAAACAGGAGCAGAATTATGCCATTTGGCATATCAAGCCTGCCACTGTTCCATCATGGCTGGTTTAATATCCCTCTCAGCCCCATTAATCTGCCTTCTCCCCATATCCTTTGATGTCCTGACTAATCAAGAACCTATCAGTCTCTGCTTTAAGTATACACAATGACTTGGCCTCCAAAGCAGTCAATGGCAATGAATTCCACAGATTCACCACCCTTTGGCTAAAGAAATTCCTCTTCATCTCTGTTCCAAAATGATGTCCTTCTATTCTGAGGCTGTGCCGTCAGGTCCTAGACTGACCCACTATAGGAAACAACTTCCCAACAACCACTCTATCTAGACGTTTCAATATTCAATAGGTTTCAATGAGATCCACCCTCATTTTTTAAAATTCCAGCATGTATATTTCCAGAGCCATCAAATCCTCCTCATACATTAAGGCTTTCATTTCCAGAATCATTCTCATGAACCTCCTCCGAACTTCTCCAAAGACAACACATCTTTTCTTAGATAGAAGGCCCAAAACAGCTTATAATACTCCAAGTGCAGTCTGACCAATGCCTTATAGATACTCAGCATTGCATCATTGCTTTTACAATCCCTATAAAAAGCATTCATTCTCCCTTGGAAGTTTTCTTGTCTAATTGTTTTACAACGTTGAGTCTCTGGATTTACTTTGGCTTTTTTTGACAATGATCTTAACCTTGTCAGTCAGGAGCTGAAGATGAGTGCACTTCCTGCAGATGTAGTCATCAGCAAGACTGCTAGATACCCTGAAGTCCCACATCTCACAAGAAGAGTATTCCATTGCCTTAACTGCCATCCCGCCTACATTTGTTATTCCTCTAACTTGTTAAGGTTAAGTTCTAACCTGCACCTGTTCTCACCTAAGCCTGTTGAACTAAAGCTTGACCACTCCAACATTCTCTACTCCAAAAATAGCTGCTCCAACAATGGCCACTCGCTTCACCTGGAAGTGATCACCAGCGCAATCTAACTTTGGTTAAGTACCTCCAAATACATCAGCTGCAGAGTTCAAGGTGTACAGAACTGTCAATGAATTCTATTGTCTAAATTTCCTCAAGACCCTTGTGTTTTACAATATGATTATGATGTTAGTGATTGATCTATGTGAAACCTTCTTTGAAAAAATCCCAGAGATTTGCTGGTTATTTGTGGCTGCGTTCATTGAAACTTCATGAATCCAGCAGCCTTCAGATATATTGGATTCTACTGCTATTAATATCACAATAGTTTATTTTTGTCTTTTCTACATGTTTCACAGTAATATAGCACTTGTAAGGATAGTAAATTGCTGGTCAGTGCTGTAGTGGCATCAACGTTAGACTTCCAGATTTCAAGATGAGTGGTGTCAGCTTCAAATCTGGCCTGCTTTTTGCATGCTTTGAGTCCTGAGTTGAATGTCAAGCTAGCAATTTAGCCTCTTAAAAAACAGACAAGATGCTAAAGAAACCGCAAGCTTGCTACCCAATATCTCCTAGAGTTTGTAATTTCCCAATAATTCACCATTTATTGGTACAGAAAGGAATAACAACAAGGACATTAAATATGTGTACTGTTTGCATTACAATTAGTTATGAATTGGATGGCTTGAAGAAATAAATATAACAATGGACACTCAGCAACTGATTTTGGACAAGGACATCGCGGTAAGGTCTTGAATAGATTCATTTAGCTCCTGAAAGTAACAAGTGATACAGATGTCAAATCATTAGGATTTTTGAACAATTAGATACCTGTTTATTGGAGTTTTACTGCAAATTATCTGATGTATGATCCTTTGTTTAATACTCCAGAGAACCAAGGGCAGCCTCCAACTTGCATTCATAGTCCATGTTAGTTCTTGTCCTCACTGTCAGCCTGATCAAAAAATTGATTAAAAATCGTGGGCAAATGGTGATGCTGAAACGCCTTTATCCATTGTGAACTTTTCTGGCCTCAATATGTGGACTTCGTTTCTGAGGACACAATGGAATGTAGGTATGAGACTTCTCGTATGAAATTGATTTTTAATTATCCAAAACAAAATGTTTGCGTAAAAAATTACGGAGTAAGGCTGGAATGAAAGTAAGCAGAGAGCAGAAAATAGAAGGAAAACAATGAAGAAAGTGAAAGACCAGCAATAGTAAACTAAACAGCGCTGTAAAAATAGTGACTTTTACCAGGCATGTGATTCAAGGCTCAATGGACAGCAGAGTAGGCCTTTCATGCCTTCCCTCAACACTTCCCCTACCATTCTGCAGCAGCAGAAGTGCTGGGACTGCATTGCAGTTGTTGCAACTAGTCAGTGTGGTGGGATGGGTGGAGAAAGGGTGCATTGTACAAGTATTTTCAAGAAACAATTCATCTCATGTATACTGTGTTATATGAACACATACAGTACACACCCACACAAAATCAGAAAGGTCCAACTGAAATCAGAGAGAAAACTGTATCAAGAGAGAGAAATTTCAAAAGACTGAGAGTATTTCATGACTCACCAAAAGTGAAGAGTTCATGGCAAAATTATATTACCAAAATGTATATATTTAAGAGTGTTAAAGGCCCTACAGAGTATCTTAGTTTATGGCAGAAAATGTGGTTAGTAAAAGGTTGAGTGCCAGTGTAGCGTAACGGTTAGCTCAAAGGAATTCCAGAGTTCAGAGTTCAATCCCAGCATCATCTGTAAAGAGTCTGTACGCCCTCCCCGTGGAATGTGTAAGTTTCCTCCTGGTGCTCCAGTTTCCTCTATTGTCCAGTGATGTACTGGATAGGTTAATTGATCATTGCCCCATGTTTAGGTTAGGGTTAATTGGCTTTGTCAGGGATTGTTGGGTCAGACTGGCCTAATCCACACCGTAGCACCAAATAAAATACAAACAAACAAACAAACAAACAAACAAACAAATAAATAAATAAATAAGTGTTTGTTCCAGAGATGGAGGAGTTCATCCAATGTACACCGTCATGTGCTTTCGATTGACTGTAAATGAACAAAATCAGTAGACACCTCGTGTAGATGATGGACTGTCTTCATATAATGCTTTCGATAATTGCATCCTCCAAATCTTCATTTTTATTGTTCCCTTCAAGATAATTGTCAATATCTTCAAATTATTCATAATTTCTAACTTGTTGAAGTGGTGAAATTGTTTCATTTTCATTCCTGACAGGTCAACATATAACATTCCAGGAAATAAGCTGATCAAATGTCAAAACATGCAAAGCATTCCTTCCAGTTTTTTTAGTAGCTAGACCTGTGTTTCACTGCAACAGATCACAATGAAAATACCACAAACACAACCGTTTCTAAAAGATAGTTTGTAGTCTCAGTTACTGGAAAATTGATGGTTGGGTACCAGTTGGTCATCTAGTCCTAGTTGAGAGAACGACTGTTCAGATTGCAGGTTTGGTGAGAAGGATGAAGGAAAAAGATGAAAATCCTAATCATTTCTGCCCCCACCCTCTAGTCAATACTCAGGGGCATGAGTTTGAAGTAATCACACTTGAACAATTCCTAGCTTTGCAACTACTGGTACCATGACTTAAATCTTCTTTAGGTCTACAACAGAGTTATCAACTGACACAACCTCACCCGGATTACAATCTAAGAGTCTTAAGCCAGTGACCCAATTTAGGCCCTGTGCAGTCTAAATTATATTCAGGAAACCAGGGAATGGAACATATGCAAATGGAAAATTTGATTTTGAGTGTACTTATGATTTTAATTCTACACCGATTTCCATTATTGCCCTGGTCAGTATATCATTTTTCTTGGCTGAGATAGTGTAGAGACTCTGTACTCAGCTGTCAGTAGAAAGGCTTCTTACATTTCCACACCAAAAATTTGTGATATGTTTTTCCTGCCCACTAAGATTTATTTTCTTATTTCAGGCTCTAGGGATTCCTTCTATTCATCCGATATGTGTTTCATTTGGCCGAGGAGTGCAATTTGCTGTTTTGATGTGCAAAGAGATTTTTGAAACTAGTATTTACCTTCGTACTCACACTTGCTGCAGAACTAAAGAGAAGTAAGTAAATAAATGACACAAGAGAAAGAAAAGTCAACCAAAAATACCTTGAAAATGGTAATTTGAGGTTTGGCTGGGTTTCTGTGAAATGCTAAGCAGTTTCTTTGAACTGGGGAAACCATACAGTGGAATGTGTATATATAAAACATCACTTTTAGTGCAGCGAGGTATTTTGTGGTTTGGATAAGATCTGTGCACTGTAGAGCTTGCCAACAGTGAAGTTAAACAAAAGAAAAACCGTCAAATTACAGGATTTGAGTATTTTTTTTCTTTATTCTCCAACTTCCAGCCATCCTCTAATATTGATTAATATGGTGTCTGTCAATGCATTACTCACTTTACACACAGACACACTTTATATTGGATTTAAATATGGTGACCATCGATTGGATTGTCACACTAAATTAATACTAGCATTTCTCATTACCCAGTTTTCCGGATGGACCCTGTGGAATTGCATCTAAACTCAGTTCTTGAAGTCTACTTGTCCATTTGGCTTTCCACCCAACATCGATGATCCCTCGCCCTGATCTCCCACCAACCATGCAGGCCTAGTTTCTGATAAAAAGCAGATTGTAATATTTATGAGGTAAAAGAAGAAAGGTGGAAACAAATCTAGAAAGACAAATTGTAGCAGCCAAAATTGTAAAAACTGGAGGCAACACAGAGGAGGGAGAAAAGGAGTTTTATAAATCAGCAAAACATATGTGATACAATTAATGGATTAGTTCACAGGTCACCTGGTTCATGTAGTTTCGAACGACTAATTACAGAGCTTTTCTCATAATTACTTGGGATTGCAAGGATTTTGTAATTCCCAAATATTGCAATTGTATTAATTGACAGTAAACTAAAGTATTGTTTCACTGTAATTATATTACTTTAGACAATAATTCCCAAATTCCTACAATCAACGTCTCTGTGCTTACATATCTTTGCTTTTCAGTATTTCTCATATCTTTTTGCACATCTCATGTATAATGCCACACAATTATTTTTGTTCCTTTTTCTCTTTTCCATTATCTCCCTATATTGGCTATATTCCCAACACGCTTCATATCTTTCAATTCTTTCTCACTTACGTCCTCTTTTTTCATGTTCCTATTTATTTTCACACACTCTTCATCAAACCGAGTTTATTCTCAGAGCTCAACTTTTCCAACTTCCATTACGTAAATAATAGGAAAATGAATACATTCTCTGAATATATGCCATTATATTTACTCGGACATATTCATCAAGATCTTATAAATATTATGAAAATCCGTTTCAATAAGAGATTAAAGAAACATGTCAAAATTCAGAAATGACTCTCCAATTAAAAGATTGCAAGAAAATTCCATTGTTGTGTGCATCTGCAGTTCACAAATGTTTTTTTTTTAAATTGTTAAGGACTACTTTCACTTCGGAAAAGAAGGAGTCTGCTTTTCTCTAATGAGATACCATGCAAAATTAAGCTGTAAATATATTCCTCCTCCTCCTCCCCTCTTTATCCTTTGCTGCCAACCATTCACTGATCAACACTCTGTCCCTCACACCCCAATTCCTTCTACCAACTGTGCAATACTGTTTTCCCTTCTTTCAGTTAGTGCCAGCGAGCCATGTTTACATTCTTCTTTTCCAGGAATATAACCAGCAGCCAGGGGAACAAAGAGTATGAATTACACCCAGTGGATACTGGTAGGAAATTAAAAAAGATTTCTTTTTGCTTTTGCATGCACTGACTCTTTGCATAAACAGTTTCTCTTGGCCAGTATTTATGTTTCATGGACAAATTTGTTGAGTTTGCAGTTGGTTGATCCACTTCAGTTTTTCAAACACATTTTCACAGTAATGGAATGTAACAAAGCTGGCTGTGTTCCTCTGACACAAAAAAAAACCCTTGACTTCATTATTTAATATCTATTGCTCCACAGTTTATTTACGGATACATAAATTAAGCTGTTGTGTTTTCAGGCAAGTAGCTGATACAGCTTTGAGTCTTACTTTTAAATGCAGCTGTACCAATGTGTCTATCAGAGCAATACAATACAATATATTAATGATCAAAATATTTTACCAGCTAATGCAGCGATCAACCTGTTTGGTTTATCACGGGTCAGAAGATATTCCCAAGATGTGTCCTTTTCACATCCCTCAATGCAGAATAAGTTATTTAGCATTATTGGAAATAAATAAAAATACCACATATAATAGAAAAAATGTTGAAAAGACTGAGGTTAGGCAGACCTTGTGGAAAGAGAATGTTAAAATGTCAACTGTTTTTTTGTTCACAGATACTACTTGACCTAAGTGTTTCCATTTTTACTTAAAATTATTTTTGAATAGATGCTTTTGTTAAGTTGCATGTAGAGAATATCACCTCTGCACATTTATCTGTTCATTAGTGAATGGCATGCATCAAAGCGTGAATACAGACAACAATTCTTACAGTCAACAGTTATCGACCCAGGTTACTGATGTATTCCTGGTGCTCCATAAGGCAATGGGGTAACGTCGCTAGCCACCAAGCTATACTTATTTCCACAGGCTGAGACTAAAAATGATTTCAAAAATATGAGGAGCGGAAGGAGTATAACTCTATTAAGCATGTAAATTAGATGTTAGCATGCTGACCACCTGTTACACAAAATTTATTTTCCATAGATAGTAAAATTGGTTTGACTGCTTAACAGCCAACTAATTCACCATCATCATCATTAAGTGTACTTGTTTTTAGGTTAGGTGGTTCTTGTGCTAGATTAAAGATTAGCTTTATTTGTCATATGTACGTTGAAGCATTGTGAAATGTGTTCTTTGCGTCAATGGCTAACATAGTCTGAGGTTGTGCTGGGGGCAGCTCACAAGTGTGGAAGTGCTTCTGGCACCAACATAGTATGCTCACAACTAACGTACAATGCAAACTCCTTACAGACAACGGCCAGAATTGAACCCCAATCTCCAATCACTGTCACTGTGAAGTGCTCTGTTAACTGCTATGCTACCATTGCATAGGACACTGGGACACTAATTCTGCATGTGGGTGATGTGGTGGTATTGGGTTTACTGTCTGTAAAGCCCTAAACCCAAAAGCAGATTTTAAACCCTGTTCGAAATAGGAGGTAATGAGTACCCACACTGTTGGGGAGGTTATAATGTATCCAACTGCTTTTCAAAGCGTACATTACTCTCCTGATTAGTCTCTACCATGAGGTCTCGCTCCAAATGCCCACTGTTTGACTGGTAGGATCCCCCTCCCTACCAAGGAGACACTTTCAACTAAAAAGTAGTTTAAACGCAGTTTATTTTTTCATGACACATGCTTAAATGTAGACAAATAGCACTAAGCACACATTTACAACACAGAGCATTTCTAATTTACCAAATATTTCCAAATTACAAAAGATTTAGAAGAAGTGAGGTGGAGCAGAGTGACGATGGCACTAAACAGCAACTCCTTTGCTTGCATCTTCGGAAACAGTTCTATTTCCATTTTTAATGTCTTTATTTTTCCCTTTCAGGGTTCTTTTAAAGACCCTCACCTGGAGTTACACACTGACTACAGTTCTTTGTGGGAATGGGACCCACTCTCGGGGTTTCATAACTGACCACTGTTGTTTGGCACGCTAAGGGCTCGGCCTAAGAGTCCGGCTCAGCTTTGGAGGTCTAGGATCTCAGGGCTCTGGAGACAGGCAGATCGAAGGTTGGTGTCATGGCAGAAGACCTGTGTGTCATTGGAGCAGCAGGAATATCTACGGCTGTGTGCCCAGATCTTTGGGCATGGAGCTCTTAAAAATGAGTGACATAATGGACTTTTAACATCGTAAGCCAGCAAGTTGTTTGCTATGTCTCTCCACTCACTGTGAAAACGGAGAGATTATTAGGGAGAGAGCGAGCCTGTAGTATGCCAGAAGAAATGCAAAGTCTTTGGGGTAACTGCAAGTCTGTGTCTTTGCTATTGCTTTGCTCACGCTTGAGTGCTCAGTGGTGGGTGCTGATGCTTTTTTTGCCAGTAGGGAGAGGGAAGGAGGGGAGCTGGGGGGACTTTGGGGCTCTAACATTTAACTGTCATTTATTCTTTGGGGCACTCTGCTGTTTTTTTGAATGGCTGTGAAGAAAAAGCATTTCAGGATGTACATTGTATACACTTTTCTGGCATTAAATGTACCTTTGAAACCTTTGATTTATAAACTACAAAGGATTTCCAAATGCATGTACAATTCTTGCAACTAAAAGATCATACCAACAAGTTGCAGATGAATAAGTCATTCATGCAGAAACTGCAAGCTGAGGGATGAATTCTAGGTCTTTCTGTCACCCCATTTTTCTGCCATTCTCCTTGTTACTCCTAACAATCCCCAATGACTTTTATTAATTCTACAATTTTGCTACTAATTGACATTATTTGCATGTGATGTTTTTCAGATATTTTTGCTGGGACAAAGTAATTCACACAGATGGTCTAAAAGCTTCTGAGGATAGAGATCTCAGACACCAAAAACGTATACTGTGAGTGCTGACTCTGGCCAGTGCGTTTGCTTGCAAAGCTGTTTTTTTAACGTCAGACTGATTATTGCTGGTAATTTGCATTAAGAACTAAAGACTGGTTCTTGTTTACAACAAGAAGCTAAACAAAGAATATTGGTTAGAACTTTAAGTTTGTCGCAAACAATTTGGACCCTTTGGAAAGGTCATGCTGCTGTGCTGGAAAACTGAGGTTAGTAATAAGCCTCTCCGGCCTTGGAAAGTGAATATCCATCACAATGGCAGAAGAAGTTACTGGTGTGAAATCATGAAAACAAAGTGGTCAGCATCTTTCCTTCTAAGAAATACCAAAATTTCAGGGTGTGGTTACACATTTTCAGACAAAACAGCACAGTAATTTTTTTTTAATAGTGCAGTTCGGGATGGAGAAGGCTATTGTGAGAGTAGAGAAAAATCTGAATTCAAGGTGAGAAGAACAAATCCTTTTTATAATCTTTGTCAGGTACTTATTGACCATTGTACAAAGAAACAAAATTCAATATGCCAATAGTTTAATCTGTCTCAGGAAACACGTGCATGAAAGAAGTAGGTGTGCAGCTGAGTATATAGTCAATATTACTTATAATTGTAAAGTTGCCATCCATGGCCACTATTTTGTTAGAACACTAAGTTCTGAAATCTTATTGTGCTCTATCTAATAATTCATTGTGTGATGTAGTATTTGATTGTTTTGTTGCTGTACATTTTTGGACAACTTGAGAAAATGGTACAATGTAAATCATTATTGCATTTTCATAAAGTCTTTCAAAGCAGGTCCTGTCAGTTATATACCACATTTTAACATCAATTTTTGGTAAACAATACTTAAGGTATCAGGAATTGTCTTTATCAATATCTAATTAGTTGAAGAAAGAACAGAGACTCTTCATATGGGTTCAGGAAAGGAAGGCAATTACTTGCTAATTTTCTCCATTTTTCTTTGGAGATATTAAAATATGAGACTGTCCTGGTAGACAGTTGTGGAACACCCTGAAAATGCATCTTACAATTCATTGCAGTACAAGGCAGAATTTTGTGGGATCAATGGAAAACTGTTGCCATAGATTAAGAACTGACTGCATTTCCTTGGGAAGAAAATGACCGTCTATAGAGAGTCAGAGAGAAATAACATTTCAAGTTAAGTGACTTTATCAGATCAGGAACAGTAAAAAAAAACCAAATGTATATGAAGTTGCAGAGGGGAAGGACAGAAATGAAGAACAAGGAGGATGTTTGTGTCTCCTCACATCATTCCTGGTGCAAATTAAAAGATGGTAGTATACCCAGCATTTTCACATTTTATTTTTATTTTAGATTATTTGCACCTGCAGGTTTTGAAATGGGATGCACACACCACCAGTTAACTGTTTGGTGCTTCTCCATTTACACATAGTGAATATTGTCTGAATTTTACCATTTGTCAAAATAAACAAGAAAATTACACTCCACAAAAAGGGCAGAATGTAAAATAAACTGCCATTCACTAGTAACTGTTTTTTGCCTCAGGCAAATTTCTACCACAACTCTTAATCTCCTTGCATGGTACAAGAAAAGTTCAGAAAATAACATTTCACAGTTTAAACTATTTTTGCTAATAAGATTAAATAAACAAGCTGCCAGTTTCTGAATGAGAACTGGTCCTATAAACTCTTGGTAGGTGAGCTGGAATAGTTCTTGAATGGGGTAGAAATATTTTCCACAAAAGCAGGGTGGTATAAGGCTGGTCACTGTGTTGTCCTGGATATGTTTTGATTTCTTAGAGGAGTCAGAGAGGAATTTTCCAGGTCATTTCCCATAACTAGTTTGTGTTTTATTGCCCATCCCAAGAGACTACAAAGCTGCTAGTGGGTAGTAATGACTAAGCATTTTATTTCAGGCACACAAAGGTACAACCAAGCTTTTCATTTTCCTGCCCATTATTTTCATGTTCTTTATTTAAATACAAATGTGACACAAGTGCTTTTTACACTAATGTACTGAAACAATAATCCTTCAGCTAAAAGGGATCATTTCTTTGTTGATTCAATGAGATGTTAAAGTGAACACTATCATAGTAATAAATCGAGTAAAATGTTAACTTTATTAATGAATGTTAACTCATAAATGAAACATGCATTTCATAAATGTATGAAAAAGTTAGTGTGTTCCTGTCATTTCAATTTCTAATTATCAGATTTTATTTCATCTTTAATTAAATGTTGTTTTATCATGTTATTACTTGATGGTTAAAATCAACTTTTACCTATAGTTTTCTGCCTCTTTATTTGTGGTGGAAAGATTTTTTAAACATAGCTTTGTTTGCATGAAAGCAGCCATCATGGTTTTTCTACCATTTTGAAAGGTCAGAATCTGAAGTTTGGCTTCATATTTGATATTTTAAAATGTATCCATTTCAGCTCAGGTGACTCCTCGTCCATCATGCTCAAAAGATTAAAGTTTGCTGCTATTACAAAGTTACTTTGTGCTGGGAAATATATTCATTATTAGTTATTTTTGGTCTTTGGTATTATTTAAGTGACAGCATGTAATTACTATTTCAAACATTTTGTCTTGTCTGTTTGGACTTCATCATCTGTGGAAATTCAAACAGGAAGATTAGGGAGGCTGCTTTTATAAGTTTAGCCCTTTGATAAGTCAACAGGGTAAAACTTGCCTCTATTGAACACATGATACTTTCAGATGTGGAAGATCATTTGCTTCACCTGAGTACATTCATGCCATACAACCTTATGTCTCTTTCAGTTTTTTAACTGATTCCACGATTTTTACTCAACTTGTCTATTTTGAGATCTGTTCTACTGTATATTTTGATTGCAGTATGCATGAAGAAGAATATATATTGACTTACATTCAAAATTTGACAGGAATTAATTCAAACCTTGTTATGCTTTAAGAATTTTAATTTTTAATTCATCATCAAGTTTGGTGAGACTGGAACTAGAGGCCATATGTTTAGGACAGAAGGTGAAATATTTAAAGGGAATCTGAGGGGGAGCTTCATCATTCAGAGGGTGGTGTAAGTTAGGAATGAGTTGCCAGTGGAAGTGATAGGTACAGGTTCAATTGTAATATTCAAGAGAAGTTTAGATAGAGAGACATATGGAAACTATAGTCTGGGTTCAGTTAGATGAGTCTAGGCAGAAGACTAGGTTGACATGGACTAGATGGGCCAAAAGGCCTATTTTTACTCTATGTATTTAGCATTTCATATTCTGGAAAGGAGGCAATGCTTTTTCTTGCACTTAACTATTTTTATTGTATCTAGATAGTTCATTCTTGCACAGGATATGAGCATCACTGGCTTGCCTGCATTAACTGACTCTTAATTGAATAATTTTATTGGAGCTCTTCAGAAGGAAATGAAGGGACGGCCAAACTGCTACGAGTCAAGGGTCACACATAAGCTAAACTAGACTGACACATTTCATTCCTGCAAGAATGTTGGTGGTGTAGGTGGGGCTTTATAAGAATGTGGCATGTACATGGTCATTATTACTTTATTACTGTTTTATTCCAGATTTATTCATCAATTTTACTTTAATTTCCCCATTTCCTTTGATGGAATTAAAGCTCATTCTCTGGATAATTGGCTCAGGCCTTTGGCCACAAGCTCAGTGACTTAATCAGTATGAACCTCATCCCATGAGAACCAAAGTGTTTAAGGTTTTGGGGCCTGCAGAGTTTGATTACAATCTCCTCTGAATTGAATTCTGTTATTTTAACTGTGGAGAGCAGAATCTCAATGCAACATCAAGGAAATTTTCTTCATGTTACTTGGATACATTCTTTGATACATTGTAATATGTTACAGATATAGGGCTCTGAGTACTGTGATTCATAACTGTAGAATAAAAGACATAAAATAAAGATAACTTCTAAAACAAAGCCCCATGTGTTTCACCAGGATATTTTCAAGAGTAACAATTAGTTACCTTTCCTGAGATTTCAGTTTCATTCTCCGGAACAGCAGAGCTTTTGTCATTGCATTGTTGTTAAGAAGAATACATTGACACTTCAGATTATTTCTAAAATTCAGTTGAATTACAGGTTGCCTAAGTAGAAAAGATGGAATACTGTTGCCGTAAATGAGGTTTCAGACGTGAAAAAGAGGTCCATGTTGCTCTCATCTACAGCTGCTAAGATGCATGAGCTGTTAAAAAGCTGGTTAGCTTCCACCAAACAGAGCTGCATCATGTTTAAACTAGCTGAACAATACAGATGCCTCCGCCTTCCTCCATGCTATCGTTCAACAATGCAAATTGAGATTTTATTGCAAATTCAGGGCAATTCACTGAAATTTTCAAGAATGAGCAAGCTTGGAAGAGGGGCTGTGAAATCACATACTTTGTAGAATCTGCTGTGTCCTCAAACAAAAGACATTCTAAGAGAAGAAACAATTTCATGTGGGTAAAATAAAAACACAAAATGCTGGCAGAACTCAGCAGGCCAGACAGCATCTATGGGAGGAGGTAGTGACGATGTTTCGGGCCGAAACCCTTCATCAGGAGTGAAGTAACATGGGATGGTCGAGGGGGGATAAGAAGTGGGGGGAGGGATAAAGTAGAGAGCTGGGAAGTGATAGGCTGAAGGGAAATGGGCTAGGGGGAAGGTGGAGAATTATGGGAAATAAAGAGAAAGAAAGGTAGGTTATAGTGAGGGGGGGAAAAGAGAGAGAAAGAGAACCAGACTAAAATTATAGATAGGGATGGGATGGGATGGGATGGGGGGGGGGGGTGGCCAAGGGTATCAATGGAGGTCTGTGAGTTGAAAGTTCATGCCGGCAGGTAGGAGGCTACCTAGGCGGAAGATAAGGTATTGCTCCATCAACCTGCATGTGGCCTCATCTTGACGGTAGAGGAAGCCATGGACAGACATGTCGGATTGGGAGTGGTCTGTGGAATTGAAGTGTGTGGCCACAGGGAGATCCCGCCACTGCTGGAGGACTGAGCGCCGGTGTTCGGCGAAACGGTCTCCCAGTCTGCGGCGGGTCTCCCCAATGTATAAATGGCCACATCAGGAGCACCAGATACAGTATATCACCCCAGTTGACTCGCAGGTGAAGTGGTGCCTCACCTGAAAGGACTGTCTGGGGCCTGGGATGGTGGTGAGGGAAGAAGTGTGGGGGCAGGTGTAGCAAACGGAAGAAGTGCTACACCGGCCTGCTGAGTTCTGCCAGCATTTTGTGTTTTTTATTTATTTCCAGCATCTGCAGATTCACTCGTGTTGCCTTTGAATTTCATGTGGGGGTTTGATGTTGCCCTGGCAATGGAAAAAGCAGCAGAAAATCAAAATCTGCACAATTTGGGATCAAGATAAACAGCATCTTGGGTGGATAAAAAGAAATATTTCCTAAAGAGGATTTGTTATAACTGTGGCAGCATTTTGACATTGAGCTAATTAGTGCAGATACAATGGTTGCTGGTTGCTAAAATTGTAGCATTAAGGTATGCCCGGATGTAAATCAAGATCATGGCAAACTTCAGCAGTCCAGCAGTGTGAGCCCCATTTTGAAGAAAATTAAAAGGCACAGCACACATGAATTAGAAAGACTTCATTCATATTGAACACCTACAGTCTAACTGAAACTATGCATAGCTGCAGCAGATCCCTAAACATTTGAGCCTTGTAAACACATTACATTCTTCAGTCTTCATTTCTCAGATAACTCCCCCCCATGATATTCTATGGCTCATTTCAGTGGAGTTTCATGACTTCTAGCATTTCACCATTTTGAAGGCATTAACTATTTTATCTTCAAAGCAGGGAAACCTCACATCTGTCCAGAATAAAAACCATTTGTCACAGTTTTGACCATTTGCTTTACATTTCAAAGAGATTTTAATAGCTTATAGTTCCACTTACATTCTCATAAAAAAAAACATCTATCTGGTGTGATTAGCAAACTTAGGTAAGTGGCTTTCTATCCCACCATCAATTTCACTCATAAATATAATTAATGTCAAGACCCCAACACTAATCCCTGTGGAATGTCAGTAGTCACACCCTGACAATCTGAGACCTTCCCATAAAATGTTTTTTCTCTCTCTCAGTTCTGTTTTGCCTACTGTTGGGCTTCCAGTCAGGCTCTGCCTGCATCAACAGGGTCGATTTCTGGAGGATTTCATTCAAAACCCTATTAGAAATTATGTTTCCAAATGTATTAAGTACTTTAAATAATTAATCACCTGAAGTTACTACTTTAAGTATATTTTTGCAAATACAAATAAGTTAACTTATTTTATTTTCTTTCACAACTGCAAAACCTCCATTGAAATGAGTGGGCTTGTGGATCCTTGATTCATAAGTAATTTCCCTAGCATTTGTGCAGGGAATCTCAGCAAATTTTGGCTTCAGTACTGGCCTCCATTTTTGGGTGTGCAGACAGATATACCAACTGAATTTTGAAATTAGCAATTTCAACTCACTTGTGTGCAGAAGTTCTAGATTTATTGGGTAGAACCCAACAGATCTGTCTGGAACTGCTAGCACTTAACAAGATTCAGCCCAACTTTTTCATTGTTTGATTTCCTATCATTGTTTATATTAAAGCTTCTAATTTATCTAATAGCCATCAATTATAGATACATGCTGTACAAACAAACAGTTGCATTTAATCCTGACCATATCACAAAGTGCACAGTGGATTATTTAAGAAGGGCAGTGTGACAAAGTGACAGCAATTAAAGTTCAGAGTTTAAAATATATTTATTATCAGAGTATGTATACTACATACATCCTTGAGATTCATCTTCTTGCTGGCAGCCACAAGACAAAGAGACACAATATAATCCATGTAAAGCCCACACAAGGAAGAGAGACAAGCGTCTAATGTGTGAGAAAAAGAATAAATAGTGCAAGTAACAAGAAGTGAACAAATAACACACAGCATATGAATCTCATAGTCCCCGACAGTGAGTCCTCAGCTATGGAGCCAGTTCAGTGCTGAGGCGTGCAAAGCTGGTCCAAGAGCACGATGGCTGCAGGCCACAGCTGTGGCGTCTGTGAAACCAGTCCAGGACCCTGACACCTGCAGGGTAACAGCTTCTCCCGAACCTAGCAACATGGACTCCAGACTCCTGCATCTCCCGCCCAATGGTAGCAGTGAGATGAGAGGGAGTCTGGTCCAAACCAGGCAGATAGGATGCGCTCACATGGGAGATCTCGGCTGATATGAAAAAGTGAGCTGAACACCAGTTCATCCTCTACACTTGGCCTCGGTGCCTTAATATTTTTTTTTTATCTGGCTCGGCGCTTAAAACAGCTAAACTATTTTGCATAAAATGCTGTAAGACTTCATAGTTTACAAAATAGGACTACTGCAGGAAAGTGGCAAGAGGTGAAAGATCAGCCATGATATTAAGAAATGCTGGGGTAAATGCAATGGGACTGATTTCTTATGTTCTTGTGCTCAAGCAATATCCAGATCAAAAGGAAAATGGAATGGACAAATTTGTCCTTCTTCTATTCAGTGTTGAAAAGCTCTGATTTGAAAACGTTGTAGCTGGGTTTTTTTACCTAGCCTTCATTTAGGTCCATGTTGATATTACTTCAGAGTAAACTTCCATGGTGAAGGAAGTTAAAATAATAGTAGTGAATCTGAGAAAGTTTTTTTTGGTAATCACTATCAAAATGACAGTGCTTAATGTATTCACAAAGTGAGTTTAAAAAGTACATTCAGTATTCCCCATATGGAATACACTATTCTACCTCCAGAGAACACTTAATCCAATTACAACAACACATTCCTGCAAAGTAACATCCACAAGCTACCCTTCATATCTATCTAAACAAACTTTAAATAACACCAGAACTATAAAACCAACATACTGGCATTTACAAGTCCAATCTCTTTGCACTTGCCGCTATTGGCACAAAAAAGTTTGTGCTGGAATAACGCCCATTGATAGTACCATCCATAGTAATATTTTCTTGAGGATTCCCCTTCACAATATGTTTCACTCAAAGAAAAGGAAAATTCTTGTTCTGGCAAATATTTATCACCTTAAAAATACTGTTCAGGAACTCTAGCATCATGTTATTCCTTTTGTTTTGCTTGGCTCAGACATGCAACACTTTTAGTTTTGCTACTCCAAACTTTAGTGGATTTAACTGAGAAATCTATTAAAGAGCTTGTACATGGAAACAATGTGTGACAGATATACATTCTGATATGCTTGATTTTACTCTCGTATGCAGTGTAATAATAATATAGTGAGAAAGTATCATCCTCACATTTGCATGTGTCCGCTGTGTTCAGTCAGGTAGGGTCATCAGGTGTCCGAAAATTGTTGTGTGATTGGAATGCAATTTCACTCAGTGTTGACTTTCCACATGGACTGTGACAAGAGCACTTCAGTGCAGCCACCTTCTGATTGTACATCTTCTCTTGCATTCCAGACTGTTATCATGTACAGATAGGGTTAATGCTTCCGTCTGTAAGATGGCTACGTTTGGTCACACAAGTACAATGAAATGTATGCATACTAGTGAATGTTCTTAATCTAATTGTGAACATTATTGCTTTTCTCTTGAAGGAGATCACAACACAAAATTTATTGGTTGCTGTCCTCCATTTTCCATGCCATGTGATAATGGTACACCGACGCAGAAAGCTGATGTGTCACAGGAACATTGCTGGAATAGAATGAGCAGGAATCTGTGAACTCAGCAACTGCTCTGACTCTCAAATGCACTTTTGTCTACTTCCATGCTTGTAAAGTTCATAATACTTTGGGTCAAGACGACATGGTGTTCACTATAATTGAGAAAGATATATTGACCTCCAAGGCATTACAGCACCGATTCACAATGATAACTGTGTTCCCCAGGGATTCCTGTTTCCTCCCACGACCAAAGACCAACTGGTGGATGGGTGGTAGGAAGATCAGAAGGGAGCTGAACATTTTGGAGAGAAAATGTTTGAGGAAATAAGTGAGGATAGGATTGATGGATGGACCCTGAGAGATGTCATAGACTAAAAAGGTCTAACAAACCTTCATCAACACTGTAAGTCTGCAGGTGCTGGAAATCCAATGAAACACGCACAAAATGCTGGAGGAACTCAGCAGGTTAGGCAGCATCTATGGAAAGGAATAAACAGTCAATGTTTCAGGCTGAGACCCTTCTTCAGGACTGAAAAGGAAGTGGGAGGAGGCCAGAATAAATAGGTGAGTGGATAGGAAGGAGGACAGCTTGAAAGGTAAAGAGCTGGAGATCAAGGAATCTAATAGGCGAGGAGAGTAGCCCATAGAAGAAAGGGAAGGAGGAGGGGACCCAGAGGGAGGTGATAGGCAGATCAGAAGAAGTAAGAGGCCAGAGTGGGAAATAGAAGAGGAGGGGAGGGGGAGGGATTTTGTTTTACTAGAAGATGAAATCAAGGCCACTGAGATGAAATATAAAGTGTTTCTCCTCCACCCTGGGAGATGGCCTCTTCTTGGCACAACGAGGCCATGGACTAACATGTTGCAATGGGATTGTGAATTAAAATATTTACCCACTGGGAAGCTCTGCTTTTGGTGAATGGAGAGCAGGTGCTTGATGAAGCTGTTCCCCCAATTTATGATGGGTCTCAGTAAGGTACAGGAGGTCACATCGGGAGCACTGGACGCAATAGGTGACCCTAGCAGATCTGTAGGTGAAGTCTTGACTTACCTGGAATGACTGTCTTCAACACTGTTAGGAAAATATTAGAAATAGTGTGTGGCCTACTGAGAGGTAATTCACACTACAAGCAACAGGAGAGGAGAAATAAAAACAGAAAATGCTGGAAATAGCTGACAGCATCTGTGTAAAGAGAAACAGTTATTATTTTGAGCTTGTGACCCTTTACCAAACTATACTGAAAATATGAGTCTGTTTTCATGTCAAATGTAATATTAATACACATTCTTGTTCCAAAGCTAGCATCCAATGTTTTGAGTAATATTCTTCTGTCAAAGTTCATGGAAAATGACGGTAGTAGGAACTTTCTGTTTTCCCAATATCAACAATGGCCTGTCGTGATTGGAATCTCTAGCTTTAAGACAAAAGCAAGACATCTTTCTACACTTCAGCAGCCTATTGTTGTCTATATTTTCAACCTTGTGACATTTCACCTCTTGAACTTTCACACCTGCAGGTCAGCCCTCCTCGTCACATATTTTTTCTGATTTAGTAAAGTAGGGCAGGCAATTCGTCATTCAACAGCACAGTGAGAATGCTTTCTCCCGAGAGTGCTCATCTTCAGATATCATGGGGTGTTAGTGACAGAAAATAAATGCTGGCCTTGCTAGTGATGCCCAGATCTTGAAGAATAAATGAAGAATTAATATGTGGCTTATTAGTCAATTTGGACTACTTTAAACCAAACGTTCCCTTTCAGTTTTAGTCTGAAGTGAATAACTCCTCATAGTGACTGGCTCTGCTTACTGGAATTTCCTTAGGTCTTTCCAAAGAGCCATACAGTTTCTTCACTGGAATACAATTAATTTCTTACCTGTAGCTTTGCCCCTCACCAGTTAGGTAATGATTCTTTCAACCTCTGAGGCAGCTACATTGCAGTGTCACCACACCACCTCCCATCAGTGTATAGACATACATGGTGTCAGCACGTGGGACTCGTATCAAAGATCCAGATACAGCAGAACAGTACTTTGAATTTGCATAAACACCAGAAAAAATTCCAAAATGAAAAGAAAATAGTGCAGATGCCGGAAACTCACATAAAATCAGAAAGTGCATAAAATGCTCTATAGGTCTGGGGTCATGTGAGGAAGAGAAACAGAGTTAACCTTTTGAGTTGATAACTTTTCATCAAAATTCATGCTATCAAACTGAACTATAACCCTGTTTGTCTCACCATGATCTACTAAGTATTTCTAGTATTTTCTGAAATAGTTCTGAAAGACAAATCTCAGCTCTGCTTTAGTTTACTTCCCCCCCCCCACCTCCCCCACATTCCAGTGGAGAAGCCCATTCCACCTTTGAAAACCACCTTGCTAAATTACTGCAGCATGAAGTTTTTAGCTTGGATACATTTATATATGTATTTATGGTTTCAAAGAATAAGAAACAGAATTTGTGAAATTTCATCTCCAGTGCACCAGTAGAAATCCAAGTATAGCATTTAAAAATGGAATTAATCAGTCACTGTGAGCCTGTGGCACTGCGCAATGCCTCAGATGGCAGAATACCCTTCTTGTAAAGCGAATCAACTGTGACTCCTCATGAGCAATGACATTGCAAATGCTTTGTAAAGTGTGACAGAAACCCACACGTGTGATGCTTAGAGTGTGATAGACATGTTAGAACATTTTTATATGTACAGAGTTATTTGCAGCACAGGATATTTTCCCAAACCTTACTAGTGCCACTGCCATTTTTAAGTGCTAGTATTTCATATTTGAGTAATATTGTAAATTTGTGCTTGATTAAACATACTTTATTGTTTACATAATTCATTACAGGTTATATGTAAAAGTACATGAATGTCATGCATCTTTATGCCACCAGGTCATATTTGCACACTTCACTAAAGTAAAAAATGCAGCATACACGTTTCCCAGTCAAGTGTGAATTCTTTAAACTAAGCATCACTGTGGTCACACGATTGATGAACTAGAATTACACAAGTGGGTTGAGCAAATTCAAGTAGTGGTGGATGACGCAAGGCCAGAGGATGAATCACAATTGTAATCCTTTTTAGGATCTGCCAATTACTATAACAGGTTCCAGCCAAACCCAGATACTGTGCTCCACACCTTGAATCCATTACTACAGATTGGGATGAAATGGCAATGGACAGAACAATGTGAGGTAATTTTCCAAAATGCAAAAGAAGTGGTGACATCAGGCACTGTACTCACACGGGATCCAGAGCGTCTAGTGAAGCTTGCCTGTGACACCCCACGTTATGGTGTAGGTGTAGTCATGTCACATGTTATGAGTGATGGAAGCGAATGCCCCATAGACTTTGCATCAAGTTCTGCACAGATTGACAGAGAGGCCTCGAGTCTGGTTTGGAGATTAAAACATTTCAGCTAGTACTTGTGTGGGAGAGAAGTTACCCTCATTACTGATAATTAACCACTAGTGTCATTTTCAATTCACAGAAGGGTGCTCCTCTAACAGCAGCAGGATGAATACAGAGGTAAACTCTGCTTCTTGCAGGACAGAATTACAAGATGCAATTCAAGAGAATGATTAATCATGGAAATGAAAATGAAAATGGAAATCCTTGGAAATGAAATACCTAAAAAATTAACAAAAGTGGACACTCCTCTTGGCAAATTGAAAGTTTCCCTATTGCAACAGAGATGATACAAAGAGAAACTAGACAAGTCTCAGGTCTACACGGTCACCCAAAATGGTTGGAATGTGCAGCATAAATTCCAGTTTCACTATTTTTACCAGTGCCAGGATGAACTTGTCCTTGACAGGTGTTACCTCACGTGGGGATTGAGAATTGTTGTACCATCCAAGCTTAGAGCTAAAGTGTTGGAGGAGCTACGTGCAGTCATCTAGGTGTGGTCAAAATGGAAGTTTTATCTGGTGCCCTGGGATAGATGGAGCAGTTTGTCAAGCACTGTTTGGGATGCTAAGGCATCCAGAAGATGCCAATAGCAGCACCTCTCCATCCCTGGGAATGACCTGCATTGCCCTGGCAGAAGATTCATGTTGATTTTGCTGGACTATTCATGGGCACTATTTTCTTGTTAGTAATGGATACAGCTACAAAGTGGCCATAAGCATTTCCAATAACCTCCTCTACAGCTTCGCACACTGTTGATGTGTTGAGAAGCCTCTTTGCAAGGACTGGTGTTTTAGAAGTCATAGTTAGTGACAATGGGCCATAATTTGTTGTGGAACAATTTCAATCATTCCAGAAAATGAATGGAATAAGACATATCACATTTGCACTGTTACAAATGTAACAAATGACGGTGGAAAGGTGTGTCCAGAGACTAAAAGATGCACTGCGAGCAGCATCAGCAGAACGCACTACACTGCCATTGAATCAGAAGCTCTCCAATTTCCTCCTTGCATATCTCATTGCAGCACACTCGCCATTCAATAACTCACCTGCTATGCCGTTCCTAGGTCATCCCTTGCACCCACGCTTGTATTTGCTCAAAACCAATCTCAGAAGGAGCATGCAAGACAAACTGAGGATGCCTCACACAAGAAGGCTCAACGTTCTTGGACAAGCAGTCCTGGTGAGGGACTAGAGAGGTGATCAAAAGTGGGTACTTGGAAAGTTTAAGGACAGAACTGAACCAATCTTCTACACAGTGGAGATTGCAACAAATGTGTTATCTGGAGATGACACGTCAATAAGTTGAGGAGAGCAGTCAATTGTTACAGAAGAAAGGTGTCCAGTGATGTCAGAACCACTTCCTGCAGTTGCAGAGTCAACTCCTACAACCACAACAGAGGTTGCCCCAGAACCTGAGATTGTTTTCACAGCCACAAGTCTCACCTGCCAAGCAAAGCAACCCCTAAGACATTATCCCACAAGTCTGGACTGATATATAAGCATATCCTTGCCCATAAAGACTTTGCAAAGCATCACTTGGAAGATACTGTAAATACGTGCAAGAAGGTGTTGTGGAATTTTTTTGCCTCAGTATTAGGCAATATATGTGGCATGAATCTAATATTGTGCATCAGCCAGAGGATACCATCCGTTCTGTAAAGTTCCATGGAAATTGCACCAGGCTGAAGGAATGCTTTCCAGCTGCAGGGCCCAGAAATCTAGTCAAACTGATGGGAAGGTGAATACTGCAAAATACAGAGGGATCCTAGATAAAAACCTGCTAGCCTCTGCCAGAAAGCTTAAACTGGGGAGGAAGTTTATCTTTCAACAGGACAATGACCCAAAGCATACTATCATGGAATGGTTTCAAATGAAGAAAATTATTGTCCTTGAGTGATCCTGTCAGAGTTCTAATGTTAACCCAATCAAATATCTCTAGTAAAACCTCAGGATTGCTGTCCACCCTGCTTCCAAACTAATCTGACTCTCTTTGAGCAATTTTGCCAGGAGGAAAGGGCAAATCTTCTTCCATCATGTTGTGCAAAGCTAATAAAGACGTATCGAGAAAGACTACGGGCTGTAATAGCTGCGATGGATGCTTCAACTAAGTCCTGAGCAAAGGGGGATGAATAATTTTGAACTGCTGACATTTCAGTTTTTGAATTTTAAGTTTTTCATGCTTTTACAATTTTTGTGCTTTACTATTAAAAAAGGATAATGTGATTCACAAGTAAAAATTCTCATTTCAATTGATTAAAACCCCTGGTTGTAATAGTCATTTATGTGCACAAAGGGTCGGAGGCTGAATACTTTTTCAGGACACCATAAGTTGGGATGCACTCTATATTGAGCTGGAGTTTATAGTTAAGCAGGGGGGAGTATTGTGAATTTAATACTTCAGTAATATTTGAGTAATATTGTAAATATATTATTAGATTAAATATTCTTTAATGTTTACATTACAGGTTAAATGTTGAAGTACGTACCTGAATGGCATATGTCATTGTGGCTCCATGTCATATTTACATGCCTTATTAAAGTAAAACATGAAGTGTAGGTGTTATCATGGGCTCTTGTGTTTTCCTTTCAATTAGTTTTATGTTCTGGAGTTACAAAACATAAAGGCATTATTTTCAGTAAAGGATATTTTCCCAAATCTTACTGGTGTCACTGTCTGTCTGAACACATGTACAGCATGTAACATGCATAGTTCCTTTTCCTGTTCACAAGGTTTCAGATAACTTGTAGATCTGCCAGTTTGTTTTTTTTTACACAATTCAGCAATGTGTCAATACAGAACACCATATTCATTAAGTACACTTGGGAAGTTACACTGATCTAAGTTGGCATTTTTGGACCATCTTAATTTTACACTAAAGGTAAAACTAATATACAAAATATCTGACATTAATTTATTATATAAAACCACAATAAATTTTCAATCAAAAATCTCCTCATCAATAGCCAGGATAATCCTGAAAAAGCTTGCTAACAGTTCCTTGTGTTTCCAAACTTCCTCATAGTTAACTGCCAGTGTTTCCTCAACGAGTCCAACAATGGAAAATCTAAACTCTTGCAGGTTCATAGAAGCTACACCTTTTAGTGAACTCACACCTTTCCCAGACATCTTTATTCATTTCAACATAGAGAAGGTTAATGTAGTTTGCTTTTTCAATTAATTGTATTTACTTACATTTACTGAATTATTCTCTAGCATTGCAAAAAAAGATCTTTGCCTTTGAACTTCTTTTACACAGTAATACGTGCTCTAAATAAATGCTGTGAACTTTTCAAATTTTGAATGCTTCAAACTCTTTGACATCCAGCATAGTAGCCTGGAGTCATGGCTTAACTGGTTGATGAAAAACATTCCTGAGGAGACACATGGGCTTTCTACATTATGTTGGAAGGCCATGTTAACAACCAGGTTAGCACCAGCTTCATAGAATAAACTGGAAATTTAGACAAGGTACATGTGGACCCAACAGGCAAGATAACAGTGAACAGCATTGGAATGGAACTTCCTTGGAGTGATGGGAGAAATTTAAAAAATATATTTATTTTAATTAGTTTGTATCATTGACAACATTATAATGAACATAAATTGAGAGGTACTTTCAAAATAAAGTTCACATCAAAAAGCATGTTCCTTTGGGGTATTTGTGCACTGTTTCTGGTCCAAAATACTGTGGCATAATTGCACACATGTGGCCCGCCAGATCCCTCGTTCTCAGAATGTTTTGTCTCTGGGCAACTAATGCCTGCCAGACATCTGCAGAGTAGCTGACCATGATGTTAGTTGGACTGCTATACTGAATGAAAACTAGTGACTACATTAAAGCTCAATGCTTCAGATAAAAGGAACATAAGAACATTACAGCTAAGAGTAGGATTCAGCCATATAGGCCCTTGAGTCTGCTCTGCTATTTCATAATCCTCTACAGTCCAAAAATGTGTCAGTCTCTGTCCTGGGTATATTCAATGACTTCACCTTCACATCTCCCTAGAGTAGAAAATTGCCAAGGTTTACAATCCTCAAAAAAAAAAAATCCCACATCTCTATTCCTGGATTCTGAAGCTTTGCCGACTAGTTCTATATTTTCCCAAATGAGGAGGCATTAATTTAGCCGCTTCAAACTCTTGCACATTGCAATAAAATATATTTTCAGATTCAGTGAGTATAGGGTTCAATCTGGTCAGCGTTTCCTTTTAAGCCAAATTCCTTATGGCAGATATCAACCAGGTGACAGAAACTGAAGGAAGTGCTTGGCAAGTCATGCAATATCTGTGGGGAGAGAACGGAGCTAACATTTCAAGTTGAAGACCCTCATCAGACCTGAAACATTATTTCTCTTTGCATTGATGCAACCTGCACTGTTGAGTAAAGTTCAAAGTAAACCTATTATCAAAGTAAACATTGGTCAGCACATGCTGCCCTGAGGTTTATTTTTTGCAGGCATTCACAACAGAACAAAGAAATACAATAGAATCTATGAAAAACTACACACAAAGACCCACAGGCTATACAAATACAAAATAATAATAAATAAGTTTTAAAAATACTGAGAACATGATTTGTAGAATCCTTGAAAGTGCGTCCACATGTTCCAAGAAAAGTAACAATTCCACACTGTAACCTGATAGTACTTAGATCCATCTTCACTAGCTATTCGTGTGAATGCTGGTGTTTTCCAAAGTGTTTACAAGGTGCGATAACCTGCAGTGTATGGTGGGGTGGGCACTGAAGTACTTTATTTTGATTTCTTTGGCTTCTGCATAAGCCAATCATTCTCACTCATGGCTGCAAGAAGATGCATGTCCCTTGGAACAGACCGGGGAAGCAATCAGAGAGCCTGAAAAATAGGAGGAGCTGTCAGAAGAGAGAATTAGAACAGGATAGGAGGAGGCACCAGTGGAGGCCATATTCACCCAGGGTATATCAGGAGCAATAGGCCCTTAACCTCAGTAAGGAATAATTCTTAAGAAGTTTGTGCTTTAGTCAGCATGTTCTTGCTGAATTCTGCCTCTCAGCGAGATGTGTTGTGACTGCCCCAAGGTACAGGGTGGCACCAACACATCTGGATTAACAACTGCAAGTGGTTATGACCACTCATTATATTGGATACCCTGCAAAAAATTGCTGTTTGCAAGCTGCTAATTGGTATGCTTTTATTCCACAGAAATAGCTCCCTTGATACATTATATGCCTATCACTAAAACAGATCATAATACTCCAACTTCATTCTCATCATAAGATGTACAAAATCTGTAATATAATAGACTCTACAATATAAAAGGTATTTCTATTCATTCATGTATCAGTGAGTTTAAAACACGTACATTGGCATTATTCACATGAGATTATAGTAGATTTTGCCCAGTTCATTGGTGAAATATGAAAATATGAAGCTACCTATTCCCCTATCATTCTGAACATTGTACCCTGGGCAGAACAAACAGCTGAAATGGTGACAGTCAATCACACTTAGCAACAAATTCAAGTAATTGTGTCTTTGGAGAATGAATAAGGCAGCACCAATAAATGGAAGCCAGAATTATGATACGTTACAGCTCGCTCTCCATTCAGCCTGAGCAGCCCATAAGTGGAAGAGGGTCTACCTGGTTGTTATCATGATGCAGCTTCTAACCAGCACTAATTGTGCTGTTGATTGCCTTACTGCATTATCATGGGGTTCAGTTTCATGTTCAATTAGCACTAGCAGTGTGCTTAATAAAAACAGCACGCACATCTCAAAAAGAAAGCACACTGTGTCTATTGCAAGCAAAGACCATCACTTTGGAATTATTGCAGCTTGATCAAGAGGTGATACAATTGAATACCCTGTAAGATAACGGAACTGTCTTGTCCTTTCTGGTGTCAATACGGCAATGTGCACTTTAGATGGGGGATAAAATCCTGTGGATGTGGACACAGCAAAATAAATTGTGTACCGATATAGATTGGTATGGAGAGGAACAATAAAAATCACATACATTACTGGGGAAATGTTCCAAGTTCACATGTATGACTCTCATTGCCAGAGTACCACTACAGGTAATAATTCATTTCCAATTTGGCAAGGAAAGTGACTATGCATATTTATCATATAAGTCAATCCAGCTGCTTGGGAAGAATATTAGTGCACCTGACACTCTCAAACACTAGGCATATGTAGAGTAGGGATATTTTTGTGGTAAACTATGTATACCTGTCTGGACTCGCCCCTCTGCTGACTGCTCCTGTGGCTCCTCCCACAGACCCCTGTATAAAGGCGATTGCATCACTGCTCCTCCCTCAGTCTTCGAGATGTCGTGCTCCCTTTTCACTGTTAATAAAAGCCTATCGTTCACTTCCAGTCTCCTAGAGTTATTGATGGTGCATCAATTATGACATCAGTCAGCGTGCAATGCTGATTTGAAGTCGATGCTGCCAAACTTGAACTTAAAAATGCAACCAATGTGTTGTCTCATAAAGCTTTACAATTACTCACAGTAAGTAGATATTAACCTCATCCACTTTGTGTACCAGATCCCTTTGTACATCAACATTTAGACCACAAGACATAGGAGCCAAGTTAGGCCATTCAGCTCATCGAGTCTTCTCTGGCTGATCCCGGATCCCATTCAGCCCCATACACCTGCCTTCTCGCCATATCCTTTGATGCTCTGACCGATAAAGAAACAATTGACTTCTGCCTTAAATATAAGCACAGACTTGGACTCTACCGCAGTCTGTGGAAGAGCACTCCACAGATTCGCTACTCTCTAGCTAAAAAAATTCCTCCTTACTTCAGTTCTAAATGGTTTCCCCTCAGTTTTGAGGCTGTTACATCTAGTTCTGGATACCCCACCACAGGAAACATCCTCTCCACATACACCCTATCTAGTCTTTTCAACATTCGGTAGGTTTCAATGATATCCCCCACATTCTTCTAAATTCCAGTGAGTACAAGCCCAAAGCTGCCAAGTGCTCTTTGTATCCCAGGGTGCTGAGGAAATTGGTGGAGGTTATAGTAGAGGCGTTGGTAATCATTTACCAAAACTCTCTAGACTCAGGGCAGGTCCTGGTGGACTGGAAGACAGCAAATGTCACACCACTTTTTTAAAAAGGATTCAGGCAAAAGACATGCAACTATAGGCCATTTAGCTTAACATCTGTAGTCGGGAAAATGCTTGAAGCTGTCATGAAGGAAGAAATAGCAAAACGTTTAGAAAGGAGTGGTTCCATTAGACAGACGCAGCATGGATTCAGAAAGGGCAGGTCCTGTTTGACAAAATTACTGGAGTTCTTTGAGGACATAATGAGTGCAGTGGATAGAGGGGAAAAGGTGGATGTCGTATACTTGGATTTCCAGAAGGCGTTCGATAAGGTGCCGCAAAAGAGACTTATAAATAAGATACGGATGCATGAGGTCGGAGGAAATGTATTGGCATGGATAGTGGATTGGTTAACCAATAGAAGGCAGAGAGTTGGTATAAATGGGCGTTTCTCCGGTTGGCTGTCAGTGGTGAGTGGGGTGCCGCAGGGGTCGGTGCTGGGCCCGCAGCTGTTTACCATTTACATTGATGATTTGGAAGAGGGGACTAAGTTTAGCCTAGCAAAATTTGCTGATGACACTAAACTGAATGGAATAGCAAATTGTACTGAGGATGTGGAGAGTCTGCAGAGGGATAAAGATGGGTTAAGGTCATCCACTTTGGAAGGAATAATAGAAGAGCAGATTATTATTCAAATGGTGAAAGATTGCAGCATGCTGTTGTGCTGAGGGACTTGGGAGTGCTTGTACATAAATCGCAAAAAGTTGGCTTGCAGGTACAACAGGTTATTAAGAAGGCAAACAGAATGTTGGCCTTCGCTGCTGGATGGATTGAATTCAAGAGCAGGGAGGTCATGCTGCAACTCTACAGGGCACTGGTGAGGCCACACCTGGAGTACTGTCTCCATACTTGAGGAAGGATATACTGGCTTTGGAGGCAGTGCAGAGGAGGTTCACAAGGATGATTCCAGAAATGAAGGGGTTAATCTATGAGGAGGGATTGAGTTGTCTGTGAATATACTCTCTGGAATTTAGAAGAATGAGAGGGGATCTTATAGAAACATACAAAATTTTGAAAGGGATAGATAAGATAGAAGTAGTAAAGTTGTTTCCATTGGTAGGTGAGACTAGAACTAGGGGATATTGCCTCAAGATTCAGGGGAGAAGATTTAGGACGGAGATGAAGAGGAACAGTTCTTCCCAGAGAGTGGTGAATCTGTGGAATTCTCTGCCCAGGGAAGCAGTTGAGGCTTCCTCACTAAGTATATTTAAGATACAGTTAGACAGATTTTTACACAGTAGGGGAATTAAGGGTTATGGGGAAAAGGCAAGTAGATGGAGCTAAGTTTATGGACAGATCAGCCATGAACTTATTGAATGGCGGGGCAGGCTCGATGGGCCGGATGGCCTACTCCTGCTCCTATTTCTGGTGTTCTTGTGTTCATATGTTAACCCTTCATTCCCAGAATCATCCTCATGAACCTCCTCTGGACTCTCTCCAATAACAACGTATTCTTTCTGAGATATGGGGCCTAAAACTGTTGACAATACTTCAAGCGTGGCCTGACCAGTGCCTTGTGAAGCCTCAGCATTATCTCCTTGCTTTAAATTCTACTCCCTTTGAAATAAATGCCAACATTTCATTTGCCTTCTTTACCACAGAGTCAACATATAAATTAACCTTCTGGGAGACTTGCATGAGGACTCCTAAGCCCCTCTGCACCTCTGATGTTTGAACCTTCTCCCCATTTAGATAATAGTCCGCACTATTGTTACTTTTACCAAAATGCATTATCATACAATTCCCAACACTCTATTCCATCTGCAAATTATTAGCCTATTCTTCCAATTTGTAAGTCCTGCTGCAATCACATTACTTCCTTAGCACTACCTACCCCTCCACCTACCTTTGTAATCATCCACAAACTTTGCCACAAGGTCTTTAATTCCATTATCTAAATCACCGACAAACAATGTGACAAGTAGCAGTCCCAGTACTAACCCCTGAGGAACACTACTAGTCACCGGCAGCCAACCAGAAAAGGCCTTTTTTATTCCCACTCGCTGCCTCCTGCCTGTCAGCCATTCTGCTATCCATGCCAGAATATTTCCTGTAATGCCATAGGATTTTATTAGACTCGTGTGTGGCACCTTATCAAACGCCTTCTGAAAATCCAAGTAAATGACGTTCACTCCTTTGTCCACCCTGCTTGTTACTTCCTCGAAGAGTTCTAGCAGGTTTGTCAGGCAAGATTTCCCTTTACAGAAACTATGCCGACTTTGACTTATCTTATCATTAGTCTCCAAGTAACTCAAAACCTCATCCTGAATAACAGACGTCAACAATTTCTCAACAACTAATTTTAGGCTAACTGGCCTATAATTTCCTTTGCTTTCTTTTGCCTTCCTCCCTTCTTGAAGAGAGCAGTGACAGTTGCAATCTTCCAGTCCTCCAGGATCAAGTGATTCTTGAAAGATCATGACCAATGCATCTGTTACCTCTTCAGCAACCTCTCTCAGGACTCTGGGATGTAGTCCATCTGGTCCAGGTGACTTATCCAACTTAAGATCTTTGAGCTTACCCAGCTCTTTTTCCTTTGTAATAGCAATGACAATCACTCTTGCTCCCTGACACTCTGGCATATTGCTAATGTCTTCTTCCACAGTGAAAATAGATGCAAAGTACATATTAAGTTCATCTGTATTTATTTGTCTCCCTTTATTACCTCACCCGCATCATTTCCAACAGAGCCACAGCACTACCTGTGCCTTCCTGCCTGTCCTTTCAATACAAAGTATATCCTTTGGTGTTAAGCTCCCAACTCTGGCCTCCTTTCGGCTGCGACTCAATGATGCCCACAACGTCAAACCGCCCAATCTTTAATTGCGCCATTAGTTTGTCCGCTTTATTCTGAATGCTATGTACATTTAAATACAGCACCTTTAAGTCCTGCAAACTTCACCCTTTTGAATTTTGAATCTGTGGTACAATTTAATTATTTGCCCTGTGAGAATGAGAAAATGAGAAATTTACTTTTTCTCATACCTATTAAAAAGATTCTGTTTTTATTCACCCTATCTCAATCTTCTGATCAATGTCTTCCACCTGAAATTTCCTGCCCCTTAATTACATATATTCCTTAATATACCTTTTATAGCTCTCTTTCTCACTTCACACTGTATCATCAGAAAACCTGAAAAATTATCCTTTAACCATCACTGCAGTATACTGTCAATTCCTGAGGCCTTGTTACTGATCTCAAATTACTCCAACCTCATGAGAAGTCATCTAGTTTTTCAACTTTCCAAAGATTCATTTAGATATCAATTCATTCTCTTACATATCCTCTTAAAATCTCTTTTAAACTTGGGAAACATAGTTTGCCTTTAAACCATATTGACGCTACTAAATATACAGTTTTATTACCATCCATTTAATAGTGATTTCCAATTTTTTTCCTTGCAAATGCCACCAATAATTGCTTTGTATTTCCTCATTTTGTCTCTCTTCCTTTTGGAGGGACGGTTATATAGACTTTTTTAGAATTGGTGACACTTTGAAAGAACATCACTAACAGATTCACTGCATCTGGAACTATGTTTCAAACATTAGGAAGTAACCCTTGAAGCCCATGGGGATTTTTTCGAGATTTCCCAATAACTTCTCTGTTACTAAAAATTACTTTATGCTCCCCACTCTCAATAAACTCTTTATTTCCTGTTACCTTGGTGGAAAGCAGGATGCATTTTTCTGTCTTCTACCATGACAGCAAATAAAAATAAATGCCTGTCTTATGTTTCAGTTATATTGTTACTCCCAATTTTACTATACCTGAAAGTATTCGTCCAATCAGAATCATATTAGGAAAATTATAACGATTACAAAGTATTTTGTAACCTGAATGCAAGCAGCATTCATACTAGGCATGTGAAGATATGGCATCAAGAAAAATAAATATCTTATCGGCATTACAAACACAAAGTTGCAAAGTAACCAAGTTCATGAATTCAGTATTCCAACATACTTCTCCTTTAGAAGAGAAAAGCAAAACAAAAAGAAGATGGGGTAACTTTCATACTAATGGACATGATAATGTAGGAGATAGGAAGGCTCAGAAAACTGAAAAGTAGAATCATTTTGTGTGAGCAATTTGAGAACATAACCAGTATGAGCTGGATATAGGGAGTTGCATGTATACCCACAAATGTCAGGACATAGTATAAACCAGGAAATCAGAGATGCATTATCACAGATACTACAATAATCACGGGCAAATTTAATCTAATACAGACTGGGCAAGTCAAATTAATATTAATATTGTGAGGGAGAATTCATCGAATGTTTAAGAGATGGTTTTCTAGAAATTATATTAAAGATCCAACGAGTAAATAAGCTTTTTAGATCTAGAATTATACATTGAGAAGGGCTAATGAATAAGCTGGTCATGAAGGGCTTGTTAGGGAACAGTAATCACAAAATGATAGAATTTTATGTAAAACTTGAAAATGATATTAAATTTAATCTGAAGCTAGTATTTTAAATCTCTATAAAGCAAATTACAAATGCATGAGAGGTGACTGAGCTATGGTAGAATGGAAACTACTTAAATGTATCTAACTGTGGCAGCAGACAAATCCTTTTAAGACAACGAGAAACAGGAAAAAACATTCAGCTGTCGCTATCAGGGGAAGCAAGGGATGCTTTAGATCAAAGGAAGCAACATGTAATCTTGCCAAAAAAGTACCCCAATAACCTTGAGGATTGGGAAAGTTTCAGTATTCAAAAGAGGAGACCCAAGAGACAAGTAGTACAGTGTATGAGAGTAGGCCAGTGAGAAACATAAAAACAGATGGTGAAAGGAAAAGGTTTGTTAAAGTTAACATGGGTCACTTTCAGTCTGAGACAAGAGAAATTATTTTGGAGAACAATAAAATATCAGGGAATTTAACTAACTTCTTTTTCTTTCTTTCTTTAAGATCTGAACACCCCTTTCTCTCCCTCATTTCTTAAATAGTGCTGCTACCTTTGCTATCTTCCACCATGAAGGAACCATTCCAGAAGCTCTGAAATATTGGAAGATGACAACTAGTGTACCCGTATTTCCATAGTTTTTTCAAGAAGTTTTCTAAGTCTTCATTTGCAAAGACAGAAAAAAATGTGTTTGACGTCTCTTAGTTCCGGATACATTTACTCCTTCCTCGATCTGTAAGAAATCCTCATTCAAGTTAGCTAATTTTTACCTTTCTCACATAGGTGGGAAGATTTTACATTATTCTTCTGTTAACACACTCCTATATTGTAGTTTCCTTTACCACATCAACGTGTGGGTTCTCAGGAGGCTAAAGAAATTAGTATGTCACCCTCACCATTTTTTTTAAATCACTGCACCATAGAAGATATACTTTCTGGATGCATCCCAGCTTGGTATGGCAACTGTTCTGCCCGTGACTTCAAAAAACGGCAGTAAGTTCCAGACACAGCTCTGCATGTTACGGAAACCAGCTTCCATGAACTGTTCGCTGCCTTGGTAAAACAGCCAGCACATTCAGACTTGCTACCTTTCCTGAACATTTTCTCTTCTTCCCATCTCATTGGGCAGAAAATACAAAAACCCAAAAGCATGTACCAACAGGCTCAAGGACACTTTCTATCTCACTATTAGAAGATATTGCACAGTCCCCTAGTGTAATAAGATAGACTTGTGACCTCACAATTTATATCTTGTTATGGCCTTGCACCCTATTGTCTGCCTAAACTGTACGTGCTTTGTAACTGTAAGATTTTATTCTTCATTCTGATATTGTCTTCTCTTATATTTTCTCAATGCACTGTCATAATGAAATAATCTGTATGGATGGTATGCAAAACAATATTTTTCCACATGCCTTAGCACATATGACAATCATAAGCCAATTTACATGGCTCAATTAGTAATTTGCAGATTATACCCCATGTAGATTTTTGCATCTGTATTTACTCAGGAGATGGACACCGAGTCTATAAAAGTGAGGTAAAACAACAGCAAGGATGTGGACCCTATACAGAGAAGAAGGTGTTTGCTGTCTTGAGGTAAACTGGGGCAGACAAATCCCCAAGACCTGACAAGATGTTCCCTCAGACCCTGCAGAGCCAAATGCAGAAATTGACGGGGCTCTAAGAGAGATATTTAAATCATCCTCAGTGACAGTTGAGGTACCGAAGGATTGACTAGTGCTTCTGGTACCTCAACTGTGACTTGCTGAGGACTGCAGCAAATTGTTCCAGATTTTGTCTTAAATATACTTCTGATTTACTTTCACTGCAATCTGCAGCATGTAATTTTCCTTTTAGCCACAGACTTCGAAATCACTTCGATGATCTTCAGATCTCACTATCGAAGAAAGAACATGGAGTGGCCAAGTGCAGTGCCTTTAAGGGTTATTGCCATGGCTAGAATCGTGGAAGGAGAGGGGGGTTCAAGTCAGGCTGAAACACCGAGGAATGAGGCCTCCTCTACCTTGCATCTTGTTGGAGAATGTGCAGTCACTGGAAAATAAAGCTGATGATCTGAGCGCGAGGCTTCTGTATGAGAGGCAGATGAGGCAGATCTCAATTGTTTGCTGTGCTGAGACTAGACTATCTGTGGATACACCAGACGCAGCTGTCTGACAGGAGGATTTACGATTTTCGAGATGGACTGGACCATGAACTCTGGTAAGGAAAAAGGTGACAGTGTGTGCTTTTTGGTCAATGTTCTTTGGTGCACGAATGTGGCGGTTATGCCAAACTCATGTTCTCCTGATTTGGAACACCTATCGATCAAATGCAGGCCATTCTATTTCCCTCAGGAGTTCTCATCTGTGATCCTGTCTACAGTTTATATACCACCAGTGGCTGACTATAAGCAGGAACTCGAGACACTGCATGATGTCATCTGTAGACCAGAAACAGCCCATCGTAACGTATTTCATATTGTAGCCAGAGAGTTCAACCAGGCTGGTTTGAAGAAAACCCTGCCCAATTATCTCCACTATATAACCTATAATAACAGAGGTCCCAACACACTAGATGATTGCTACACTACTATAACGAATGCCTATTGTTCCTTGCCTAGATTGGCAAATCAGACCAGTTGCCTGTCCTCCTACTACCTGCATACAGACACAGTCTAAAAAGCAAGGCTGCAGAGATTAAGACAAGTAAGAGGTGTGTGGTGAACTACATATACCTGTCTGGACACGCCCCCTGCTGACTGCTCCTGAGGCCCCTCCCACTGACCGTGGCTCCTCCTCACAGACCCTGGTATAAAGGCGATTGAGGCCTGAGCCCGGCCCTCAGTCTCCAGGATGTAGTATGGTGGTCAACTACTGCTTGTTCTTTCTTCCAGTCAATAAGAGCCGATATCTCGCCTTCACGTCTCAGAGAGAGTTATTGATGGTGCATTAAGGTGGTCACGGGAAGCAGAGGAAAGGTTACAGGATTGCCTTGATTCAACGGATTGGGCCTTGTTCAAGCACTCGTCTGTGGATCTGAATGACTACAACAGACTTTATTAAAACAGCTGTAGATGAGAGTGTTTGCATGATATTGTTCAGGATTTTCCCCAATCAGAAGCCCTGGATGAACCATGCAATCCGAAATTTGCTGAGAGTCAGATCAGAGGCATTCAAGTCTGGAGATCAAGAATACTACAAGAGGTGCGGGTATGATCACCGTAAAGCCATCACACGAGCAAAATGGAGATTCCAGACTAAACTGGGATCAACGAGGGATGCTCGACAGCGGTCACATGGTTTGAATGCTGCAACCTCCTACAAAGTTAAATCATGCAACATGGGGACAGCAGGGCTTCCCAGATGAGCTCAATATCTTCTGTCTTCCTTCGACCATCAGAACTTGCAGGAGCCATGAGACAAACCCCCATAGTTTCTGATGCTTCTTTGGTCTCAGTATTTAAAGATGACATGCAGGCTGCTTTCAGGAGGGTGAATCCAAGGAAAGCATCCAGTCCAGATGGGGTACCTTGCCAAATACTAAAGATCTGTGCTGACTAACTGGCTGGTGTGTTCACAGATATGTTCAACCTCTCTCTTCAGTAGTGTGTGGTACCTACCTGCTTCAAGCATCCAGTCTTACTTCTGATGCCCAAGAAGAGCATGATGTCCTGCCTCAGTGACTATCACCCAGGTGCACTTACATCCACTGTGATTAAGCGTTTTGAGAGGCTGGTGTTGAAATATATCAACTCCTGTCTGAGCGGTGACTTGGATCCACTCCAATTTGCCTTCTGGTGCAACAGGTCCACAGCAGATGCCATCTCATCGGTTCCTCACACAACCCTGGAACATCTGGACAGAAAAGATGCATACCTCAGGATGCTCTTTATTGATTACAGCTCAGCATTTAATACCGTCATCCCCTCAAAACTAAGCAGTAAACTCCAAGACTTTGGCCTCAATAACTCCCCGTAAATTGTATCCTGATTTCCTCACTTGCAGACCTCAGTCTGTTTGAATTGGCAAAAACACCTCCACAATCTCCATCAGCACAGGTGCACCACAGGACTGTGTATTTAGCCCCTTGCTCTACTTGCTTTACACCTGTGACTGTGTGGCAAAGCATAGCTCCAACACCATATTCAAGTTTGCTGATGAGATGTATCAAAGGTGGAGGTGAATTGGCATACAGGAGGGAGACAGAAAACTTGGCTGAGTGGTGTCATAACAACAACCTCTCACTCAATGTTAGCAAGACCAAGGAACTGATTGTAGACTTCAGGAGAGGGAAACTAGAGGATCATAGTTGGAGAGAATCAGTAACTTTAAATTCCTGGGTGTTAATAGCTCAGAAGAGTTGTCCTGGACCTATCATATAAATGGAATTGCAAAGAAAGTACGACAGTGCCTCTTCTTCCTTAGGAGTCTAAGGAGATTTGGCATGATATCAAAAACTTTGTCAAACTTCTATAGACGTGTAGTGGAGACTGTACTGTCTAGTTGCATCGTGGCCTGGTATGGGAACACCAATGCCTTTGAATGTAAAGTCCTACAAAATGTAGCAGATTTTGCCTAGTACTTTGCCGGTAAAGCCCTCCCAACCACTGAGCACATCTACATGAAATGTTGTTGTAGGAAAGAAGCATCCATCATCAAAGTTCCTCACCACCCAGACCCATACTCCTTTCTTGCTGCTGTCATCAGGTAGAAGGCACAAGAGCCTCAGGACTAGCATCACTAGGTTCAAGAACAGTTACCAACACTCAGCCATCAGGCTTTTGAACAAAAGGTGATAACTACACTCATCTATTAATAAGTTCCCGCAACCAATGATCTCCCTTCCCTTGTCAGCCATGCTTGCCTTCCTCTGCCATTTGGGAATCTTTTTTGTGGGACATATCTATCCTGTGCCTTGTGAACTATTCCCAAAAACTTCAGCCACCTCTGCTCTGCTGTCATTCCTGCCAGTATCCCCCAGTAATCCACCTGAGCAAACTCCCTTCTCATGCCTCTGTTATTGCCTTTATTCCACTGTGATACTGATACATGTGAATTATGTTTCTCCCTTTCAAATTTCAGTATGAATTCAACCATATTATGATCACTTCCCATAAGGGTTCCTCTACCTTAAGCTCTCTGATAAAATCTGAATTATTGTACAACACCCAATCTAAAATAGCCTTTCCCTGAGTAGGCTCAAGCACATCTGCTTTAGAAAGCCATCTCATAGGCATTCAAAAAATTCCCACTCTTGCGATCTGACATCAACCTAATTTTCTCAATATCTTTGCATATTGAAATCCCCCATTACAACTTATTACATGCCTTTTCCACTTCCTTTGTAATGTCAACCCCACAGCTTGGCTACTATTTGGAGGCCTATATATGATTCCCATAATGTTTTTTTAATCCTTGCAGTTTCTTAACTCCACCCACAAAGATTCAACATTCTCTGGACCTATGTCACTTTTTTCTAAAGATGTAATTCTATCTCTTACCATCAGAGCCACACCACCGCCTATGCCTTCCTGCCTGTCCTTTCAATACCAAGTATATCCTTTGATGTTAAGCTCCCAGATATGACCTTCATTCAGCCAAGACTCAATGATGCCCACAACATCATACCGACCAATCTCAAACTGCGCCACAAGTTCATCCACTTTATTCTGAATACTACATGCATTTAAATATAGCACGTTCAGTCCTGCATTGTTTACCCTTTTGAATTTTGCCTCTTTGTTGCAATTTAACTCTTTGCACTGTCTCCATTTGTACCCAATTATTGGCTTGTCCATTCATATTACACCCATCGGTACCTGCAAACCTGCTGGCTCACCCTCAGCTACATCATACTGGTTCCCATACCTCTGCCATATTAGCTTAAGCTACTCCCAACAGCTCTAGCAAACCAGCCCGCAAGGATATTGGTTCCCCTCGGATTCAAATGCAACATGTCCCTTTAGAACAGGTCACACCTGCCCCAGAAGAGGTCCCAATGATCCAGAAATCTGCTCTGCCCCCTGCTCCAAAACTTCAGTTACACATTTATTTTCCACCTCATTCTATTCCTATCCTCATTGTCACATGGCACAGGCAGCAATCCCAAGATTACTACCCTTGAGGATCTGCTCTCAGCTTCTTTCCTAACTCTCTGTATTCTTTTTTCAGGACCTCCTTCCTTTTTCTTTGTATGTCATTGATACCAATATGTACCACGGCTTCTGGCTGCTCTCCCTCCCTTTTCAGGATATTGTGGATGCATTCAGAACAATTGCGGGCCCAGGCACCTGGGAGGCAAACTACCATCCGTGATTCTTCTTCACATGGACAGAATTGCCTACCTGTCCCCCCAACTATAGAGTTCCCTACTCATACTGCCAACCTCTTCAGTTCCTCCCCTTCTGAGCCACAGGACCGGACTCAGTGCCAGAGGCATGGGCGCTATTGCATCTCCTGTGTATGCCCCCCATCAACAGTACCCAAAATGGAGTAGAAGTTGTTGAACGGGACGGCCACAGGCGTGCTCTCCACTATCTGACATTTTTCTTCCCTTTCTTGACCGTCAACCTTTAACTGCCTCCTATAGCATTGGGGTGACTACCTCCATGTAGCTGCTGTCTATCACCTCCTCACTTTCCCTAATAAGCCAAAGGTCATTGAGCTGCGGATCCAGTTCCCTAATACAGTCTCTAAGGATCTGCATCTAGGTGCAGATGTGGCTACTGGGGAGGCTGAGGGTCTCCTGGAAATCCCACATCTGACAACCAGAACAAAACCCTGGCCCTGCAGACATACCCCCTATTTTTTCAGGAGCTAAATAGAAAAAGAAATAAGAAAAAAAACTTACCTACTTACTTTGCCTCTGCCTGTTCTTGATGAAGCTTGTTGAGCCAAAGCCTTACCACTCTGATTCAGAGCACTGCGATGATGACCGCTCTGCTAGACAGTAACTCTCTTTAATGGAGAATGGGTTTTTAAAGTTCTGCTCTGGACTTGCGTGAGAACTCTTCTACTACATCAGCGCTGCTATCCAATCAAAGATTCCCACTGAAAACTGGCTGCCATTTCAAGCCCCATTCCAGACCTGCACAGGAATGCTTCTACTAGTAGAAGAAAGGAATCTGGGAATACAGGTCCATAAAATATTGACAGTGGTATCACGGGTAGCTAGGGTTGTAAAGAAAGCATTTGGCATATTGGACTTTATAAATCGATGTATTGAGTATAAAAAATAGGATGTTACGTTGAAGTTGTATAAGACATTGGTGAGGTCTAACGGTGTATTTTGTGCAGTTCTAGTCACCTACCTATAGGAAAGATGGAAACAAAGTTGAAAGAATACAGAGAAAATTTACAAGGATGTTGCTGGATCTGGAGGACCTGAGTTATATGGAAAGATTGAATAGGTTAGGACTGTATTCTTTAGAACACATAAGATTGAGAGGAGAGTTGAACGAGGTATACAAAATTTTGAGAGGTATAGATAGGGTAAATGTAAACAGGCGTTTTTCACTGAAATTGGCTGGGACTACAACCAGTGGTCATGGGTTAAGAATGAAATGTGAGAAGTTTAAGGGGAACATGAGGGCAAGTTCTTCACTCAGAGGGTTATGAGAGCGTGGAATGAGCTGGGGGCGCATGTGGTGCATGTGTGTTCGATTTCAAAATTTAAGATAAGTTTGGATAAAATAATTAGGGGTATGGAGGACTATGTTCCAGGTGGAGGTCAATGTGAGTAGACAGTTTAAATGGTTTTAGCATGGACTAGGTGTGTTGAAGGGTCTGTTTTTGTGCTGTACTTCTCTATGACTGTGCTGCCTGCACCCATATCCCCTCTATTTCCCGGACGTCTGGGCTCACCCCATCTTCCCACAGCCTTAACAGTGATAGAGTTCCTACCACCCTATGAACCTCCTCATTCAACACAATGTTCTCCACAATTTCTTCCATCTCTAAAAGGACCCTACCACCAAACATACCATTACTCCCCACCCCTCCACTGTCTGCTTTCTGCAGGGATTGCTCCTCCATGATTCCATTGTCTATTCGTCCCTCCTCATAATCTCTCTCCCATCATTCAGCCCTGTAAGTGGCTAAAGTGCTATATCTGCCTATTCACCTCTTCCCTCACCTCCGTTCAGTGCCCAAACAAGTGAGAATCTGCTGGGGTTGTTTCTTGTACCCGATGCGGCCTCATCTACATTGGTGAGACCGACTGTAAATTGTGGTGTCGCTTTTTCGAGCACCTCCTCTCCATCCACCATAAGGGGAAATTCCCAGTGGCATAACATTTTAATTCCAACTCCCATTCCTGTTTTGACATGTTGGTCCATGGCCTCCTCTTGTGCCACAATGAATCAACCCTCGGGGTTTAGGAGCAACACCTTATATTCCATTTGGGTAGCCTCCAATCTGACAGAATATCAGTTTCTCCTTCGGGTGAAAAATGTTTCTTTCCTCCTCCCCTTTTCAATTACCCACTCTTACCTCTTCTCACCTGCCTATCACCTCCTCCTTCCTTTTTTCTATTGGTCCACTCTCCTTTCCAATTAGATTCTTTCTTCTTCAGCCCTTTACTTTTCCCACACACCTGGTTTCACCTATCACCTTCTAGCTATCCACCTTCCCCTTCCCCCACCTTTTTATTCTGATGTCATCCCCCTTCCTTTCCATCCTAAAGAAGGGTCCCTTCCCAAAATGTTGACTCTTCTTTCCATGGATGCTGCCTGACCTTCTGAGTTCTTGCAGAATTTTGTGTGTGCTGCTTTGGATTTCCAGCATCTGCAGAATTTCTTGAGTATAAAATTGTTATGACATTACTTGGGGAAAATAAGAAAGATTCAGAGTAAATTTGTGCAAACAGGACTGTACACAAGGAAACACATTTCTCTGAGCAATCACTGAAGTAAATTCAAAAGCACCAAGTAAGTAATATTTAAAGTTAAAAGGCAGCTTAGAAAGGAACTGCAATATAATGTTTCAAATTACACCATCTGTGATATTTTTAAGTAGCATTATTTGTAGTACTTATATCTACATAATTTTTGCTCACTTTCAATCAATTGTAATTAATTCTGGATCACATAATTCTGTCCACATGGATGGATTTAGCCTGAGCTCAGAAGGCATGCATTACAATCAGACAGTATTCATGCCAACCATTAAAGGCCCGTCTACACTATTCCCATTTTCACTCTCATACCCCCATCAATTCCATCACCTTCAGTCCAATTCTGCCATCACATTAAGCAATTCCGAATTAAACTGCCAAGCAGCATGCCTTTGGCATATGGGAAGAATCAAGAATACTGCAGGGAATTCCATGCAGTCACAGGAAGTATGTGCAAACCTCACATAATGGCACCCAAATTCACAATCAAACCCAGGTCAATAAGTCATTAGAGCCACTACTGTACTGTGCTGTACAAAACAACTATGTGCTGCCACATAATACCACTCAGGCACCTGTCAGAAATAACCATTAAATCCTTTGAATATCCTGGTGAAAGTCCATCTGCCTGCTTAGCATGAATATTCCAAATTCAGCAGAAACTTAACAAATGATTGCAAGATTTTATTTTGCCTTATATGGTTAGATACAATGTCAAAAATTGTCCGGTGCTTGTAATCTTACATAAAAAATATTTTGCTGCATGTTGGCTGAATGATTGATGAATAAGACAATTTTCATGTGCAGTGGATTCTCATTTTGCCTGTCTATACACAAACTTGCATGTAATCAGACTTTAATAAACTGTACTAGAAGTGCTACACATTACTGATGCATAAGACAAAAACAAGTTCAGTATTAATAATTAAAATATTTAATATACCTCAAACAGAAGGCATAAATGGATTTACCTTAGTTAATTTGTGTTTGCTAATGAGTAAAATTCAAATCCTTTACCTGTTATTCTTCAGGATTATTACCATCTCTGTAGGAAACTAGCTCATATTAAACATTCGGAGAGGACAAGTTCCATCGGTGCTCTGAAACACAATGAACAATGCTGGTGGGTATAGGTGATTCTCCAAGCATTCACCTATTGCACTTACATTTTAAATAATATTTACGATTATTACAAAAAAAAGTTTCTGGTGATTCTATTAATGTAAGGGCTTAATCTCATAAATCCATGAATAGCATCAAACATAAAAATATATTTTGACAGTGATTTTCCACCTCTGATTCCTTGCACAAAAATCATTCAAATGGCTGCTCTTTCTGACAAAAATATTCATTAGAAACATTTCACTGCACTGCCTTTTAATAAACTGCAAGCATTCAACCTGTGTGGGAAGCTTCCTGAAATTGCACAAATACTGTGTAATTATCTACCAGCTCCCTGCTGGCTGCTGCTGATTCCTTGCAAAGAGAACAGCACATTTACAGATCTCGGCTCCTGTGTTCATTGTCCCTGCCAGGAATACGATGCAGTACTTCATTATCCCAGGCCTGATCAAACTTGATAGATTTAGCCATTATTCTTGTATATGTCAAGAGACTCCTGCCACCACCCACCACCACCTCCCCCTGAACTGCACCAGCATCATCTCCACCTCTTCCCCCCCACCCCAACACACACAGATATACACATTTTTTTTATTTAGTTTTGGTCACCTAGGGAATGCATCTTATCACAAGGCTGATTTCCTGAAACCAAAAAGCTTTCACAAACAAGTGCATCTGACGAATGGTGATGATTTGTCATGTAATAACAGCAGAATAAGGCAAGCATTCTTTTTCTCTAAATTGTTGTCCTCTTCTTTATTGACCACTTTTGCACTTTAAAATTTTAAATTGCAGAGAAACGCTGAAAAAAGGACAATTTTGAAGGCAATCACTATGATTACTTAATTCAGTCTGTGTGTATCTACTTGGCATAAGGTAATTACAGTGCCACATCACTGTAAAGACAGAAAGCTTAGGGTGCCACTCCGATTCACCCAGACGATAATACATGATTAGAAGTCAGTGACAGATCACAACTGCTGAATGACCTGTCAAGGTCATTATCAAGGACAAATCATATAATTAGTATGCACTTCACTTGCAGCAAAGTTCTTTACCATTGTTCTGTCACAATCAAATTAGCCTAGCCAATAAGGACTATGCTCTGTGACCTTAATCATATGGCAGAAAACCATAAAACACCTTACAAACAGGATTAAAATTTACTTCCTTCAACTGTCTGGGCTGTTAATTTCTTCCTTCGGAGAAGCTAGATTTGTCTGATTTAACGAGATAAGATTTGAGCACTGATGCAGCCAATTGTTAATATGGCAGATGCATACACAATACAACAGAGTCCACACATCAGATGGGTACATAAATCAGATATTCAAAAAAAATTAGATATGCAGCACACCAATTTTATAGTCCCAGACTTAGAAATTGAAATAGCCCAGATTAATGTATCATATCTTACATACTGTCCGAGTGAATCAACCTTAATATATTGAACAGAATCACAGAACAAGACTTTGTTATCTGAAGACTGCTACTACAGAGATTGACCTATGGATTTGATTTGGTTCAGGTAGTTCATGTAATACAGAAACACCTCAGCAGTTGTACTAAGAAATAAAATTCATATTAGAAATATATCACATCATTCGAGCTTCATCTTCCTCCCATTGTTGGGGACTGATTGAAGAAACAATGTCCAGTATTGCAGCCTTAACTTTAGGTTTAAATTCATTTGGTTTAATACCACAGAATGGGTATCATTTCTGTGGTGAATCAAGCTATACTTATGTGGAAACAACCAAGTGATGGGGTGAGTGGGATGTAGTGGTGATTAAAATCTTGCCTTCCAAAAGACTATCATTGGCCTGAAGTGTTGACTTTGGTTCTTTCTCCATTTTTGCTGCCTGATCTCCTGACTGGTTCTAGTGTTTTCTATTTTCACTTCAGGTTTCCATCACTTTGTTTGGTATCGTTTGGTATTCCTTCTCCTTTTTGGCTAGCTGAATTTTTGACAATTCATTTTTTGTTATTTTTTCTTGTTTGCTTGTACTTGGGATAGTTAGATGGGCTGCAGTGTTTAAAGGCAATAGGAATAGTCATCATTGAATTCAGTTATGTCTCTGCTATTTCTCCATAGTCAGGTAGCTGAACTCCCCATTTTCCAGGCATTTGGTGGGGCTAATTTATGCCACAGGGAAAGTCAGTGCTGTGGTAAAGGAGACAAGCAGCCATTAGGCACCCTATTTGCAAATTGCCAGTTTCAGGTACAAGAATATTTGAAAAGAAATAGGTAATGGAAACCCCTCAAGCCCCATTACAACTCAGTTAGAGCATGATGTGACTTATACCACCTTAGTTCACTGAGCTAATAAAAGACTAGTTGTTTCAGTCCAGCAAATTCCAATTGGACCAGTATTCCCTGCTTTAGTAGGGTGGGGGATTCAAAATTTCTTCTACCCTTTGATTTCGTAATTTCCCAAAAGAAGCTGCTGTGATGATGGTTGTGTTGGTTCACAATATATGGATGTTTGAGGGAAAGAGTTTGGTTTTTAATGTTGTTTATAGTTGGAGCAGATTTTTTTCCTTTGATATTTTGCAGCAGTTCAGAGGTGAGACGTTTCCTGGGAGAAAAGTGAAACCCAGAGTTCAATCTACTTCCAGTTCCAATTGCGATTGCTCGAGGTGCAGTGTTTCTCCATTGTGGAGTGTAATGGTCGAGTGTGGGGAGAATAACTTAATGATTAAGGTCCACCTGGATTTGTTTGGAAATGGGCATCTCATTAAAGCAGCTGGTTTAATGCTGGAGACAGCAAGTTGCCAGCCAGCTGGGATTTACCCTCAGAACCACACTGTTGTCTTTACTATAGTCTCTATGAGTGTGACAGCATTCTGCTGTGAAATTAAGAAAAAAGCTCCTTATTTTCCATTTCTCCCATCATGCCTTTGTACCTTTGTATGAAATCTAACAAATCCTTTTAAACCTGATTCATCAGATCAATGACAAATCCTCCATGTTTGGGGGAATATAAACCTCACAACTCACGAGACATGAGGACAGGAAGGGCTAAAATTGAATGTCATCTTCTTAATGGCTTTGGTCAAAGCTTTATGCAAGCGAAGCAGTTACACAGAATTATATATTTAACTTTTTATCCCCCTTGAGATAAAGGCCAACTCTGACATTCTTTTCAATTTATCTCAACCGTACTGTGAAAGGCACCCCTTGTTGTTCCTGACGCAATATGGCACTTGACACACTTGCTGGTGTGTGTATTTCCTGCCTGTCTTTTGGATTATAGGCCAAAGGATATTCTTGTTGAGGAAACTAAACAATCTATAGGTTCCATGAAAGGCTGGAGAAACACATGTTACATTCCAATACATCATCCTTAACTTATTTCCTATTTTAAGTTTCACCTGCAAATAGAGATTACCTCTGCTTTCGGAAGGCACTTTCTCTGCTTCCTCATGCTGGTGGTCAGTTATGTGTTGTTTAAAGCTCAGTGCACATTTCCAAGCAGTGGCAGGCCATATGGCACTGCTTAGTGGCTTTCCCCATTCAGTGCCATCTTTTCTTAAGGTTCTTCCTTCATTACAGTAGCTTGCAGGAATTTACTAGAAATGAGCAAGCCAACCAGGAAAGGCAAGGCAACTCAGCAAGATGACCAAGATGTGGCAAAGGATCTACCTTTGGATGACAATAGGTCCATCGGTTTGAGTTATGTCCAACTTCTTACCCAAGGAAGGCCCAGAGACGTAATCCTTTGAACTGTCAAACGCTTACAAAGTTTTCTGAATTTATATCTAAACTCCCAAAATCCTGGGAAGTCTAATGAAGCAGATAAGTATCTATTTGAAAAATTTCAGACAAACTACATCAAGTAATGTGGAAGGGCATCCACATGCCACAGAACAGCATAGTATGGTAGGCCAAGCCATCGGAAGAGAAAACCGGAAAAAGTTTATTCATATTGAGGAAAGATATAAAGACAGAAATTGTTGTAAAAACAGACCCAGAGAAAATCCAGTTGCCAGGCAGACAAGAATCAAAAGAGGGCTGTCTAAATTGAAGCTGCTAGAATGAGATGTGGCCTGGCCAACAAATTCCCACCGGATCCTGTTATATAATATGCTACTGGGTAATTTCCTGGCTGCAAGATTGAGGTCATTAATCTTTTATGAATTCCTCACTGAGCGAGGAATCACTTGACATGTGATCAACACTGAATCTACCACTTAACGTTGAGGTGCCCGTGGAAAAAAAAGTTTATTGACACTAGTTGTAGAAAATGGAAGAAAAACAAAGGAAACTAGGTATTGAGAAAAACAGGAACAGAGACAAATTGGTTTTGATGAGTGTAATATCTCAGCTAAAACCCTTTTATTCAATCTCAATCTGATGTCAGCTTATGTGAGCTGATCTTGACATGGTCTCTCCATAGGAGATAGGAGACCAGATGCTTGTACAGTGATCAGATATTGGCATGGCTGTTTCATGGGGATTTGACACTGGCATGGCTATCTCATGTTAACCCAACATTGGCACATCTGTTCAGTGATGATCATCCTTCAGCATAATCACTTTAGGTAGATCAGCTGTAAGCGCAATTACTCTGTAGAGATCAGATTGTAAAATGGGATCACATGTCAACATGGCCATCCCATGTTGATTAGATTTCAGTAAAGGCAATCCATGAAGTGATCATATGGCAATCCCATGGAGGTCAGATAGCAATGCCATTGATCATGTAGAAGCAGAAGCCTTCTGTGTTTATTCATTGTCAGCATGAATATCTATAGTGATCAGTATGATTGTTCTATAATGATTATTTTGGCTGCTGTGTAGATAACAGCATGGCCATTTTCCTTTTCAAGGTGGCTGTGGTCTTGTGCAGTCTGTGATCTACAGTGGTTCTGCACAGCGGTGTGTTACCATTCTTAGAGCTCGCTGATTTGCCAGGGATTTGATACCTCCAGGAGTGGCCTGGAAGATGGATGTCTTTGGGGTACAGCCTAGTGCGGCCCAGTGGACCCAATTTCTCACGGGTGTCGCAAACTGAAGTGTGGCAGCGAGCTGGAACAGCAATACAGTGAGTGCGGCCGTCGGAGGCCTCTTCATTCAGGTGATCGTTCTCTCCCTCACTCCATGGTGACTGACAGTTTGATGCCGATTCACAAGTCAGGAGAAAGACTGTAAATGAAAACAGCAATTGTTTGTCCCCCCCCTCACTGTGGAAGGAGTGATATCTCTCTTTTCCTTGTTAGTGAGAGAGAGAGCCTGAGGGATCTCAAACTGTAGGGATGCGCAGTAGTTGTTGATGGATTGTTGAGCAAGGTCTCTCTTAGGGGCTTTTCTGTTGCTTGCATTGTTGGTGGTGGGAGTGCTGATGTTTTCTGCTGGAATAATTGCGGGGGAGTGGGAGGACTGATTCTAGTTGCTGCTGCTTATGTGTGCGAGGGGTCAGGGGGGTTTGGGGTTCTTACATGTTTTTCTGTCATTCATTCTTTGGGGTTTTTCTTCTGTTTCAAGGATGTCTGTGGTGAGTAAGAACTTCGGTGTGTATATTGTGTACATTCTCTGATGTTAACTGGAACCATTAAAGTGTTCTTTGGAGATTGCCTGTTATAACATAACATAACATATCGATGTTGAACAGATGTTGGTATGCCATTCCATCCTGGTCAGTTGCTGGCCTAGTCATCCTATGGAGGTTAGACATCAGCAAGTTATTTGCACATAGATAAGCTATTGGTATGTTATTTTCATGGAACATTTGATGTTAGCATGATATGCTAGGATGCTCAAGTTTCCTTTTGTGTTTTTATGTTATTTCTTTCCTTTCCCAACACTTCCTTTACTCTTCTGTGGTTTCTGGAGTAATAATATTCCACCAAAGTCAAAACAACTTTATTACCAAAGTATGTGTATGTCCCAATATACTAACTTGAGATTCATTATCTTGTAGGCATTTACAGGAAAATAAATAAATACAGCATAATTTATGAAGAACTATACTAAATAAACAAATAAATAAATAAAGATGGTAAAAGAACCAATGTGCAAAGAAAATCAAATTGTGCAAATAGAAATGATATAATTGAGGACATGAGTTGTAGGTTGTAGAATCAGATCAGAGATTAGGTGAGTGGAGTTATCCACACTGGTTCAGGAGCCTGGTTGTTATAGGGTAATACTGTAACTGTTCCTGAATCTGATGGTGTGGGACCTTTGGCTCCTATACCTCCTATCCAACTGTAGTAGCAAGAAGAGAACATGACCTGGATGTTGGTTTCTTTGATGGTTGCTGCTTTCTTGAGGTAGTGCTCTTTGTAAATGTGCTCATGGTAGGGAGGGCTTTGGCTGTGAAGAACAAAGAACATATCCACCACTTTCTGTAGACTTCTCTGTTCCTGACCATTGATGTTGCCATATCTGGCTATAATGCCACCAGTTAGGATACTCTCCACTGTGCATCTATAGAAGTTTATCACTTCCATGCAAATTTATAAGGAAGTAGAGGCACGGTTGTGTCTTCTTTATGATGGCACTTATATGCTGGTCCCAGGACAGATGCTCTGATAGATAATGACAAGGAATTTAAAGTTATTGACCCTCTCCAACTCCTTAATGAGGTTTCTTCCTCCTCTAGTCGATAATCAGCTCTTTGGTCTAGCTGATGTTGAGCAAGATGTTGTTGTGGCACCATTCACATGTTTAATCTCCCTCATATATGCAAATCGTCTCTACATTTGATTTGGCTAACAACAGTGTTGTCTACTAGACAGGTATATGGAGGAATTTAAGGTGGGGGGGATATATGGGAGGCATGGTTTAAGGGTCGGCACAACATTGTGGGCCGAAGGGCCTTTACTGTGCTGTACTATTCTATATTCTATGTCATCAGCAAACTTAAATATGGCATTGGACACATAGCCATATAATTCTAAGTGAGTTGAAGCACACAGCCTTGTGATGCACCTGTCTTAATGGTGAATGTGGAGGAAATGGTGTTGCCAATCTGAACTGACTTCAGTCTGTAAGTGAAGAAATTGAGGACCCATTTACACTGGAAAGTATCAAGACATAGGTCTTGGAACAATGATTCAAGAGGATGATATTGTTGAATGCTCAGTTGTAGTTAATGAACACCTGTACAATCTTCATTGTCAAGGTGTTCTTGAGTTGGTTAAAGGGCCAATGAAATGGCATCTACCGTTGACTTGTTGTGATGGTAAGAAAATTGCAGCAGATCCAGGTCATTCTTCAGGCAGAAGATGATATGATATGCTCGTTAATAAACTCTTGAGCTCTGAAATAAGCTTGGCTTTTTTTGCCTTATTGTCCACTCTACCCACCCCCTGTTAAGAAAGGCAGACTTTCAAGAAAGATATCTGTGGTATTAACTGACTTGCCTTTAAATAGCTGTTTGTAGGTCAATTTTCTTCAGTCACAGCACAGACCAGTAAAAATGGCTTCCCCTCATTTGAAACTTTGCTCCTACTTCATCTTTCCTATAATTGTGCTATATCCAATTGAATTTCAGAACCTTCCACAAAGGAGCTCTCCTACTAATGCTCTCTCATACTATCTGCCTTCATTTACTAAAACTAAATTCTGTGGGTCTTCTAAATATTGCTCAAAATTGATCACAAAAAATGATACAGAAACAAGCTCTTAGACCCATGAACCTCACATTGAATATCTACGGCTATATACAGTTCATCATAGATTAATCCTGGCTTTTATTCTCCTCATATGCTCCCCCAAATTTTAGCTTCTACGTACGTACTAGGGACAAAGTACAATGGCCAGTTACTGTACCAACATGTACATCTTGGCAATGGAAGAAGAAAGTGAAGGACTGGAGGAAACCCACATAACGACAGGGAGAACATAGTCATCAATTGAGGTCAGGATTGAACCTATGTTTCCGGTGCTGTGAGATTTACAGGCAATAGTGACTCATTGAGCCACCTGACAATGTAAAATTGATGTGTAAAGAGGGTACACAGATGCTGCAGAGAGTTTCTGACTGCTTAAGTGAAAGGACAAGAATGTGACAGATGTGCAGTTATTGACTTTGGTAGAATAAATAAAAAATAGGTTTAAGACAATAAGGGGCTATGAAATGTTGGCATCTAGAGGGACTGAGTGCCCTTACACAAGATACACAGAAAGATAATTATGCCGCTCCTGAAGCAATTAGGAAAACAAATATTCTTCAGAATCTGCCCTACCCCAGCTCAAGTGCTGCTGAAACCCTTACTCTTATTCTCATTACCTCTGTGAACATCTTGAGCTCACTGTTTTCTTTCTGACCACATTTTCTGCTCTGCTGTCCTGGCAGTTAGGAGTTGGTCCCTCCAGCATTCTGTGTGTTTTGCTCAAGGCCCCCAGCATCTGCAGAATCTCTTGTGATCTAGGAGACATTAACATGACTCAATAATGTTCCTGTGCAGAGCTTTAGCACATTTGGTCTTTATAAATCTGCAGGGCCAATGTTTGTGCTATTCCTTATCCAAGTTGTAGTGAATTGCCACAACTTCCTGCTGGACTGCATTGAAGTAATTGCTGTAAGCCTCTGACCACTATTCTGGAACCTCTGTGCTTGCACAGAAATGCCTGGCTTACTCACAACAGCAGACAGTTATGTCAGTAAGTGCCAACTTTTCCCAGCAAAATCCAAGCAGTTACCGTCCTCAATGCCTATTGAAGCATTTTATTTTTACCATTTAAATATCAAAATATTTGTGTTCCATTTCTTACTCAGTTTTAGTTTCCTCAAAGATTTCATAATGTGGAAGTACTTCTCTCTCTAAATTATCCCACAGACTTTTAAAGCCTGAGTTTGGCATCAACCTAAAGGTGTCTTTTGTTTGTTTAGTTCTAATAAATGGCTTCAGTCTGAAACATTGACTCTTCATTCCTCTCCATAGATGCTTCCTGACCTGCTGAGCGCCTTCAACATTTTGTGTGTCTTACTCTGGATTTCCAAAATTTACAGAATCTGTTGGTTTTTTTTGCTGATTTGACTTGTCTTCATTCTTTCTCTCAGAATATAGATGTTTCTGGCAATGACAATTTTATTAATGTTCACTCCTATATGATCTTGAGAATGGATCTTTGTTGGCCAGGCATTTCATGATTCTGATTGCTGATGAATGATTGTGGGAATAAATATTCAAGACAAGGTGAGAGTGACTTGGAGGGGAACTTGGTATACTGGTATTCTCAGGCACTTGATTCTGTTGGATCTTCTAGAAGACAAAGGTCATAGGTTTGATAGGATCTGTTATGGGATCCTTGATCAATTGTTATTGCATTTCCTGTAAAACATATACTTCAGCTAAAACACGCAAATAATTGCACAATCACTTGCTTAAGGGGCTAGATGAGGTGACATTCAGATGGACTATTTTTTCACTGATGATAATAGGTAGATAAAAGAAAGTGCCCTGGGTTTTTTGTCTGTGTAAAAGACTTGCAGGAGGGGCTGACGATTGCTTGGAGTTTACCTGTCCAATTAGGATATGGAAAATTAGTGAAAAAAAAATCTCTCAGAAATGATTAACGGGTATGTGGAAGATTTTATCTTTAAAAATGTTAAACCACAGATAAAAAGGTCTGAAACATAGTACCTTGGTCATTTTAAAACAGAACAACAACCTGTAATGCACTTGCATTATTCTTGCCTGCTCGTTGTAGTGCTGCACAGACGCCTGGGGATCAAAACTGTGATCTGGATTGTGGATGCATGTTCCCACAGGAAACATATTGGATGTATTCTTGGTAAAGATGCTTACTTTATATTGGCTGGCAATGTGTAAAGCAGCAAGGTAATGAAGTGAATCAGTGAGTTCTCTTAATTTGATGCCAGTGTTGCCATTTTCGTACTTCACAGCCTGTTCCACCTTTACAGAGATGAACACAATAACTGGGACATGGGATCTGCCACCAGACCTATTAAACAGGATCCTGGAATATTTACAGGTTAGTTACCTGATTATTTCTCCTGACTGATCAAGCAGTTGTACATAGCTATTGGAGTTTTCTATTCCTGTCTAAGTGAGAGATGTGCTTGTTGGTGTAATGATTTTTTGGGGGGGGCATTTAATGTTCTGTATTGAAATAGGCTAATTACAAACTGAATAACAGAGTAAGTCTTACACTGGGAAAAGAGCAAAACTGGGAGAATGAACAAACGTTGCTCAGAACTAGACAAGCTGCTAAACAGAGAGAATAATGGATAATGGAGGCTTTATCCATTCAGGATTTTTAACAATTTTAAATATCAAATCCAATGAGAGCCAATCATAGAGAGGTAACAAGTGAAACATTTCAACAGCAGCATCCACAACAGCAACTGCAGAGAAGGGCAAGGAATCATTACCTCTGGCTTCAAGGCTAACCGCTCGTAATGTTTATGAATCTGGATCATTTCAGGTTGCTGCAAGAAATCTGGCAACATGCAGGATTCCATTATGTAATTGAGGTTCCTGAGAATGGCAGCCTCATTTCATCCCATTGCAAACAAACAGCAGAATGCAAATCATGGTTTGCTGGACTGCCAGCTACTGTACCTCCTGCTGTAGAGTGTGATTAACTGTGAGTGCAGTGCCTTGTGTCCTACACTAAAAGAGACTCTCCTCAGTTTGCAGCTGGTGTGTGATCATACTGCAGGTTGTGGATCATGGATTATTCTAACTGGAATCACAAATAATCCTGAAGCAGCTGTTCCTGCCTTATTTCATTAATCGTGGCCATTCAATGGCCTACTAGAGTGGAGGGGATTATGAAGGATAGCTACTCAAACCATGAGTCTGTGCACAGCACGTTATGTGGAATAATATGAAACACTCCCTGACATCCTTTACTCTACACATCCATTGCCTGTATCTCTCTAGAATTCAATGGAGCAGAATGCTGCATCATATACCAGCTAGCTGACCAGCTGGCAAGAGCAGACCTTGTCAATCACTTGAGGAGCAGCAACCATAAGACCATAAAGCCATAAGACATAGGAGCAGAATTAAGCCACTTGGCCCATCAAGTCTGATCCACCATGGCTGATACGCTTTTTCTCTCAGCCCTAATCTCTTGCCTTCTCCCCATATCCCTTCATGCCTGACCAGTCAAGAATCTATGCCTTCAATATACATACAGACTCAGTCTCCACAGCTGCCTGTGGTAAAGAATTCCACAGATTCACCACTCTCTGGCTAAAGAAAGTTCTCCTCACCTCCATTCTAAAAGGGACACCTCTCCATTCTGAGGCTGTGTCCTCTGGTCTTAGACTCTCCTGTCATAGGAAACATCTTCTCCACATCAATTCTATCAAGGCCTTTCATCATTCAATCTCTTTCAATGAGGCCACCCCTCATTCTTCTGAATTCCAGTGAATACAGGCCCAGAGTCATCAAGTGCTCTTCATTTGACACACATTTAATCCTTGAATCATTTTTGTGAACCTCATGAACCCTCTCCGGTTTCAGCATATCATTTTTTAAGATAATGGGCCCAAAACTGCTCACAATACTCTAAGTGATACCTCATCAGTGCTTTATTAAGATTCAATATTACATCTTTGCTTTTATATTGAACACCATAGAGGTAAGTGTACCAGAAAGAGGAAGGGTGATTACAATATCTACCGTGGTTTCTGCTCAGACTCTGCATGACCAAATTAGCAATGAGCCATACCTGTAATCCCAGCCACACCTCCCAATCTACAATTCTATGCTTTCCTCTATAACTGACAATCTTCTTACAATTAGACAAAATAAATCTGATTCAAAAATACACATTCTAAGGCATTCATTGAAGATCTTTGTAATAAATACCTGCAGCAGTGAGCTAAGTGTTTTTGTGCAATGTCATGATTTCTTTCTTGCTTGTATCCTTGATTATTCTGGCCTTCCACAGCTGTAGACGTAAATGCTGATGGAGGATCTGTGTAGCAGAGAACTGTAGACATTCCTGGAAAGCAGGAGCTAAGCCATGCTACTGGGAAGTGGCTAGAGGCTTCTGTGGCACTTGCACCTTTGATGAAAGATGTAAATGCTGCAAAAAACGTCTTCATATGGTTGATGGAGTAAATGATTCTGTAAATGCTATGTCCAAGTGACGTGTGTCCATGGGCTTTCTGTTAGGACATACAATGTATCCATGATTTGATTGTGTGCATTTATTAGCCTAGTTCTGTAACTGATATATTGTTCACTCCTCCTAAATTCTCAGCTACAGTAAACCTGTCTATCGTGCCTCTGACCTATCTCCTAAATGAGATTGAATTGAATTGACTTCATTTCTGACATCCTTCACATACATGAAGAGTAAAAATCTTCATGTTATGTCTCTGTCTAAATGTGCAATGTGCAATCAAAGTAATTTATAATAAATGGAACAGTCAATGTAACAGAAATACACTCAAATCAGTGTGAGTTAATCAGTCCGATGGCCTTGTGGAAGAAGTTATTCCAAAGCCTATTGGTCCTGGCTTTTATGCTGCGGTACTGTTTCCCAGATGATAGCAGCTGGAATAGATTGTAGTTGGGGTGATTCGGGTCCCCAATGATCCTTCGGGCCATTTTATCACACCTGTCTTTGTAAGTGTCCTGAATCATGGGAAGTTCACAACTACCGATGCGCTGGGCTGTCCGCACCACTCTCTGCAGAATCCTGCGACACTACAATGGTACAGTTCCCATACCAGGCAGTGATGCAGCTAGTCAGGATGCTCTCAATTGTGCCCATGTAAAAAGTTCTAAGGATTTCGGGGCCTATACCGAAATTCCTCAACCATGTAAGGTGAAAGAGGCGCTGTTGTGCTTTTTCCATTGATGTCAATAGGGGTTAGCCCATTACCATTCTTCCTGTAATCCATAACCAGCTCCTTTGCTTCTGCAACATTGAGGGAGAGGTTGTTTTCTTGATCACCACTGTGTCAGAGAGATGACATTCCCTGTAGGGCACCTCGTTATTATTTGAGATTAGGCCAATCAATGTAGTGTTATCAGCAAATTTAATTAGCAGATTAGAGCTGTGGGTGGTGACACAGTCATGGGTATACAGGGAGTAAAGGAGGGGACTTAGTACACAGCCCTGAGGGGCTCCTGTGCTGACAGTCAGAGGGGTGGAGGCGAGGGAGCCCACTCTTACCACCTGCCAGCGATCTGACAGGAAGTCCAGGATCCAGCTGTACAAGACAGAGTCAAGGCCGAGGTCTCTGAGCTTCCTGTCGAGCCTGGATGGAATACTGGTGTTGTCCAACTGTAGTCCAAGAACAGCATTCTCTCATAAGCATCCTTCTTCTCCAGGTGTGTAAGGAGGGTATGTAGAGCAGTGGCTATTGCATTGTCTGTTGATCAGTTGTGTCGGTAGGTGAATTGTCAGGGGTCCAGAGTGGGCGGTAGCATGCTGCAAGCATAATCCTTGACCAGCCTCTCGAAGCATTTGCTTATTATTGAGGTGAGTGAGACAGGACTGACACAAAAATAAAAAACTAATTCTTGAACCTGGTAGTGTTGCCTGCCTTTAACTTAGTGCTCCTAACAGCTGCCCAGGATAACCAAGCTCCAAGTAAAGCAGCTCAGGCCAAGACTATCTGTCCAATCTGGTGCTTAGCAATAGGAGACTTTGTCCAAGGCCACTTGCTGTCCCGGATCTCCAGGCTGCAGATTTGTCGGTGTCAAGGTGGTAATGTGACCAAAACATGTACTTGAACAGGAGGTTTCAGGGCCAGTCCGTAGTTAACAATAAAACTGAAGGCTGACATTGTCTAAGGTGCCTCTGATGTCCAAATGCAAGATACCAACAGAAAATTCTACAAGCAACCAGCTTAGTGTTTCAAGCTTTCTCTGTTTTTATTTCAGTTTTCCAAAATCTCTGGTTTCGTTGATGTTCATCTACCTAAAGGTAAGTCCTATTGGCTTGGAGAAATCATGGCGCACGTAATGGCAATGGGAATGTCCAATTAAATACTGTAACAGAGAGGAGATGCTCTTGGAATATGTTGTTTTTGGGTCATGTGCATCCAAGGGAATTTCTTATCTGTCAGGAAAAGGTGTAAGGATTTGGAATACATTAGATTCAATAACTTCATTTCTTACTATTAAGGGATCTGGTTCGTCATAACGTTACTTTGAGTTTGCCAGTCTTAGGATTTTTCCCCTTTTATCTGGGGAGTTGTTTAATGGAATCCCATCAAAACATATATACTGACACAATAAGCACTACTAGCACTTCTTTTAGTTTTTTGTCTCAAGTTTACAACTTCTGCAGGTTTCCCATTTTTATCCATTGTAATATTCAGTGGTCTGAAGTCCTGTATCCAACGCCCAATGCCAAAGCAAATTGCATCTCATCTCTTTCTGCTGGCATCATTCTGACAGGCTGTGAGGGGACTCCTTAGGCATGTACATGTTGAATGGTTCAGGAGTGACTCTTATCCACACTCCCAGCTTGCCTGAGTTAAAATTCAGCATTTAACATATCCAATTGATACCTAAATGAAGATTCAAGTTCTAGACTTCAATATCCCTTACCTATTCTGGTGTCTTTCTTTAAATGTGGAGATAAAACAAGCAATGAAGTAATGCATTCTTTTTTAGAATTGGCAGGGCTTGTCAAGTGCTAGTGATATCTTAGCTGAAGTTGTGAATGAGTCACATTGTAGATTTTAGTGAAGCATATTATATATAGCTTTACGAGTATAACAAGCTTTACTGCTGCATCATCACTTATTTTGCAATCTATTTTAGTTTAAGTTTTAAACTTTTCCATGCCATTTATATGAAAAATATCAGCACTTGCTTATTTCTTCCTCCTGCCACATTTTTATTTCTTAGCTTCAAAACTATTCTGATGTATTCTGTCTTTATAATGACAGAAACTTTTCTGAAATATTTTTGCATTCCATATGAAAGACATTTGTCAGTTATTCTGTCAACATTCATTTTAATGCTAATCAGTTCTCAGTTTACAATGGGATTGATTTGTTTTAAGGGCATTTTATGCAAAGAAATCAATCTGGATGAAAATCATTGTTTGAAGCATGTCTTTTGTGATAAATAATCTTCATTAACATTTTGATTTTTTAAAATGCTGTAGAAAATGAAGAGACAAATTACTAGTTATGGAGAGGTAAAGACCTGATAAAGAGATGCAGGTCACTTAATTATCAAAACTCTAAAATTTTTCATAATGTCATCTGCTGAACCTCTAAGCCCTTTAATTACAGTTTAAAATGTGAACTAAAATCAGCATGCAATTTATAAGTGGAAAACAAGGTCTTTGTCATATTTCATTAATGCTCTACCTATCTGAGTATTTAATTAAGTGTGTGAAATTAATAACATGTGATTGTCTTAGGAAAACTCTAAGGAAAATCAAATCATTCTAATCTGGCTCAAAACTTCACGCCAATTCTACTGCAGCTTTGAGCAGTAATACAATGTATATATTGGAGAGAAGGGTTTATTTCCATTTTACGTTGTGAGGCATTAACATTATGCTCATACATTTGTAAATGAATTGGCCTCCCACCTGTACTGTCATTTTAACGCACTATAGATTTTATGGTGTAGTGTCACATGCTGAATAATAATAATCAGATGCACTGTTGTCCTCCTGCTGAAATCAAATTTCTGCACTGAGTGTTCAAATAATGAAACAACTCGCTTGGAAAAAAATAATCACAGAGGATTTTTTATTTGAATGTATTAGAAAATTACAGAACTAGAGAAAATTCATCCAGCTATCATGCCGTCAGTGACTTAATAATATAGCTCCTAAAACAGTCTAACTGGCTTACTGGAATTTTAATTTGTATTTTAGTTATTCTTTCAGAAAATAAGAAATATCATTCTCAGTGATCTCTTGCTATCCCAGAGATGGAAGTGAGGAGATATAGATGGTTAATTTCCAGAAATAAGAGCTCTGTGAGCCTGAGTGGAATGTGTTTTTGTTTTCATTTTTGTCTGTCTTCTCAGTCCTCGTTGGTGAAGAAAGCAGTGTACAATGAGGAAATACAAATACGAGGGGTGATTGATAAGTTTGTGGCCTGAGGTAGAAGGAGTCAATTTTAGAAAACCTAGCACGTTTATTTTTAACATAGTCCCCTTCTACATTTACACACTTCATTTACCTACTTCATTCTCATCTTGCAGCTTGATGTCAGATTTCTTACATAAGTATTCCAATCAGTTATTGTGAGCTATTCCATAAGCTACATGCACCATGTAAAAGTTATTTATCATTCATTTTACTATAGGATTCACTTGTCTAAGGACTAGCCATTACTGATGCATATGAACAACAATGTTATGTTGAACATATTAACAAAAAATGCCAACGAAGCCATCATAAATTACAACATTTTGATATACATTTTGAATGTAAAATATTTCAAATGCTTCCATTTGAACTATTCCTGTGTGACGGGACAGCAGGGAATGAAGCAATAATCAGGGTCTTTTGATTCTTTACCAATTCTTCCCTCAGTATTTGTGTTCCATTAAACTGGCTTATAAGATGGTCACATATTTCTCCTATCCATCCTCATGCTTTCTCTCTTGGAGAAAATTATTTGCACATGTCTTCCCATGATGTGACTCACAAATCATGCAATTGGTCTTTCTTCGTCCGTACAGGACTTCACCCTGGAGACACAGGAGACTGCAGATTCCATAATCCAGGGCAAGAATAAAACTGCTGGATGAACTCAGCAGGTCAGCACCTATGAAGGCAGAGGTCTGGTTGAGATTTCAGATCAAGTTTCTGTATCAGGACTTCACCCTATCGTGATTTTCAGATGACATTCTCTCTCACATTGATAAAGGAAGACTTATGATGCTGAGGTATCCAAGTAACAGTCCTTAGACCTAATTGTCTCAAATATCTCACTTATTTCTGTTTATACAATTTGTCTAGGATGTTGGTTCATCCTGCAGAATATTCTGAACCTGGAGGCTTTATAACAGCTGTTTTAGTGTTGGCCTTAGTAGTGAATAAATTCTAAATCAGAAAAGTTGGTATTTGCAGTTTGGAAAATTTGCAGACGAATGGAAATATGAATTTTCCCACACCCTCCAGTACACACTCTGAAGCAACTAACCAGGAGCATAAAGTTGGAAAGTTCTGCTTCATGCATAAAATTGTTCAAGTTACTTCCTTTCATGTATTTTCCTCACCATTTGCTGTCTTCCTCTTCCTTCTTTTATTTACACTGCTTTAAAAATAAGTATAACACCACTAACACTTTTCAATTAAAAAGGAAAGGATATCCTTCAATATATTATTTACACATTTTGTCTGGATTTTTGTCCCACTACTTTTTGTCCTGCTTCTACTTAATTCCTGGTTATCCCGGAGTTTAGGTTTCCTCCTTGTACTGTTTGGGTCCAAACATTCATTTTCTATTGTGGGCCAAAATATTGTTCCTGCTTCAAAAATAAAGGCAGACTTTCATTTGGAGGATCTTCTGTCAGTGGAGCTGAAATCCGGTGTGCTGCTGGTGCTACTCAGGAAGTCAAATACAAGGAAAAAGTATCCAGTAAATGGCAGGATCCCTTGGAAGCTCTAATGTACAGAGGGGTCTTGGTGTATAAACCCATAGCTCCTTGAAAGTGGCAACACAGGAAGATAGAATGGAAAAACAGGTAGTGGCACAATTGCCTTCATCAATCAGGGTTTTGGGTTAAAGTCAGGAAGTCATGTAGCCGCTATATTTTAACTTTGGTTACACCAGATTTGAAGTACTTTATGTAGTTCTGATCAACACACTATTGGAAAACACAGAGGCTTTGAGAGTGTGCAGGAGAGGTTTAAACAGGTTGTTACCTGATTGGAGCATATTAGCTACAAGGTGAGGTTAGGCAAATTTGGATGACATTCCCTGGCAGCTGAGGGAGAGACCTGAACAGGTAGAACTGACAAAAAATAGCAGACATTAAGGTGAGAGGGGAAAGGTTAAAGGAGATTTGCGATGCACGTTTTGTTTTACACAGGCTCTGATAGTTGTCTAGAATGCACTGCCAGAGAATGTGATAGAAAATAATATGATAGCTATGTTTAAGAAGCATTTAGTCAGATATACAACAGTCAGGGAATGAAGAGACAATGCCATGTGCAGGCAGATGGAATTAATTAGGATTGTCATTATGGTCATCACAGACATAGTGGGCTGAACACCCTGCTTCTGTGCTATATTGTTCTATGTTTTATTAGTTTTTATTGGTAGGCACCAATTAACTGTAAGTATTTTGAATTATGGCTGCTTTATATATTTGCCGTTGAAAAAACTAAAATGAAGAACTCACTTAAGATCCAACAGCAAGGTTTCCTGCATTTCACCAGCACCAAAGAACATGGACTGTTTGAAACTGGATCCAATGAGGACATGGGTTCTGTGGTAACTTTGTGTAAATTTTCTTTCCAACAAAGTAGAAGACATTCTTTTCAAAGGATCAAACTATAATCTTCTGCTTTTACTCTTGATAAGTAAATGGTTCATTGAAGAGGTATAAAGAATTGAATTGACTTTAACTCTGCTAGTCACTTGTCATAGATTTTCTGCATTTTGGTTTAGCGGAGAAGGAGCTCACTACTGTGAAGAAATCAGAAAACCACAGTGTATCTGTAATCATCTCTTTCCTTAATTTCAAATCAAGTAATGAGCTACTTAACTGATACAAATGATACAGCGTTACTTCCACCAGATGGAGAGAAAGCAAGAGTGAGGAAAAATTTTGGAAACAAAGGCAATCATTTAGGTGTCAGAAAGAGCAAATCCAGTCAATTGCATTAAAGTTTGAAACAGTTCATCCTTCAGGAGCTCAGATCTTTGTTGCAAATTACAGAGCAGAATAATAATTTCTCCTATTTCATTGGCAGAGCTTTCCAAATTGTAACAGTCCAGCCTCTCACTCTTCACTCACCACAATAGTTCTGCATTTCTACTGAACATGAGCTTCAATTTTTAATCACTGTATATCCACTTTAAACTCTTTCTGCCTCTCAGTCTGGCCACTCTCCTTGTGTAACAACTCATTTTAACTTGTCTATGTTCAGTGAATGTGCAAGCGAATAGATCTTCCATTAAGAGGAAAGGAAATCATTTTATGTACTTGTCATCAAGTTTATTGACTTTCTCTGGTCTTTCTCTTATTTCCTCATTCCTCTTTGGGTTTATCTTTCCTTTAAAACCACTTCTTATTCGCTTGACCTTATTCCTATGCCCTTGACCTGACTCCCAATAAACTGCTGGTAATTCAACTCAATACAACAGAAAATGCTGGAAATCTGAACAGCACACACAAAATGCTGGAGGAACTGAGCAGGCCAGGCAGCATCTACAGCGAAGAGTACATTCAACGTTTTGGGCCGAGACCCTTCGGCAGGACTGGAGCAAAAGGCTGAGGAGTGGATTTAAAAGGTGGTGGGAGGGGAGAGAGAAACACAGGGTGAGAGGTGAAACCAGGAGGGGGAAAGGATGAAGTGCTGGGAAGTTGATTGATGAAAGAGATCCAGGGCTGGAGAAGGGGGAGTCTGATAGGAGAGGACAGAAGGCTATGGAAGAATGAAAAGTGGGAGGAGCACCAGATGGAGGTGATGGGTAGGCAAGGAGATATGGTGAGAAAGGGAAAAGGGGATGTGGAATGGTGAAGGGAGGTGGCCATTACCAGAAGTCTGAGAAATCGATGTTCATGCCATCAGGTTGGAGGCTACTCAGATGGAATATAGAGACGTTGTTTCTCTGACTTGAGTGTGGCCTCATCGTGACAGTAGAGGAGGCCATGGACTGACATATTGGAATGGGAATGGGAAGTGGAATTAAAATGGGTGGCCACTGGGAGATCCTGCTTCTTCTAGCAAATGGATCATAGGTGCTTAGCGAACTGGTCTCCCAGTCTTCGTTGGGTCTCACCCACATGCAGGAGGCCAGACTGGCAGCGCTGGACACAGTATATGATCCCAACGAACTCACAGGTGAAGTGTCACCTTACTTGGAAGGACTGTTTGGGATCCTGAATGGTAGTGAGGGAAGTGTAGAAACAGGTGTAGCACTTGTTATTGCTTACAAGTATAGGTGCCAGGAGGGAGATCAGTGGGGAGTCGTGTAAAGCGTGACCCCTGCGGAAAGCAGAAAGCGTTGAGGAGGGAAAGATGTGCTTGGTGGTGGAGTCCTGTTGAACATGACAGAAGTTCCAGAGAATTACGTGCTAGATGCGAAGGCTGGTGGCTAAGTAGGTGAGGACAACAGGAACCTGGTAAGGTGACAGGAGGATGGGGTGAGAGAAGACGTGTGCGAAATGGAAGAGAAGTGGTTGAGGACAGCATTGATAGAAACATAGAAACATAGAAAATAGGTGCAGGAGTAGGCCATTCGGCCCTTCAAGCCTGCACCGCCATTCCGTATGATCATGGCTTAACATCCAACTCAGAACCCTGTACCTGCTTTCTCTCCATACCCCCTGATCCCTTTAGCCACAAGGGCCATGTCTAACTTCCTCTTAAATATAGCCAATGAACTGGCCTCAACTGTTTTCTGTGGCAGAGAATTCCACAGATTCATCACTCTCTGTGTGAAGAAGTTTTTCCTCATCTCGGTCCTAAAAGGCTTCCCCTTTATCCTTAAACTGTGACCCCTTGTTCTGGACTTCCCCAACATCGGAAACAATCTTCCTGCACCTAGCCTGTCCAATCCCTTTAGAATTTTATACGTTTCAATAAGATCCCCCCTCAATCTTCTAAATTCCAGTGAGTATAAGCCTAGTCGATTCAGTCTTTCTTCATATGAAAGTCCTGCCATCCCAGGAATCAATCGGGTGAACCTTCTCTGTACTCCCTCTATGGCAAGAATGTCTTTCCTCAGATTAGGGGACCAGAACTGCACACAATATTCTAGGTGCAGTCTCACCAAGGCCTTGTACAACTGCAGTAGAACCTCCCTGCTCCCGTACTCAAATCCTTTTGCTATGAATGCCAACATACCATTTGCCTTTTTCACCCCCTGCTGTACCTGCATGCCCACCTTCAATGACTAGTGTACAATGACACCCAGGTCTCGTTGCACCTCCCCTTTTCCTAATCGGCCACCATTCAGATGATAATCTGTTTTCCTGTTCTTGCAACCAAAGTGGATAACCTCACATTTATCCACATTAAATTGCATCTGCCATGAATTTGCCCACTCACCTAACCTATCCAAGTCACCCTGCATCCTCTTAGCATCCTCCTCACAGCTAACACCGCCGCCCAGCTTCGTGTCATCCGCAAACTTGGAGATGCTGCATTTAATTCCCTTGGCTAAATCATTAATATATATTGTAAACAACTGGGGTCCCAGCACTGAGCCTTGCGGTACCCCACTAGTCACTGCCTGCCATTCTGAAAAGGTACCGTTTACTCCCACTCTTTGCTTCCTGTCTGCCAACCAATTCTCTATCCACATCAATACGATACCCCCAATACCGTGTGCTTTAAGTTTGCTCACTAATCTCCTGTGTGGGACCTTGTCAAAAGCCTTTTGAAAATCTAAATATACCATATCCACTGGCTCTCCCCTATCCACTCTACTAGTTACATCTTCAAAAAATTCTATAAGATCCGTCAGACATGATTTTCCTTTCACAAATCCATGCTGACTTTGTCTGATGATTTCACCTCTTTTGAAATGTGCTGTTATCACATCTTTGATAACCGACTCTAGTATTTTCCCCACCACCGATGTCAGACGAACCAGTCTATAATTCGCTGGTTTCTCTCTCCCTCCTTTTTTAAAAAGTGGGGTTACATTAGCCACCCTCCAATCCTCCACTTCCCTACTAACATGTATTTCCTTCAGTTCCTCCATCTCACTAGACCCTCGGTCCCTTACTATTTCCGGAAGATTATTTATATCCTCCTTAATGAAGACAGAACCAAAGTAGTTATTCAATTGGTCTACCATGTCGTTGTTCCCTAAGATCAATTCACTTGTTTCTGACTGTAAAGGACCTACATTTGTCTTGACCAGTCTTTTTTTTCTTTTCACGTATCTATAAAAGCTTTTACAGTCAGTTTTTATGTTCCCTGCCAGCTTTCTCTCATAATCTTTTTTCCCTTTCCTAATTAAGCCCTTTGTCCTCCTCCGCTGGTCTCTGAATTTCTCCCAGTCCTCAGGTGTGCCACTTTTTTTTGTTAATTTATATGTTTCTTCTTTGGACTTGATACTATCCCTAATTTCCCTTGTCAGCCACGGGTGCACTACCTTCCCTGGTTTATTCTTTTGCCAAACTGGGATGAACAATTGTTGTAGTTCATCCATGCGATCTTTAAATGCTTGCCATTGCATATCCACCGTCAACCCTTTAAGTATCATTTGCCAGTCTATCTTAGCTAATTCACATCTCATACCTTCAAAGTTACCCTTCTTTAAGTTCAGAACCTTTGTTTCTGAATTAACTATGTCACTCTCCATCTTAATGAAGAAGTCCACCATATTATGGTCACTCTTACCGAAGGATGGTGGAGGAAGGGAAGCCCCTTGAAGAAGGAGGACATCTCCTTCGTCCTGGAATGAAAAGCCTCATCCTGAGAGCAGATGCAGCGGAGACGGAGGAATTGAGAGAAGAGGATGGTGTTTATTTCAATTCATCTTGGATCTCAATGTCATTGAATGTGCTGTCACCTCCCACCCAGTTCCAACCCAACTTCCCTGCACTCAGTGACTAGTTCCCTCAGATTTTCCCACCACCACCATTTCTGTTCCTCCCTGACCCTAACATACAGATAAAGGATTAATATGAGAATTGATATTCCCTATGAATATTACATAGCAAGCTCTCTCCTAGTCTGCCTCGATGGACAAAGGCTTTGTTGTACCGACCACACCATCATCTGACTTCATTCTACTGCTCTTTCCACTGTTATGGTTTCTGCTGCTGATCAGCTTGATGGAATGGACTTTGACTTTTGGCCATATGTTATTCAAAGAGGCACCACTTGCTTGCTTACCCACGATGACACCCAGTTAAGAATTGCACCAAAATTAAAATTTTCATCACTCTTAAATTCTAAAATAGTCTACCTCCTTGCTGTGATCTCCATCAGCCCAACAATCTACTTGTAATCCTCCACATAGAGCCATAGACTTACATTGCATAGAAGCAGTCCTTTTGCCCCAAAAAGTCCATGCCACCAAAATACCCATCCAAGCTTCTACCATTTGCCAGTGTTTGGCCCATAACTTCCTCAACTTTTCCTATGAATGTCTCTGTCCAACTCTTTTTAAAAATCTGTTAATGTACCTGCCTAATCCACTTCCCCGGTGAGCTCATACCATCTGCATACCACTCTGTGTAAAACAATTTACTTCTTCAAATTCTTATTAAAACTTTCATCTCTCATCTTTCTCTCACCCACATTTAATTTCTTCAGCGTTCGTAATCATACCATCGTTACTGGTTATGCCTTCAGTTACTAAACCTTAAGCCCTGGAATTTCCTGGCAAAGCCTCTCAACTTCACATTCCTCTGTAAGTGGGAACCTCAGTTTTAGAGAGATATTGAGGCCCTAGTTAAAAAAAAAAGAAGGTGCAGTGTAGGTAGGTATAGGCAGGTAGGAAGAAATGAGGCACTTGAGGTGTATAAGAAATGCAAGAGAACACTTAAGAAAACAATCAGGAGGGCTAAAAGAAGGCATGAAGTTGCTCTAGCGGACAAGGTGAAGGGGAATCCTAGGGGCAGCTACAGATGTGTTAAGACTAAAGGGATTGTGACGGACAAAATTGGTCCTCTGGAAGGTAATGCAGCTAAAAGAGATGGGGAGATCTTAAATGGATTTTTTGCATCTGTATTCACTCAGGAGATGGACAGTGAGGCAAAGCAGCAGTGAGGTCAGATTACAGAGGAGGAAGTGTTTGCTGTCTTGAGGAAATTAAGATGGCATGACAAGGTGATCTCTTGGACCCTGTGGGAGGTGAGTGCAGAAATTGCAGGGCCTCAGCAGAGATATGTAAATCATCCTTAGTGATAGATGAGGTATCAGAGGGTTGGAGGATAGCCAACAGTGTTCCGCTGTTTAACTATAGGCTCTAAGCAGAAACCAGGAAATGATAGGCCGGTGAGTCGGACATGAGCTGTGGGAAAGTTATTGGAAGGTATTGTGAGGGACTGGATATATAAGTATTTGGATAAACATGGATATCTATATCAACAATCTGGATAACGTGGTTGATTGGATCAGCAAATTTTCAGATGACACCAAGATTGGTGGTGCAGTGAACACAGAGGAAGCCTGTCAAAGCCTGTAGTGTGTTCCGGACCAGCTGGAAAAATGGGCTGTTAAATGGCAGATGGAACTTAATGCAGACAAATGTGAGGCATAGCACTTTGGGAAGACCAACAAAGTTGATCTTACGCAGTGGGTGGTCGAGCCTTGAGGAGTGTAATAGAACAAAGGGTCCTGGGAATACAGGTTCATAATTCATTGAAAGCTAGGTAGATAGAGTCATAAAGAATACTTTTGGCACATTGGTCTTCATATCAAAGAATTGAGTACAGATATGAGGATGCTACGTTAAAGTTGTAATAGACTTTGATGAGGCCTGATTTGGAGTATTGTGTGCAGTTTTGGTCACCTACCTACAAGAAAGATATAAATAAGATTGAAAGAGTAGAGAAAAAATCTACAGGATGTTGCTGGGACTGGAGGACCTGAGATACAAGGAAAGATTGAAGAGGTTAGAACTTTATTCCCTAAAACTTAAAAGATTGAGGAAAGATTTGATAGAACTATATACAACACCTTCAAAGCTACTACCTTAAGCAGGCTTTTATTTGTAAGGTTTCACTGCTAAGGTAATGGTTTCTCTGTAGCAGCAATGTTTGTGTTATGATGAGAGATAACAGGTTTTGGAATGTGTACTATCCAATGAGAGGGATGTTGTTCTTTCGTGTGGGGGTGGAAGCAGGGATTTCATTGTTTTTTGCCGGGGAGAGATGAGGAGAGAAGATGCGAATGGAAAGAGTTGGTAGACTGCCAGACAGAATGGACTTGGAGTGAGGGTCCGAGGGTTGGCTACACTCGAAGGAGATCGACGAGGAACAAATGAACGGAACCGTGAGCTCCAACATTGCGCATTAGACTGTTTCATGAGAATGGGCCCTGTTTTTGTTTCTTTACTAACCATATAGTCAAATGAAGAATTATAAAGCATATTGTGTACTGTTTGTTATTTTGTAGTACTGATTTGTAACAGGGGACTCATCGCACAGCATCCACCCAAACAAGATTTCTTAAGTTTGCCCGGGCTGAGGGCTGTCTTCCCTTAGATTAAGCCACTAGCCGAACTGAGAGTTAAAATTGTGGGGGTATCGTTCAGGATTGATTTTGTTGGATGCTGTGTGATTATACTGACCATTGAACCAGTGGGATAGATATTCATAATCCAGATGAATTGTTAATCTGTCTGTTAAGTACTGTTAAAGTTGAGATTGTGGGCGGAGGTTTGATAAAATGGCTAGTGCAGCTCTCGTTTTAAAGCAGACCAGTGCTGACGTAATGGTAGCTGGGAGTGGAGATTTCAAAGGCAGGGTTCTATCATTTCTGAGGAGTGAGGGGAAGGAGTGGTCAGATTCGGAATGTCTAATTAGTCCACGTCCCCTGGTGAAGAGTGAGAGTTCTGAGTTAGTATCCGCCCTTACCTCTCCGGCAAATAAATGATAAAATGCCCAGGTTCAAAGCCTACCTGCTATATTAGGCTCTGCCTATTCTCTGTAATAATGCCCAGTCCTAAAGGGGAAGAGGAGTACGAGGCTTGGGCGAAGTAGTTAGATGTCTCAGTTGTTAGATGAGTGGCAGTGCTCTGATGACTTAAAGTGACAGAGATTGGTTGAAAATTTGAGTGGGCAGGCTGCTGATGTTGTGGTATCCCGTAGCGATGGCTGTCAATCATATGCAAGCACTGGTCAATGCTTTTGGCAGACAGGAAGCTCAGTGGAGCCCATGATGGGGTTTTAGAACATGCGTCACGAGAAGGGGGAGAGGCTTTCTGCTTATATTTTCTGGCTAGAGAGGCAGCTAAATTGCTTTCAGCACAGAGGGGTCATTCAGGCAGTGGAGGTGAATCAGTTAAGAGTGGACCAGATAGCCATGGGTGCCCAGTCCCAGAACCTAATTGCTTGGGGTCTCTGACAGTTTCGTAAGATGTGCCCACTCCATCTTTTGTTGAGCTATTCAGAGAGGTGTGGGAAGAGGAGAATGCATTGGAGGCGGGGGAGGACTCCGTCAGCAGGGTACAGTCCTCAGTAGTGGTCCCCTGCGATGAAGTGATCACAAATAACCTACACCAGGGAGCAGTAGAGGAGATTGTGGCAGAGTTGAGAACGGAGATATGTCAGCTGTTATCAGAGGGTATGACCCCCCCCCCCATATGCTGGAGCTGATGAAGGGGGCAGATTCCCCAAAGGGATGAACAATGTGGAGGGCTGCTGGCAGCACGTGTCACGCCAGAAGGAGAGTGAGCCCCCAGTTACCTCAGCAAAAAGAGTCATTGGGAAAACTTAGAGGGGACCCAGTGAGAGAACGGCATGGTGTCTCTGGGGGAACACATTCCCAGCAATGTATTAAGGAACCCTCGAAAGTGAAAGGCCCCATTCCTGAAGGAATAGTGGGACCATGCTCCAGTGTGTCGCTACGGATAGAGGTATTTATGCTAGAGCCATACTTGACACCGGGTCACAGGTTACGTTGTTGTATCATTCGTTTTACAACCGGTATCTGAAACATTTACCATTAACCCCATGCAGGGCACTGGAGATCTGGGGGCTTAGTGCTAGTGATTATCCTTACAATGGTTATTTGTCAGTGAAGTTGGAGTTCTTGGAGGCCGATGTGTGCGTGTCTGAGGTCCTTGATACATTAATGCTGGTTTGTCAGAACCCTGTTGAGAAGGGTGCCGCCTCAATTCTGGTGAGGACCAACACCCCTCTTGTGAGGAGACTCATGGAGGCCTGGAAAGACAAGGCTGGCGAGAGCTTTCTGGGAACATTGTCCATTAACCCAGTGTTTCAAGGGGCTTTCGAGGAAGTGCGTGGCTACACTGGGATGGCTACTGAACTTAGACGAGGGACTGTGGTTCACCTAGTCGAAGCCAATGGTGGTACCGCCCGGGGAAGTAGCGAGAGTGATGGGGACCCCCAAATTTCCCGGGGTGCCTGAGGATGAATGCTCTGGAAGACCACAAGGGCGAGTCAGGATTTCCTGCTGGGGTACTGGTGAGGTCTGAACTGCAGGAGCCCTCAGTTGTACAGGCGAACAGGATGGCAGTGATTGTCAGGAAAACTACTAAAAGAGAGGTCACCTTCAAGCGGGGGGATGCCCCTGGTGCATCTGTGCCCAGTGACGGTAATGGCTAGTGTCCCTGTGAGACAAGCTGGGAAGAAACTATTGGAAAAAGGGGGAAAGTTAACTTCTGAGTCATTCAACTTTGGGGACTCCCCGGTTCCTGCGGGTTGGAAGAGGAGGTTGGTAGAGAAGATATTGAAGCTGGAAGGTGACTTTTCCACTGATGAGTTTGAAGTCGGTTGTTCCAAGAGCACTTGCCACACTATCCAGGGTGACTGAGGACACCCCGTTTAGTGAGAGGTCATGGCGACTGGCCCCTGCAAAGGTAGAGGACATTCGGCAGCATTTGTGTAAGTTGAAGGAAGTTAGGATCATCACCAAGTCCCGAAGCCCCTATGTGTCCCCAATAGCAGTGGCCTGGAAGAAGAATGGGAAGGTATGGCTGTGTGTGGACTATAGGACTCTAAACAGGTGCACTGTCCCTGACCAGTAAACTGTCCTGAAGGTTGAAGACACGCTGGCTGGTCTGAGTGGGGCGAAGTGGTTTAGTGGCTGGATCTGAGGAATGGATATTACCAGATCCTGATGAGTGAAGGTTACAAAGAGAAAACAGCATTTATATGTCTCCTGGGATTCTTCCAGTTAGAAAGAATGCCCCAGGGCATATCGGGAGCCCCTGCAGCCCTTCCAGCGAGTCATGGAGAAGATGGTGGGGGATATGAACTTGCTTGAGGTATTGGTATATCTGGATGACCTCATAGTATTTGGAGCCACCTTGGAGGAACATGAAGCGAGGCTGCTGAAAGTGCTGGGCCACCTGAAAGCTGAAGGGTTAAAAATCTCCCTGGACAAGTGCCAGTTCTGCCAAATGTCTGTCAGTTATGTTGGGCACATAGTCTCATGGATGGAGTAGGTACAGATCCGGCTAAGATATAGGCAGTGACCACTTGGCCAAGACCCCAGACTGTGAGCGCTCTGCACTCATTCCTTGGGTTCTGTAGTTACTATCAGATGTTCATGAAGGGCTATGTGAAAGTGAGTCACCTGTTGGATCAGCTTCTGTGCGGTTACCCTCCCTTGGGGAAGAAAGGGAGGGGGAGAAAAGCACAGGAGGGTGGAGAATATCTTAGCCTGTTGGAGCTCTTTGGAATGAGGTGGGATGCAAAATGTGAGAAGGCCTTTCAATCGCTGAAGGAGCTGCTAACCCAGGTGCCAGTGCTGGCTTTTGGAGACCCCTGATTGCCATATGTACTGCACATGGATGCTAGCCGAGAGGGCTTAGGGGGCATCATGTATCAGGATCAGGGCATCGGGTTGAGGCTCGTTGCATTTGTCAGCTGGAGTCTGTCACCCTCCGAGAAAAACTATCCCATGCACAAGTTGGAATTTCTGGCGTTGAAATGGGCGATAGTGGATAAGCTGAGTGACTGCCTCTATGGGGCCAAGTTTGAGGTGAGGACGGACAACAATCCCTTAACTTATATCCTGACCTTGGCAAAATTGGGTGCCACAGGCCATCGGTGGTTGGCAGCGTTGTGTGTCTATGATTTCAGTCTGAAGTACCAGCTGGGAAGCAGGAATATTGATGCTGATGCTTTGTCCCGACGGGCACATGAGGGACTGAACAGGGATGAGGAGTGGGAGAGCGTTCCTGCCCCTGGGGTGAAGGCCTTGTGTCAGTTTGCCATCATGGTGAAGGAAGAGGGAAAGGAGGGGCAAGATGGAGTGGTGGATCAATTGGGAGCTTCTAATGATGCCATTCCCCAAGTTTACTGTAACCTGACTACTCTGAAGACAGATCAGCTGCCGGAATTGAGTTCTGGGGAAGTGGCAGCTGATTAGCGGGATGACCTGGGCATCAGTGTCATTTGGTCAGCGGTTGAAAAGGGTAACATGGCTGAGGCAGAGAAGTCAAAACACATGGCGGTGCCTCCATAACTGAGAGAATGACCTCAGTTGGAGTTGAGGAACCAGATCTTATACCATGTCACATCATCCCCGGACCGACCTTGGCGTTGCCAGCTGGTTGTGCCGGAGAAGTATCGGAGGATTGCGTTGAAGTCACTTCATGATGAGTCCGGACATTTGGGGGTTGGAAAGACCTATGGATTGCTCACGGACCGGTTTTACTGGCCCCGAATGAAGTCGGAGGTCGAAGAGTACTGCGGGGCCACTGGACCTTGTGTGTAAGGATTTCCTGTCAATTGAACTGGAAGCCAGCAACACGGCAAATGTCTTAGTCATCACGGATCACTACACTAGATATGCACAAGCTTTCCCTACAAGGAACAGAGGGTGTCCACGGTGGCCGAAGTGTTATGGGAGAAGTATTTCATTTATTATATCCTTCCCAGGCGGATACATAATGATCGGGGACGGGATTTCGAGAGCAGACTCATCCATGAGTTACTGGCCATGCTTGGAGTTGAGAAGTCGAGGACCACGCCTTATCATCCACAAGGTGGTCCCCAGCCCGAGAGGTTTAATCAGACCTTGCTAGACATGCTCGGGACCTTGGAGATCAACAAGAAGAGCAGCTGGAGTCAACATATTGGGAACTGATCCACAGCTACAACTTTCCCGAAATGAAGCTACCAGGTAATCGCCATACTATCTGATGTTTGGGTACAAAGTGAGGTTGGCCATTTACCTTTGCTTTGGGATGGACAAGCATGATTTACTACCAAGGATTTATCTGAAGTATGTGTCTGACATGAGAAGAGAGCTAAAAAGGGTTTATGTATTAGCTGCAGTCATGACTGCCAAGCAGAATCAAGGAAATAAGAGGAGGTTCAATCAAAAGGTGATGTTCTCCCAACTCCTGCCAGGAGACCGGGCCTCATAGGAATTTGGGGCTATCTGGGAAACATAAGTTGGTGGACCGTTGGATGGTTATGCCCTATGTGGTGGAGAGTTCGATCCCAAACCTACCAGTTTTCCGGGTGAAATGAGAGGATGGGAATGGGCCTGACAAGATTCTCCATCAGGACCACCTGTTGCCCCTGGGACAAGAGCTGCAGGTAGACCCAGAGCCCGACCTGGAGCCTACATCTAGTAAGAGGACTCTGCAGAAATGTGGGGCAACTGCAGGGCCCAAGAGCAGGAGAGGCTAGGCCAGCCCTCACCCCTGAGAGGGGTACTGATTCGGAGGATGAGGACCTGGATGTGTGGTATATGCTGCCTTTTGCTAAGTCCCTACTGATTGAGGAGGAGACTCCCAGCCCTTCTCCTGCTGAGTCAGGTGAAATGGGTGGAGGGGGCGCGGTGTGCTATCTGTGGACTGCCTGGGTTGCAATGGGTCCCTGCAAGGGATGAAACGGGGATTGGCCATGGGACAGAGGGGTCTGAGTTGCAGGTGGGCACGAGTGATAGGTTGGGGGAGGCCTCGCCAGGTAGACCAGAAGTATCCTCAGTTGTGTCTGAACCTGAAGAGTTAGGTGAGGGGGTGTGGAAGTCTTGGAGAATTAGACGACCAACCGATAGGCTAGCCTATGTAGCACCAGGGGAACAGAGTGTGACCCCTACCATTTTGGGGGGATATATCACTGCCTTTTACACCTGGATGGGACTTTGTGTTTTGCAGGAAGGATTGATGAATTATCTCAACATCATGAGGACATGACAAAGTTTGGTGGGAGGAGAGTGTAAGGTTTCACTGCTAATGTAATGGCCTCTCTGTAATGTTTCACTGCTAAGGTAATGGTTTCTCTGTAGCAGCAATGTTTGAGTTATGACGAGAGATAACGGGTTTTGGAATGTGTACTATCCAATGAGAGGGATGTTGTTCTTTCTTGTGGGGGTGGAAGCAGGGATTTCACGCTCTTTTGCCGGGGAGAAATGAGGAAAAAAGACGTAAATGGAAAGTTGGTAGACCACCGGATGGAGTGGACTTGGAGTGGGGGTCTGAGGGTCAGCTTCGCTCAGAGGAGGCCGACAGGGAACGAATGGACAGAACCGTGAGCTCCAGCATTGTGTATTAGACTGTTTCATGAGAATGGGCCCTTTTCTTTTTTTTTCTTTACTAAACATATAGTCACATTAGGAATTATAAAGCTCAATTGTCTAATTGCATATTGTGTAAAGTTTGTTATTTCATGGTACTGATTTGTAACAGGGGACACATCGCACAACATCCACCCAAATAAGATTTCTTAATTTTGTCTGGGCCGAGGGCTGTCTTCCCCTAGATTAAGTCACTAGCCAAACCGAGAGATACATATTCACCTGCCTTATTAGTCTTAAGTTAAATTTACCTTAAAATGTTTCTGTAAATGGTCTTGGGATATTTTACTTTATTTAACTGAGCTGCTTAAATGACAGTTATTGTTGCTGTAGTCTGGAGAGAGGACAGGTTATGTTATTCATAACATAAAAGAGACCATCAGAATACATTGTGTCGTAAAGTTAAAGAGCTGCATAGCACAGCAGCAGGCCTTTGGAGATGGGTATGTACCGCCTATCATACCCATCATTACCATTCCCACTGACTGCACTTTCACCAATTCCTGTATACCTTTCTCATTCAAGTACATGTCCAAATGCCTCTTAAATGTTACTGCCTTTCCTTCCTTTGCCATCTCCTTTGTAGCTCTTTCCAGATTCAGGAGTGCTCATATGATGTATCATGAAATCAATCTCTATATTTTCCATTGAAATATATTTGACCTTTATACTAAGAGAATGTTATTTCCATGAACACCATAAGGTGTAAATTTCTGTCACAGAAATTATTCCAACAGTTTTTGAAGGCAGTTTTTCATACTTCATCCCGGAACCAAAATGTTTTGTTTTTGTTTGGAGAATGCATTGAATTATTTGTGAGCAGAGGACTTCAGAGAATTTATTTTGCAAAAGCACTGGAGCATCACTTTTAAGTTACGTGTTAGTCTGTGTATAAATAGGAATTTTGTAATAATATTCAATAATGTTTTATTTTTGTTGATTTCCCAGGTCAAATAAAGAGAAAAATAAATGTCAGTTGATAATAATCTGGGAATAACTTTGCCAGCACTCATTGTGATATCTCAATCTACATTTAGCCACATAACCGGAACACTCAATAACCATTGGCTAAATTGTGGAATTGATGACCTCTGGAAGAAAAGCCATTTATTTGTTTGGTGATCTAAAGCATAGAAACAAAATGAACAGAATTTGGAATGAAGCTGGGTATCAGTAGTGTCTGAGCATTCTGAACAACTTCCCTCTGACGGTAACTTTGACAAAAGAGATGAATTCAAACTAATTCCAAGAAATGAAATGATAGCTTTGCTTATTTTCGCCACAGTCCTTGTGCAAAATGGACACCACTTAATTAAAATTTATTGCAGAAAATATCTTTTAAATCCAGGGACAGATTGAGCTTTCTGCTGTATTAATATAGCAATATTTTTTAATGTTTTCTTTAGTTAACATAAATTTGCCTACATGATGTATAAATATAGTTAAATAGTTTTGTAATATTATTAATGACAGAGCATAAAGTAAATGTTATTTGTCTAATTTTGTCAAAGTTTTGATATGACACATAATATATGGCATTTGCACAATAAATAAATAATGGTTTGGCAATTAAAGTTGCATTGGGAGCTTCTTAATGTGACATTTCATTAATAAATACCAAAAGATCCAGCAAGCAAGCATTTCCTCATTCAGCAGTCAGTCCTGATTTCTGATATGGAATGAAATAGAACTGAACATTGTTGATTTTGTCATTAGTACTCTAACTCACCAATCATAAATTGGTACTGAAAATAGTTAAAGAGGTTAACATAAGTAAATTAAAGAAAATATTGCATGTTAATTATCACATTGGCTCTTTGTTTGTTGGCTAACTGTACAGTGATATTGTGAAAAGTCACTTGCTGAATGTTGGCCTGCTTCACCCCATTTTGTTAAGCAGCATCATGCTACAGTGATAATGCCAGAAGCATCTTCAGAATTAAACAAAAATACACTCAATTTTCTTTGCAGCATCAAGGGTAAAAACCGCTTGTGATGTATTTAGCTGTGTTTATGTCAGCACAGTTGGAATGATACTTAACACCCACACTTCAGAATCTGATGCTGTTGCAACTGGACCAGGGCAGTGCCATTCTCCCATCAAGTACAGAGCTAGTATAGTTATCGCTGACTCCATTTCAGCAACAAGGTATCCTTCTTACCGGACGTCTATAGAGATGCGGCTCGTTAACCCTTGCTAACAGCCATTGGATTCAGCAGTGAGAAAACCATTTTTTAGGAGACACCAAATATCAAGGGTCAATAATGACTTGGGTCCCACCAAACTCGGGAGGTTGGAATGTCTCTCCCACCCAAAACTTGATCTGTGTGAACACTGTGAAAATACTGCCCCCATGCAATTAGCCATCAGCAAGAAATAACAGACCATACACTGCATACAGTTATAAAGAGAATATATTTACAAATTTCTGCTTTATCGAACAGTAGGAAAAAGAAAAGGAAAAATATAAAAAGGACCCATTACAGTTAACCCAGTCCAAATGTACATATAAGTTGGAGCTCATCGTGAACTTGTCTTTAATCACTTGCTGGACCCACGGTCTGTATGAAAATACACACCAGCTTCTGAATATCGCCTGAAATCCATCTCGAACAAACAGACTCCCCCATGGGAACACTGGTCCTTCCTCCTTGAAGCCATTCATCTGCACAAAGCACCTTGTGCATCAGGGACAGCACCCTCAGTCATCCTCCCCGCCATCTTTTCCCTAGCTCCCACCAGAAGATCTCGACCCACACCAATGTCCGTCACAAATCAACCTCTCCACCCAGAGTTCTCCCAAATCTTCCAATTCCACCATTCTGACTGGCTGACATCGCATTCCTAAGTTGAACAACATAGCCCCTTATCTTTAGCTCAAACCCAAACACGCTAAAAGCAGAACAGACTGCTCTTACTGAACTGCTGAAATGAAATACCTACAGCATAGCAATAAAATCTTAACCAAGGCATTATACAAGCAGTAAGTAGATTTGTGCTAGTGGTACTATCACCCTAAAAGTGAGTCAATAACATTTCACCTTCCATTACACATGTATTTCCCATTAACCCAGGCAACCTGTTCATATTCTATACTTCACAGTATGGTCTGGGTCAATTTTGACCCGGCCCAAGAATCCCCTCATAACAAGTGTCTATACCAAACTTTGAACCACAGATCTATTTAGAATGTATAAATAGCCTATCTGACATTAATAAATGGGTGATTAATCCTCAATTAATGTTTCAGAGATCTAAAATCCATTTCAATAGATACGATTCAAATTTGACCCGGAACAGTCTCAATGCACATTAATCCTTAATTAATGTTTCAGAGATCTAAAATCCACGTCAATAGATTCCGGTCAAATTTGACCCGGAACAGCCTCGATGTACAAATATTTGTAGCACCTGCACAAAAGTATAAAATTTTAAAATATTTTCATTTTTGCGCATTTTGGGTCACTTTAGGAAAAGTCACCAAATTTCAGCTAAAAAATGGCATTTAGAAACATATAGAAACATAGAAAACCTACAGCACAATACAGGCACTTCGGCCCACAAAGTTGCACCGAACATGTCCCTATCTTAGAAGTTACTAGGCTTACCTATAGCCCTCTATTTTACTAAGCTCCATGTACCTATCCAAAAGCCTCTTAAAAGACCCTATCATTTCCGCCTCCACCACCTCCACTGGCAGCCCATTCCACGCACTCACCACTCTCTGAGTAAAAAACTTACCCCTGACATCTCCTCTGTACCTACTCCCCAGCACCTTAAACCTGTGTCCTCTTGTGGTAACCATTTTAGCCCTGGCATTTGGGGTGTTTTTACTGCTGGTCAAATGTCAAAATGGGTCATATTTGATCCGAACAGTATGTATAGGTTAAATGCTGGAGACTTATTTTCTTATTGCATCTTTTAGTAAAATAATCATAGTTACAAGGTTTCTTTTTCCTATATGGCCATTTAAATAGAAATGAAACAACAGAAATCTTATAGACCACAGGGATATCTCTGTGTTTTCCCATTCTAAAACCCTGATGCCACGTCCTCCCATAGTGTAACCTGCCACACATTAATTTGGCCAAGTCGGCTTGTAAACATAGCTACTCAGCCTCTTCCCCCCAATCAATTGGTATATTTCTTTTATAATTCATCTTTCCATTTTATCTGGGGATATTTGCTTAACCCCTAAGGCTCAAACTGACCAGACGAGTTGACCTGCTGAAATGATTTTTCTTTCAATTTATCTGTAATTTTGAAATAGCTGAACTCGATAATACAATCTCTGAATTTGCAAAGAAGCTGCAGCAGTTTGCTTTCACTGAATTTGAAACCTTCTTGCAAATACACCAAATATATTCAAAATGTTTTCATCTGCTTCTGATTGATAAGAATTACTGTAATATTGTGTGTATTGTTTTGACTGTTATTACTTCATATTTTAGACTTTTGAGTAACTGGTTCACTCTTCTGCTGTGAAAGGAAAGGACAGAATGGGCTAGCACACTGCTGTCAAATTATCATTTTCATGGAGCCCTAAGTTGGTTTTAGGTATTGCAATGTATAATTGCAGATATTAACATTTAAATGTTTTATCCCTTGCTTATAAAATGTGGTTAACCTATGCAGAATGATGTGCATGCTGCATTTTTGTTGTTGCTATGAACCAATCAATAACTTGTTGACCCTCAAGAGTTATCTTCCAACACAAGATCACCATTTGTTTTAATGGACTCTTGTGTAAATTAAACTACCTGTTTCATGCAACTCTGATTAAAAAGAGGTAAGAAATCTATCATATTTTGGTTTATTAACCCATAAATAGTTATTAACTATATGAGATCCCACCATGGGTTTAACTGGGATCATGATGAATTAACAATCAATACAAACCTACACATTGACTTTGGTCTTGCTCAGTGTTAAGTGCTGTGTTGTCCAGAGTTCATTGGAATTCAGCCATAATTGGTGGCAAATAGCTACTTTTACCCTTGATCACGAGGCCACACTGAAGCACTATATTTCACTGTGTGTATGATACTAGTTCAAAATGATGCATGTGAAAGATGACCGTGTAAACAGTGGTGCCTCTGTACAATATTGCAGACTTTGTGATCTAGCTTCCTTTAATATGACTGAATTCAGCACCTTCTGCGTAAATTCACAATATTATTTTAATAGAGGGAAGACTAGATCCACTTGACCAGCAGAACCCATGAGTCTCAGAAGGGAACTTCTGAAATAAGATAAACAAGCTGTTGAGGACAACACTTTGAATGGATCCTCTGGAGACCATGATGTGAGGTACTAGGCCCTGAGCCCTGGAATTCTCTCCCTGAACCTCTCCATCTGTATACCTTCTCTCTGCTCATCTAAAATGACTTTTAAAATTTATACCTTTGACCAATCTTTCGGTTATCTCGGCTAATAATCCCCTGTTTATTTCGGTATTTTTAGATAGCAACACTCTCATGATGATCCTTGAACATTTAAGTATATAAATGGAAAATATTTTTAACAGTTGAGATCGGGATTTGAGTCATTATGACATTTGAGACAAATTTGCTTTGCATTGCCAGATATGATGTAGGAATGCAGTAGGTCTGGGGTGTGGAAGGAGGCATAACTCACAGATAAAGCTGTAGGATTGAAAGGAGGAAATCCATAAGACCGTAAGAAGGTAGGAGCAGAATTGGGCCATTGAGTCTGCTCCACCATATGATTATGGCTGGTTTATTTGTCCTCTCCAGCCCATTCTCCTAACCTTCTCCCCATGGCTTTTGATGGCCTTACTTTGTAAGAATCTTTGGGTTTAAGATAGCGCTACCAATGATGTGGAACAGCTTACCAATAAATCATAAGGCAAAAACATTACTTGTAGTAAACTATCTGAAGTAATTTATGGTGACCTGTCTCCGCAGACAAAAGGCAGGTAGAGGCGAGGCTGGTTCAGGGGATGAGCCACGCTGAGGCATTGCGAGGTGCAAGCTGTTCAAGCCCACAGACGGAGACAGAGTTCGTATTGCTGCCGGAGCTGAAATGAGCAATTAGGAGAGAGGTAGATGCGGAAGAGTTTTGATTCCCGTCCATCTAACCCGGGTGCAATGTTGGATTGCTCCAAACGACAAGCTCACTTGGTGAGATCGAGAATAGCTGTGGGCCTGGCAGACCAAGTGTATCGGGGCATCTGGATTCAGGTCCTAGAATGTGGTGCTACTCCGTGCTTGGAAAATTTAAACATTGGCTCAGATAGTCTGGAAACCTGAGGGTCAGGTACAGAGTTGAGGGTCTGGTTTATTTTGCTCACTCTCCCATGATGTGACCTGATCCGGCTGCTGAGCGTTTCTGCCCTGCTGGTGTGATGAACTAGGAATTGAGGCTTGATTGCTCCAGGAGTGGATATGGGACTCAGTCTGGTTTGGGATGCTGTTGTCTTACTTCTATTGTTCACATAATGTGTGTTTTTTTCTCTCTCTTTTTCTCTGCACAGAAGTTTTCGGCCTTTTTTCTATTGGGTTTTTTGGGTTTCTTGCTTTGTGGCTGACTGTGAGCAGACAAATTTCAAGGTGTATAACTTATACATTCTTTGATTATAAATGTGCTTTGAATCTTTAAATCTATCAATTTCCGCTTTAAATGCACTCAATGGGGCCTCAGCAGCTGTCTGTGGTAATGAATTCCACAGATTCACTACCCTCGAGTGAAAGAAAATCCTTCTCGTCTTTATTCTAAAGGGACGTCCTTCTATTCTGAGGCTGTGAAATCTGGCCCTAGACTCTCTTACTTTTTGAAACATCTTCTCCAAATCCACTCTGCCTAGGCCTTTCAATATTCAATAGAAATTCATTGAAGTGCCCCCTCGTTCTTATAAGCTGCTGCGTGTACAGGACCAGAGCCATCAAATGCTCCTCATACATTAACCCTTGCATTGGCAGAATCATTCTCATCAAACTCCTCTGGACCCTCTCCTATGCCAGCACATCCTTTCTTAGCTATACCATAGGTCCAAAGCTGCTCACAATGCTCCAAATATGATCTGAACAATGCCTTATAAAGCCTCAGCATCACACCCTTGCTTTTATATTCTAGTCGTCTCAAAATTAATGCCAACAATGTTTTTGCCTTCTACTGACTCAACTTGCAAAATAACCTTTTGGGAATCTTGCACTAGGACTCTCAAGTCCCTTTGCTCCCATGATTTTTGAATTTGGACCCCATTTCAAAAATAGTCTATGCCTTTATTCCTTCTACCAAAGTCCGTACACTATATTCCATCTGCCATTTCTTTGCCCATTCCCCTAATCAGTCCAAATTCTTCTGCAGAGTCACTGCTTCCTCAACATTACCTGCCCTTCCATCATTCTTTGTATTGTCCACAAACTTGGCCATAAACCCATCAATTCCATCACCCAGATCATTGATGTAATGTGAAAAGTAGTAGAACAAACACCAACTCCTGCGGAACTCCACTAGTTACCAGCAGCCAATGAGGAAAGGCCTTCTTTATTCCTACTCTTATCTTCCTGCCAATCTTCTTTCTGTCTATTCTACTACCTTTCCTATAATACTTTATCAAAGGCTATCTGAAAATCCAAATAAACAACACCTATTGACTCTTCTTTAGTCTACCCTGCTGTTATTTTATTTATTAGTTTTTTTATTTATTGAGATACAATGTGGAATAAGCCCTTCCAGCACTTTGAGCTGAGCTGCCCACAATCCTCTAATTTAATCCAGCCTAAGCTCTCGACAATTTACAATGACCTACTAACCCACCAACCGATAGTCTTTGAACTGTCTGGGGAATCTAGTGCACCTGGAGAAAAACCACGTGGGTGCAAAGAGAACATAAAAACTCCTTACAGGTAGCGGCAGGAATTGAATCCAGGTCGCTGGTATTGTAAAGCATTGTGCTAATCTCTGCACTACTGTGCTGCCCCATATATATTTACACGCAAGTTCACCACAAACATGATTTCAAGATACACTGATGAGCAAAGGGCTATCAGCCCCTACAATACAGATGCTCCTTCATTCTAAACCTTTGATAAATCACTGGAGACGCTGAAGTCAATGGTACAGTATATTAACCCAGCTGCAGCATTGCAATATGATGTTAACAAAATCACTTGGCATTTTTTCTTTAAAAGAGGCATCAATGTCGTTCAACTTATGTGGCCCATGTTTAAAAAGCCCAGAGATCAGCTAACATGAGGCAGATTCGTGGAAAGTCAGTAGAGATTTTAGGTTGAGTTTGGCTCATTTTTTAGCTAATATCAATTGCCTCCTTTTTGAAGGTGATACCCTACATGCTTTAACATTAAGTGACATCAAATTGGCAGGCGTTCAGAGCCTGTAGATTATGGTGTTGGCAACTGTGCAAGGTTGGTTTGATGCCCAACTGGTATTTGACAAACCAGTCCTCAATCGACCTTGCCAACCTTGTACAGCTAGATATAAAGATTAGCAATAGGAATAAACTTTCAAATGATGCAGCTTAAAGTGGACCTGGCTTAATTAAAAATAATTGGTAAATGCTTTAAGAATTTACAGCATGCAAAAAAGAGGGGAAATGACTGATTCTACAAATTTGTGACATTACAACTCTGCCTGTGAGTTAAGAGAAGCTTATGCATTTCCTTAAAGCCCAGAAATAACCCACATATGATCTGACTTTTCCTATCCTTATCTGTAGATGGGGTGGTGGTATCATTAGATACCACCACTTCACCCCATTCATTGCACAACACTTCCAAGGCAAATATCTGAACAAGGTCTGTTGTCTGCCATCTCCAATAAGTACCCACACCACTATCAGACATCCTCATCAATCAGCTTTAGATGACCAGTGAGATGACCTGATCTCACAACCATAGGTGAACTTACAGCCACCTTTGGATTTCTTGCCTGACCACCCTCTCAAATACTGTCCAAAACCATCCCAGGAAAGAAATCTGGGAAAAGGCACCGAAGCATTTGTGCTCTCACGACCAGACTATGTAACAATTTTTCCCCCCAAGCTATCAGACTCCTCAATACCCAGAGCCTGGACTGACACCTTACTGCCCTATTGTCCCGTTTGTTATTTATTGTAATGCCTGCACTGTTTTGTGCACTTTATGCAGTCCTGGGTAGGTCTGTAGTCTAGTGTAGTTGTTTTTCTGTGTTGCTTTTTTCACGTAGTTCAGTCTAGTTTTTGTACTGTGTCATGTAACACCATGGCCCTGAAAAATGGTGTCTCATTTTTACTATGTACTATACATAGCAGATATGGTCGGAATCACAATAAAAGTGAATTGATTTGACTTGAAATCTGCTCCACTGCAGAGTATTTCACTCTATTTCACTTGCAGCCCTACTGAGGTCATTCCTATCAGGCAATCTTTGTTCTAACCTACAGAAAAAGAATTAAAATCACCAAATATCAAATCAACCGCTTTACCCTCTCATTATCTTCACACCCTTTCTGAGCTAAAATCTCAGCTTGATTTATTTTCTGTATTTATTTTTAGGAATAAAAATTGTGATTTTGTTCACATCACATCAGAATCAATTTTAATATCACCAGCATATGTCATGAAACTTGTTAACTTTATAGCAACAGTACAATAAAATAGATGATAAACAAATATAGAGAAAAGAACTGAATTAAGTATATAAATATATATAAAATAGTCTTGATTTACTAAATTAAGTAGTGCAAAAAAAACAGAAATAAAAAAGTAGTGAGGTAATTTTGATGGATTCAACATCCATTTAGAAAACCTCCAGAAGGGAAGAAGCTGTTCCTGAATCACTGACTGTGTGCTTTCAGGCTTCTGTACCTCCTTTCCGATGGTAACAATGAGAAGAGGGCATGTCCTGGGTGGTGGGGTCCTTAATGATGGACACCACCTTTCTGAGGCACCATTTCTTGAAGTTGTCTTGGATACTACAGAGGCTAGTACCCATGATGGAGCTGACTAATTTTACAAGCTTCTGCAACTTAATTTGATCTTGTGCAGTGGCCCCCCATCCCCCCCGATACCAGATGGTGATCCAGCCAGTCAGAATGCTCTCCATGGTACATCTATTCCATGCGGTTATTTAAAAGATTCAGCAATTGAGACTTATTATTTATTCCCTTAGTATGAATGAATTGGTCAGAGAATTGTAGAAATGGCCTTAAATGGCAAAAGTGTAAACCTTAAAACTATGGATTTTGGATATCTGAAACATGAACAGAAAATATTGCAACTGCAAAAATAACAAATGTATTAGTATTTATTACAGAAAGAAAGAAAACAAGTTAGTTGTAAGTTGCTGAGAAGACAGTGTAGGGACGGAAAGGACAAGGAGAATATCTGTGTTAGGAAAAGGCATTGGTTGCTGTGGGAATGAACTGCTGAGTTATCTTATTCATAGATTAATGTTGGAGGCTAGAAAGAGAGAAAAAACATGAACGGGGAATATAAAATCTGTAAAATGGCATTTAGAGAGAAAACACAAAGGAATGTAAATGTTCCAAAATGCAGAGTTGTAGGAAATGCCCAACAGATCAGGCATGCTAGCACACAGAAATAAATGAGTCAATATTTCAGCTGGATATACTTATGGTCAAACTGGGTAGTTCTAATAAAACCAGAGAAAGCAATTTGATTGAAAATCTGCACTGAATGTAAGTTTTAATTCTTGTATTTGATTGAGTCTGAAAGGCTGCAACATACCCAACTGGAAGGTAAGGTGCTTCAAGCTCACATTTGCTCCTGTGTTGACAGGAGAGATACTGCTTAAGATACTTGGGTCACTGGACAGGATTTATATTTAATTCTAAAATACAGCACTGCTTGACAATACGTTTCAGAACACCAGCTGGAGGTTTTAGCAATCAACTTTACAGAACTGTCTTGCATACAATTTGATGTTATGAGTAGGGGGGGTCAGTTTTTTTTTGAGTAGTAAAGGACAATATTATTTATACCTCAGTGCAGACTTCCCATTGAGTGAAAGCTCTAGCTGGCCTCCATATTGTAAGTCTGCTCAATTAAACTGTCATTGCTTTCTCTAACAATCTCTATCTTATTATCTCTTTTATGGAAAATTAATTGACTTAAACTAACGGTTTACACTGGCAGTATGTCACAGGGAAAGTTTACTCAGTGTCTTTCTATGCTTCAGTATGTTTGCTCTTACCAAATATTCAAAAAGAAGTCCTAATGAAAAATACCAAAATATCATAAAAAGTATGTATACTTATTTGAGCATAAGCACATCTGACTCATTTAGGAATATTTATACACTCTTTTCAACATGTCGACTATGTGGAAGGCACTTATGATATTTGTCCTGCAATGAAAATGGGACACAAAGATGTTTCAACAGTTCTCCACTGTTAAGATTTGAAAGATGTTTTATAGCATTAAAATTAGCTGTTAAAATAAGGGAATTCTGGGGCATTAAAATAAGCCCCAGAAATGCTGAGTCTCAAAGGCTGATGGGCATGATTTTAATCTCGGGTACTGTACTGTGCAAAAGTCTTTGACACATGTATACAGCTAGGGTGCATAAAACTTTTGCACAGTACTGTATTTGTCAATTGTGGAGCGAGAGTGAGTTTGTAAATCTGGTGGGAGCAAAGGATGTTGGAAATGATGAGAGTGGAGTGCCATGGGAGGGGTTTGGGACAGGTGGCAGAGAAAGAGTGGCACAAGTGCAGACACACCCATTACTGAGATACCAGTTAAGGTGATTTGATTCCAAACAATTAGTTTTTTGATTATTACAGAATGTCTCTCTGGTGCTTCACTCTCTCTCCACTCTCGCTTCCCTTTTCCCAACCATGCTTTTGCTCTCCCTGCACCCTTTCCTCTTTCAGTCCATAATAGAGACGAAAATCAGAATCGGATTTCTCATCACTCACATATGCCATGAAATTTGTGTTTCTTTTTGTAGCAGCGGTATAGTGCAATACATAAAATTTACTACAATACTGTGCAAAGGCCTTCAGCATCCTAGCTATATTTATATCTGCACCTAAGACTTTTGCACAGTACTGTACCTGCGAAGGTCAGGAGGAGTTTGTCTAGCTTCTAAAGGTCACACTGCTTCCACTTTTCTACATCACTAAACTCAACAATGTTTGAAATTAGGAACTAAGCAGATTGAATGTGTAGCTGGAGCTATCACATTTTGGCTGCACAAGTTAGAAATTAGCCTGAAGGTTTGAGAGATTTTGGATCTTCCATCATCATTTGTCTACAGTTAGACCATAAGACATACTAGCAGAATTAGGCCATTCAGCCCATCAAGTCTGCTCTGCTATGCCATCATGGCCGATCCCAGATCCTGCTTAATAAAGTGCATATGCCTTCTTGTCATACCCTTAGATGTCCTGACTGATCAGGAAGCTGTCAAATCCTACCTTAAGTATACACATGGACTTGGCCTCCACCGCAGTCTGTGGCAGAGCATTCCACAGATTCACTACTCTCTGGCTAAAAAATAATCCTGCTTCCCTCTGTTCTAAAGGGTCTTCCCTGAATTTTGAGGCTTTGCCCTATAGCTCTGGATATGCCCACCATAGAAAACATCCTCTCCACACCCACCCTGTCTAGTCTTTGCACCATTCATCAGGTTTCAATGAAATCCCCACTGCATTCTTCTAAATTCCAGTCAGTACAGGCCCAAAGCTAGCAAATGCTCCTCATATGTTAACCTCTTCATTCCCGGAATCATCCTCGTGAACCTCCTCTGGACTCTCTTCAATGGCAACACATCATTTCTGAGATATGGAGTCCAAAACTGTTGACAATACTCCAAGTGTGGCCTAACTAGTATCTTATAAAGGCTCAGCATTATCTCCTTGCTTTTAATTTTTATTTCCATTGAAATAAATGCCAACATTGCACTTGACTTCTTTACCACAGACTCAACCTATAAATTAACTTTCTTGGAGTCTTGCACAAGGACTCCTAAGTGCCTTTGACACCTCTGATGTTTGAACTTTCTCCCCATTTAGATAATCATCCGCACTATTGTTTCTTTAACCAAAAATGCATTATTGTACATTTTCCAACCATGTATTCCATCTGCCATATTTTTCCCATTCTTCCAATTTGTCCTGCTGCAATTGCATTGCTTCCTCAGCACTACCTACCCCTCCACCCATCTCTGTTTCATCCGCAAACTTTGCCACAAAGACATCAATTCCATAATCTAAATCATTAACAAACAATGTGAAAAGTAGTGGCCTCAATACAGAACCTTAAGGAACACCACTAGTTACTGGCAGCCAACCAGAGAGGACTCCTTTTGTTACCACTCGCTGCCTCCTGCCTGTCAGCCATTCCTCTATCCATGCCAGTATCATTCTTGTAACACCACTGGATTTTAGCTTGTTAAGCAGCCACATGTGTGGCACCTTATCAAACACCTTCTAAAAATCCAAGTAAATGACATCCACTGCCTCTCCTTTGTCCACCCTGCTTGTTAATTCCTCAAAGAACTCTAACAATTTGTCAGGCAAGATTTCCCTTCATAGAAACCATGCTGACTTTGACTTACTTTATCATTAGTCTCCAAGTACCTCGAAACCTCATCCTTAAGAATAAACTCCGACATTTTCCCAAACACTGAGGTTAGGCTAACCGGCCTATAATTTTCTTTCTTTTGCCTTCCTCCCTTCTTAAAGAGTAGAGTGAAATTTGCAATCTTCTAGTTCTCTGGAACCATGCCAGAATGAAGTGATTCTTGAAATATCATGACCAATGCATTTGTTTTCTCTTCATCAACCTCCCTCAGGACTCTGGGATATAGTCCATTTGGCTCAGGTGACTTATTCACCTTAAGACCTTTGAGTTTGCCTTGTACTTTTTCCTTTGTAATAGCAATGGCACTCACTCCCACTTCCTGACACTCACGGACCTCTGGCACACTGCTAGTGTCTTCCACAGTGGAGACAGATGCGAAGTACCCATTAAGTTCATTTGCCATTTATTTGGTCCACATTACTACCTCACCAGCATCATTTTCCAGTGGTCCAATACCAACACTCACCTCCCTTTTACTCTTTATATAACTAAATAAGCATTTGGTATCCTGCTTTATATTATTGACTAGTCTGCCCTCATATTTTATCTTTTCCCTTCTTATAGCTGCTTTAGCTGCCTTTTGTTGGATTTTAAAAGCTTCCCAATCATCCAGTTTCCCACTCACTTTTGCTACCTTATATGCTCTTCCCTTGGTTTTTATACAGTCCTTAACATCATAGTTGCCTACCACTGCCATTTGAGAACTTGTTCTTCTGTGGGACATACCTATCCTGTGACTATTCCCAGAAACTATTCCCAGATCCATTCCCAGAAACTCCATCTCTGCTCTGCCGTCATCCCCATTAAAGACCTCCTCCAATCCACCTGGGAAAGCTCCTCTCTCATGCCTCTGTAATTCCCTGTATTCCATTGCGATACAGATACATGTGAGTTATGCTTCTCCGTCTCCAACTGCAGTATGAATTCACCCATATTAAGATCACCAACTCCTAAGGGTGCCTTTACCTTAAGCTCCCTAATATGGTCTGGATTATTGCACAACACCCAATCTAAGATAGCCTTTCCCTGAGTAGGCACAAGCACAAGCTGCTCTAAAAAGCCATCTCATAGGCATTCAGCAAATTCCCTCTCTTGTGACCTGACACCAACCTGATTTTCCCAATTCCCTTGCATATTGAAATCCCCCATTACAACTGTTTCATTACCGTTATTACATGCCTTTTCCAGCTTCCTTTTCAATCTCAACACCACATCTTGGCTACTATTAGGAGGTCTATATATGATTCCCATAATGGTTTCTTTTACCCTTGCAGTTTCTTAACTCCACCCACAAAGACTGAACATTTTCTAACCCTATGTCACCTTTTTCTAGAGATGTAATTCTATCTCTTACCAGCAGAGCCACAGCACTGCCTATCTCTTCCTGCCTGCCCTTTCAATACAAAGTGTATCCTTTAAACACAAAGTACACTGCAGATGCTGTGGTCAAAGCAACACGTACAACATGCTGGAGGAACTCAGCAGGTCGGGCAGCATCCATGGAAACGTTGACCTGCTAAGTATATCCTTTGATGTTAAGTTCCCAACTATGACCTTCTTTCAGGCATGACTCAGTGATGCCCACAACGTCATACCGACCAATCTGTAATTGCGCTTTGAGTTCATTCATCTTATTTCAAATGCTAAACGCATTTAAATGCAGCACTTTCAGTCCTGCATTTTGTGCCCTTTTGAATTTTGCCTCTGTAGTACAATTGAACTCTTTGCTCTGTCTGCATTTGTACCCAATCATTGGCTTGTCCTTCCTTACATTCATGTTACCCCAATCATCTACTTCTAAACCTGCTGTCTTATCCTCAGCTCTATCATACTGGCTCCCATCCCACTGCTGTATTAGTTTAAACCACTCCCAACAGTTATAGTAAATCTGCCTGCAAGTATATTGGTCCCTCTTGAATTCAAGTGCAACTCGTCTCTTTTGTACAGGTCCCTCCTGCCCCAGAAGAGGTCCCAATTATTCAGAGATCTGAAACCCTGCCCCTGCTCCAATTCTACAGCCACACATTTATCTGCCACCTTTTTCTATTCCTATCCTCACTCTTACGTGGCACAGGCAGCAATCCTGAGATTACTACCTTTGACTTCCTGCTTCTCAGTCTCCTTCCTAACTCCCTGTATTCTATTTTCACGACCTCATCCCTTTTACTTCCCATGTCATAGGTTCCAATATGTACCATGACTTCTGGCTGCTCTCCCTCCATTTTCAAGATATTGTGGATGTGTCCAGAAACACCTTGGACCCTGGCACCTTGAAAGCAAACTACCATTTTGTTTCCTTTTTGCGTGATTATGTTTCCGACTGCTGATCAAGTCAAGTCAAGTCACTTTTTATTGTCATTTCAACCATAACTGCTGGTTTTTACATAGTAAAAATGAGACAACGTATTTCAGGACCATGGTGTTACATGACACAGTACAAAAACTAGACTGAACTACGTAAAAAAAGCAACACAGAAAAACAACTACACTAGACTACAGACCTACCCAGGACTGCATAAAGTGCACAAAACAATGTGGGCATTACAATAAATAATAAACAAGACAGTAGGGCAGTAAGTTGGTGTCAGTCCAGGCTCTGGGTATTGAGGAGTCTGATAGCTTGGGGGAAGAAACTGTTACACAGTCTGGTCGTGACAGCCCGAATGCTTTGGTGCCTTTTCCCAGATGGCAGGAGGGAGAAGAGTTTGTATGAGGGGTGTGTGGGGTCCTTCATAATGCTGTTTGCTTTGTGGATGCAGCGTGTAGTGTAAATGTCCGTGATGGCGGGAAGAGAGACCCCGATGATCTTCTCAGCTGAACTCACTATCCACTGCAGGGTCTTGCGATCCGAGATGGTGCAATTTCCGAACCAGGCAGTGATGCAGCTACTCAGGATACTCTCAATACAACCCCTGTAGAATGTGATGAGGATGGGGGGCGTGAGAAATAGACTTTCCTCAGCCTTCGCAGCAAGTAGAGACGCTGCTGGGCTTTCTTTGCTATAGAGCTGGTGTTGAGGGACCAGGTGAGATTCTCCACCAGGTGAACACCAAGAAATTTGGTGCTGTTTACGATCTCTACCAAGGAGCCATCGATGTTCAGCGAGGAGTGGTCACTCCATGCCCTCCTGAAGTCAACAACCATCTCTTTTGTTTTGTTCACATTGAGACAGGATGTTGGCTCTGCACCAGTCCGTTAGCCACTGCTTCTCCTCTGACTCGTCGTTCTTGCTGATGAGAACTGCCACGGTCATGTCATCGGCGAACTTGATGATGTGGTTCGAGCTGTGTGTTGCAGCACAGTTGTGGGTTAGCAGAGTGAACAGCAGTGGACTGAGCGCACAGCCCTGGGAGGCTGTCAGGCTGATAGTGTCAGGCTGCATTTGACCCCAACCAGCACCACATCCCTCTACCAAGGAGATCCTTGGGAAGGAGCACACTATTTTCTCTTGTCACCTGCTTGTATTGCAGGAGAGGGCAAAACGTGCAGACTGTTACAAAATAAACTCTGTGAACATGACACAGCTTTTCAGAGATTACATGAGGTATAGAATGCACGAGAGCAAGCTGAATAAATCAGTGGTCACAAAGTCTTGAGAGTCCAATTCCAGAAACCCGATTAAATATTAGCTTTATTTGTCACATGTACATTGAAACATACAGTGAAATGCATCATTTGCTATCAACTCAAATCAGTGAGGATTGTGCTGGGCAGCCTGCAAGTGTTGCCATGCTTCCAGTACCCACGTAGCATGCCCACAATTCACTGTAAGTCTCAGGGGTATGGGCAGGAGCCAGAGCAACCGTAGGAAAGCCACACCATTAAGGATAGAACATACAAGCAGTAGAATTTGAACTCCGGTATTACAAGCCGAGCTGCAAAACATTGTGCTAACCACTGTGTCTTCTTATATGTAAATGTATTTTTTTCTTATTGCTTCAAGATGTCAGAAAACAGTGAGCCTACAACGGTAACCTATGTAATAAAAGAAAATATTGGAAGTATTTTGCATGTCATGTGGCTTTTGAAAATGAGTTAACATTTCAAATTGTTGACTTTCCATCAGATCTCAGTACAGATGAATGAATGACTGAGGAAGTGGTTCCAGAGGCAAGATTTCAGATTTCTGGATCATTGGGTTCTCTTCTGGGGAAGGTATGACCTGTACAAAAAGGATAGGTTGCACCTGTGCCTGAGGGAGATCAATATCCTTGTGGGCAGGATTGCAAGAGCTGTTGGGGAGGGTTTATACTAATTTGGAATTTGGAACTGGAGTGATGCGACCGAGGATGGAGCAAATGGTATACAAGTTGATGTATTGTGTAACAAACACAAGAAAATCTGCAGATGCTGGAAATCTAAAGCCACACACACAAAATGCTGGAGGAACTCGGCAGGCCAGGCAGCATCTGAGTTCCTCCAAAATTTTGTGTGTGTTCCCTTGATGCATTGTGTAATGAGACTGTGAGGAAGGACAGGCAGATTATAAGGCAACATTATAGTCAATAGGATGAGTTGAGGTGTAACATGAGGGCAAAATTGAAAAGGATGATAAATTCAGGACTGAAGGTGATATATTTGATTACACACAGTATACAGAATAAGGTAGATGATCTTGTAGTGAAGTTAGAGATTGGCAGGTATGACACTGTGAACATCACTGACTCATGGCTAAAGAAGATCCTAGTGGGGAACTTAACATCTAAGGATATGCGTTGTATTGAAAGGAGAAGCAAGTAGGCAGAGGGGGTTGGGTGGCTTTGAAATGAATTGACTTTATTACTTGTATCCTTCATATAGATGAGGAGTAAAAATCTTTATGTTATGTCTCTGTTGGTAAAAAATAAAATTAAATCCTTAGAAACAGGTGACATTGGATTAGAAGATCTTTGTGAGGAGAGTTAGGAAACTGCAAGGATGAAAAGATCCTAATGGGAGTTATATATGGCCCCAGGATGTGAGATATAAATTACAATGGAAGATAGAAAAAGGGCAACATTACGATAGTCATGGGGGATTTCAATATGCAAGTAGATTGGGAAATTAGGTTGGTGCTGGATCCCGAATGAATTTGTAGAATGACTAGGAGAATGCTTTTTGGAGTAGCTTGTGGTTGAACCCAATGGGTGAAAGGCAGTTCCAGATTGGATGTTGTGTAATGAACAACATTTGGTTAGGAAGCTTAAGATAAATAACCCTTAGGAGACAGTGACCATAATATAATAAAAATCACCCTGCAGTTTGAGAGGGAGAAGATAAAGTCAAATGTATTGGTTTTACAGTGAAATAAAAGGAACTACAAGAGCATGAGAAAGGAGCTGGCCAAAGATGATTGGAAAGGGACACTATCAGGGATCATGGATGTCAGCAGAACAGTATTGGCTGGAGTTTCTGGGGCCAATCTGGAATGTGAAAGATATATGCATCTCAAAGATAAAGAAGTTTTCTAAAAAGGGGATGAAGCAACCATGACTGACAAGGGAAGTCAAAGACAGCATAAAAACAAAAGAGAGGGCATATAATATAGCAAAAATTAGTGGGAAGTTAGAGGATTGGGATGTTTTTTTAAACCAACAGAATGCAACTAAAAAGACCATAAGGACTAAAATAGTCAATAAAGGGCACCAATTCTCATTGACTGTTGATGACGAGTGATGTTTCTCAGGGGTTGGTATTGGGGCAGATACTTTTTACATTATTTGTCAATGATTGGATGCCGGAATTGATGGCTTTGAGGCCAAGGCTGCAGGTGATACAAAGGTAGGGGGGGTGGGGGCAGGCAGTGTTGAGGAAGTAGGAAATCTGCAGAATGATTTAGACATATTAGAGATTGGCAAAAAAGGGGCAGATGAAACATAATGTGGTGAAGTGTATGGTCCTGCACTTTGGCAGAAGAAATAAAGGTGAGACTATTGTCTAAATGGGAATAAATTCAAAGATGAGAGGTGCAAAGGAACTTGGGAGCCCTTGTGAGAATTACTTAAAGGTTAACTTGCAGGTTGAATCAGTGGTAAGGAAGGCAAATGCAAGATTAACATTAATTTCAAAAGGACTAGACTATAAGAGTATAAATTTGATGCCAAGGATTTATAAGACATTGGTCAGATTGTTCTTGGAGTATCATGAGCAATCTTGGAATCCTTATCTAAGGAAGGACTGCTGACATTGAAGAGGGTCCAAAGGAGGTTCTCAAGAATGATCCCAGGAATGAAAGGGTTAATGTATGAGGAGAGTTTGATGGCTCTGGGCCTGTACTTGCTGGAATTTAGAAGAATGAAGGGGGATCTCTTTGAAATCTGTCAATCATTGAAAGTCCGAGAAAGATTAGATTTGGAAAGGATGTTTCCCATAGTGGAGAGTCTAGGACCAGAGTGCACAGCCTCAGAATAGAGATCATCTATTTGGAACAGAGATGAGATGGTATTTCTTTAGCTAGAGGGAGGTGAGTGTGGAATTCATTGCTTTGGATGGCTGTGGAGACAAGTCATTGAGTGTATTGGAGGTTGATAGAATCTTTATTCGTCAGGGCATCAAAGGGTACAGGGTGGAGATTAGTGATGAAAAGGATTATAAATCAGCCATAATGTCGTACTGGAGCAGATTCGATGGGCTAAGTGGTGTAATTCTGTTCCTATGTCTTATGGTCTAATGGTCTTATGGTCATTGCAATTATTACTTTAAGTGATTTGATGTTCATTTGCACTCTTGTTCATCTCAGCTGAGATATGTGATGAGTTCTTTTGTCTCCAGAAAACTGCAGAAATGGATGGCTGTGGAGCTTTCTGATGGTAAAAATATTGGTCCACTTTGTTTGTGTTATAACCATGTCAGAGTTAGCATTCCTTGGGTTCTGTCAGTACTGAGCATTGTTGTTTACTAATAAAGAGCATTAAAGCTTTGTCATTGTGTTGGTAGTGATAGAGATAGAAGAAGCTGCATCCAAATGTATGTAGCAACTTTTTGCTGATTCTTAATTACAGTCTTTATGCTAACAAAAATAGGTGGTTACAGTGGTTAATCAAAAAACCATTGTATCTTTGATATCAGCAAATAGGTCTATAATTTGGGAGGACAATTAAAATACAATAGTTTATTTCTGTTTTATTCATTCACTTACTGTTATAATGTTAAATCTTGAAGGAAACTAGTTAGGTCATGTATCCTGAGCTACATCCTTTCAGAATAGTTACTATTAATTCAGACATATTTGAAGAATACATTGGGTAAGTTTTGTAAATGTTGAATATCCCTCAATGGTAGAGACATATCAAGTTTGCTTATCAACTTTCTTCCTCAGATATGCCACACATATTTGTAAGTTTAATAGGTGTTATAGTATCAATGAAGACTAATTTTTATGGTCCATATGAAGGATTTTGAGAAGTACAGGTTTTGAAATTCATTTCAGAATAATGGAATATATTATATTGAGATGAATCTTAAAAGTTTCACTGGCAAGTTGTCGAAAAGTTAAAATTAACACTTTTGGTTTGGAGATGGAAATTTCAACATTGGTTGAGACCTTGCTTTGAATTTTTTTTATTTTATTAATTTATTTAATATTTTAACAGGGTCTTCTTCACTTATTTTAGCCTGCCTTGATGACCACTGTTTTTCTCAGTGTCGGCTGTATCTATATTCATGTGCATGTGTCTTCAGTGAGAGTGAAGTTTTGAAGGGAGATTGAGGACAGAGATGGTCATGGATAGATAGAGATGACAGAACAGCAGTTCTGAAGAAGCCTTCAACCTGAAACTTAACTCTGCTTCATTTCCACAGATGCTGCTGAACCAGCCTCTGGCATTTCCTGCTTTTATTTTGGGCATTTTGGAGGTCAGCTGTGATGCTGCCTGTTCTCCTGTATGGCAACCACCCAAGTGATGCATGATACACAATGCCAAGAAAAGCATAATGGAATAAGATGGAAGGAAGTTGCTATTGTAACAAATATTCAGGCATCGTTTGGGCTCTCTGCAATATAGCCAACATAACGTGAGTCCATAGTAACATCAGAGTGTCTGGCTGAGCAATGTGTGAAGTACTGATTAACAATTCACCCAACGACGTGAAACATACACAGCAGTGACTCTACCACAGTAGTTGTGCAAATCTGTAATATAAAAGCAAAATTGTAGTAAGTAAAACCATTAAATTTCTAATCCAGAATAATTTTTCTCAATGTCAACAATGACGCTTGTAAGATCACTGAGCAAGTGCCTGTGCCTTAAAGCTGTGTTTCTTTGACAGTTATATTCTATATTTGGAATTAAATGTACTGATTAAACTGTTCAGATTCAGTCTACTTTTACATTGCACAAAGAATACAAAACTGATTTCCAGATGCAGCTGAAATGAGTTAACAAAGTAACTGATTTGAATAAACCTCATGTAAGCAGCCTAATTGCTCATATTCTGTCCACTCTACCAATAATGCAAACAGCAGGCTGTAATTTGATGCGATTCTGTATCTATATTGGTGTTGGGAGTTGGTGATACACTGCAATGTGAAAGCTAGGAGATTGAATTCAATTCAGATCAATATAATCTGAATTGAATTTGATCTCCCTTCTCCCAGTGTAAACCAACTATTACTCAACAAGAGTCAGAGCAGCTCTTAATATTCTGCATTCTGTACTCCAGTCAATAAAGGTACTCAGAACACTTTAAAAATGGTATCGAAATAGCTCCCTCCAATGATTCCATAATTAACTTTGATAGAATTAGAAAATATCATTAATTTTGCTCTCTGGCTCTAATTTTCCATAAATATCTGAAAAGCCTGATACCCCGCAGTTTCTTGTTCTACACGCTTCTTTATTTACAGACAATTACTGAAGTGCTTCATGTATTAATGCGAAACAGTGGGGGAAATGTAATTTATACTTAATGGCCAAATGGCAGCTAACCTGCAACATTGAATGCACACGTTAACTGTGGGAGCCTCAGAAATAGGTTATCTCCTGGAGAAATTAAATGAATAGTTATCAGCAACAGAAGTACAAAATTTAGTAATATGTCTGTATTCCTAAATCTTTCTCTTTTGCAAAGTTGGCATGAATATGAATTTGAAAAGCAGAAGATTAAACTGCCAGTGTGCAAAGGTGCAAAGTAATCTTGCACCTAATAACTTCTGGGTGAAAAGGCTGAACCTCGACTTCTTTTTCTGAGATTTGAAGACTTGAAAAACCCAGGCAAATTTTCGAGCAACACCGATGCTCAAAAATCCAAAGGATTTGTCGTCATTTGAAATAATATAATTATAGCAATAACAGTTTAGAATGTACTGCAATGAACAATTCAGTGGATGCATGAATCAATAAATAAACCAAAGCAATAGCAAACTGATTCTCTGGTATATAATGACAGTGGGAGCGTTGTAAGATTGGGAGGATAGTAATTTCTTGAACTATAATCTTTGGCATCGAGAGATTTTTCTGCAGTATTGACTGGGATGACTTCTTTTTCTGCTGTGTAGAGTTGGCTTAAGACTTAAAAACCTAACTTCTTAACAGCTGATGAAAAGTATACGCAGCTGCTACGGGCTTAAAAAGTGTAAAGGTGATAGACTTGCAGCTTAACTTCTCATCCTTGATCATTTTAGTTTCTTTTACACAGTTTTGATGACAGATTTGAGTATAGCCCACAAATAAGATAAGAGTACTTCCGGATAGGCCATTAAGTAAACTTCTCAATTCTTATTTTGAAATATTACTTCTCTTTCAATTTGTATGAAAAAGGCACACCAAACCATAAATGCAATCAATGTTACATTTTAATCTCCTCATATACAAAGGGAAAGGTAATGTTATGAAAGCTTCCTGAGGGATTTAATAAATGATAGGATACCCTGCTACCCTATCTGCTAAATGCCCATCATCACGTGGCACTTGTATTCTATATGTATAACACAGACAATAACAGTCTATAAGCAATGAACTCTTCCTTTAATGCTTTTGTCCTTTTAAAGATTGTATCAAATAACCAGAGGTTACAATAGGGTTTTGGGGAAAATTCCAAAGGATGCTATTAGAAAGACGGCAGCTGTCTGTGTGCCTATAGGCTTTGAAGGATATATCATGAACAGAGTACCTTGGTTGATTATGTCAAACATCTTATAAGGTGAATAAGAACATTCTTGAGACATAACAGAGAAGGAAAGGTGTTGAAGTTCAAACCATAGGTGGTGCTGAATTGCTGGCCCAGATTTGGTCCAAAGTTACTGGGTTAGGAAGAATTATTAAAACAAATATCTTGGGTGCTCACACGCAATTGCTGATCAGTGAAAGAAGGACAAAATGGACGGAATGGAGAGTGATGATCTGAAAAGCCATGGACTGGTTAGGGTTAGTCAGCATGACTTTGTGTATGGGGTAATGTAATTCACAAATTTGATTGAGCTTCTGAAGACATGATAAGGTTTGGCATGGGACAAAGTTGTGGAAATTTTGTTGATGAATGTTAATGGCTTTTGAAAGGTCCTTTGTGGTAGGCTATTCCGGAAGATTAGATCACATGGGGCCCAGGTAAGTTAGATAATTAGATACAGAATTGCCTTGGTGGAAGGAGTCAGAAGGCAGTAGTTGAACATTGGAGGGCGGTGACCAATGGTGTTCTGCAGGGACTGATGTTAGGTCCACTGTTGTCATCTATATTAATGATTTGAATGAGAATATAGTTAATAAGCTTGTGGATGACACCAAAATTAGACTGTGAAAATGTTAACTAAGATTACAATGGGATCTTGATCAACTGGGGTAGTGGACCACACAAAGGCATGTGAATTTTAACTCAGACAAATGTGAGGTGTTGCTCATCGTAGGTTAAAGCAGGGCAGGATTAAAAGTTAGAAAGACGAAAAGAGATCTAAGGGCCCAGTTCAAGTGCAGTTTATTGTCATTCAACTGTACATGCATATACCACTAAAAGAAACAATGTTCCTCCGGACAAAGGTGCACAACACAGCACATACTGTATAACTCACACACATAATATATAAAGTAATAGTACCATAAATAAATTAACAAATAATAAAGTGCATATTTGATACAAGTTAAAAATTAAACCATTTAATGCTACTGGAGCTACATACGTGATGGCAGGCCGTTCAGTGGTCTCACGGTTTGGGAAAGAAGCCATTTCCCATGCTAACAGTTCTTGTCCTAATGTTATGGTACCTCCTGTCTGGTGGTAGGGGGTCAAAGAGATTGTTGGATTGTTGGACGGATGGGAGGGACCGATGACAATGCTAAGGCCCTGTGTAAGCGGCACTTCAGAATCAGGTTTAACATCACTGGTGTATGTCATGAAGTTCATTAACTTCACTGCAGCAGTACAGTGAAACACATGCTAAATCAATATAGAGAATAAAAACGGAATTACATTAAGTATATATCTAAAATATCTAAGTTAAAATAAGTAGTACAAAAACACAGAAATAGAAAAGCTCACATTCCTAAAGCTCACTTTGATCTGTTTGGTCTTATCCACTTTGAGACTCAAGCTGTCGTGCTCACACCAATCTACCAGCCGCTCTACCACCTCTCTGTTTGCCACTTCTTCATCGTAGTTGACGAAGCCATCCACTGTTGTGTCATCAGCAAACTTGATGGTTTGGTTTGAACTGGATCTGGCAGTGCAGTCGTGAGTCAGCAGTGAGAACGGCAGCGGGTTGAGCACACTGCCCTGGGAAGAGCTGGGGCTCAGCATGATGCAGCTGGAGATGTTTCTGCCGACAGGGACTGAATGTCACGAAATCCAGGATCCAGTTACAGACAGAGGTGTTGAGACCCAATAAGGACAATTTACCGACCAGCTTCTGAGGGATGATCGTATTAACTGTCGAGCTGAAGTCAATAAACAGCATCCTGGCATATGAGGCACCATTTCCCAGGTGGGTTGGGATGGAGTGGAGGGCTGAAACAGTGGACCAATCTGAGTAACAATCAGACTGGAAAGGGTCCAATGTAGCAAGCAAAAAGATGGGATTTAATGCAGTCCATGACCAACAGCTCAAACCACTTCCTTATTAGTTGGTAGGCATTGAGGCAGGTTACTGTTGCCTTTTTGGGCACCAGGATGTTGGTGGCTGCCTTGAAGCCTGAGGGGACAGTGGACTGTTCCAAAGAGATGTTAAAGGTGTCTACTGGGACTCAGTTAACAAGGCTGCACAGTCAACACTTTCACAGTGAGGGAGGTATGTATATGGAATTAACTGCCAGTAGAAGTGGTAGAGGTGGGTACTATTACAAAGTTAAAAAGACATTTAGGCCAGTACAGGAATAGGAAGGGTTAAAAAAGATATGGGACTAACTCAGATAGAAAACCTGGTCAGCAGGGCAAATTGGGCCAAAGGGCTTATTTTTGTTCGGTATAATTCTGTGACCCTGTGAAGACAGCTAGCAAGCTTGAAACTGAGAAAGTTGGAAGGGGTCAATGAAACATGTCCATCAGGATTACGTTTACCCAGAGAAATGTTGTAGCCCTCTTGCCAATGGAAAAGAAGTTTCTCCTTGCTAACTCTATCTAAACTCCTCAAACTATGCACCTGAACAGCTGCCAAGTTACTGTCGATAGTAAATAGTGTGACAGAGTTCTGTGATTCTCATAAATGTGCTTTTGAAAGGGTAGGGCAGGGGTGGTATATATACTGTGCCTTGCCACCAGTTTCCCAGGCACAAAATGGATCTGCTTTTTACTGCTTTGCAGTATAGGTCACACGTGATGGTTGCCATATTGGTGTGGGAACCCCTGAGGAGTCCTAGGTGACTGGCTCCCATCAAGTACAGAGCCAATTAAAATATTATAATGAGATCCTTGCACAGAGTTAGGACCCATCTGGGATTTTTTTTTTGTGTGCCAATGCCTTATTCATCAACTTTTAAACCTCCTAAGTAAATTATGATGGGAACAGGCAGGAAGCAGTCTTCAAAAGCTCTGCTGTAAGGAATTTTCACCTCTGTTGCTGAGTGTTAACGTAGTTGTAGAGACTTTGACTTGTTGGCTGCTGCAGTTATACTTCAAAATATCACTAGTCTACGCTATCAGAGCCTGGGGTCACTGATCGGCTCCTTGCACTTATTTCTGTTGTTATGGCTGCCGGGGAGAGGTGGTCAGGCTGGCGGGCTGTAGTCTCCACATCTGTAGCTGCTGTTCCAGGGGTCTAGAGGTGCCCTACTACACAGCACTCCAGGGACCGAGTGGCACTCAGCCTGACAGAGCAGTGCCTGACATATTACTCCTTCACACAAACTGGACTCCCAACTCAGCACATGATTAGCAAAGCGATGGCATCAAGTATGCTGTGGCCTGAAGTTTCCGTATCACAGAACCAACCAAGGCTGCAACAGATTACATCACTTGCTGTGTTGCAATGTCTCTGCTAACCATGATACCAACCCAAGCCGGTCCCATCTGCCTATCCATGGCATATATCCTGTCTAAATGATTCTTCAATGTTGTGCTTTATTGTGCTTTCACCACTTCCCCTGGAAGAGCCTACTGCTCTCTAAAATAAAAATTGCCTTGTAAATCTCCTTTTAACATTCTTTCTCTCTCTCTCTCCTTAAAGCTATGCCTTCTAGTATTTGATATTTCTACTTTAGGGAAAAGCTGACTAGCTAACTTGTCTACCCCTCTCATGATTTTATATGCTTCTATCAGACTCTAATGCAATGGAGAAAATAATCTGAGATTGTCCGACCTCTTTACATCCCTCATACTCTTTAATCCAGTAGTTGTTTTGGTGAACTTCTTTGGCACCCTCTTTAAAGTCTCCACATTCTTAGTTGAATGCATGGAATAGAATTGCACACGGTTCTCCAAATGTGGCTAAATCTGTTTTATACAACTGCAACATAACTTCCCAACTTTTAAGCTTAACGCACCCACCAATGAGGGCAAGTCCTATACGTCAGTTTCCTTCTTTACCACCCAATCTATTTCTGTTGCTAATTGTAGGGAGCTATGGACTTGCACCCCAATCTTAAACAAGAGAAAATCTTCTACAGATGCTGGAAATCCAAGCAACAGACATAAAACGTGTTTATTTTGCGTATGTGGCTTACACCCCAAGACCCCTTTGTAATCAATTCTCTTAAAAAATCTTTCATTTAGTGTATACTTTCCTCTTGCATTTGATTTTGTAAGTGCAACACCTCATATTGGATTTGGGTTAAGATGGTGCTGACGAAGGTGTGTGTAAGCTTTCTGGTAGTCAAAAAGCTAAGAAATCTGACTAAAATTACCTCTAAAAATACTTTTCTGAGGTAAATTGTGTTAGATTATTGCCACAAACAGTGAAGGGATGAGTGTTGGTGAGGTAAGTTTCGAGGATGAGCTGAGATGGTCCAGGAAGCCAGGTTGGATTACCAAGATGCTGGTCACCGAAGGAGAAGTTGGGACTGGGGCAGAGATTCGGTGCCCAGACAAATGGCCCGGGTGCAAGGTTGGATGGCTTTAGGCACTCAGCTGATTTGAAGAGCTTGAGAGTGACTTCAAGCTTGGCAGTGAAATCTGCGCCCAGATCGAGTCACTGGATGGCATGTTCTAGGCCCAGAGCTTTTTGCTGCAGCCACATCCTAGTGCGAGGATTGATTCACTACTTAGACAATTTAAATGCCAGTTCACTTGTTCTCCGTGATCTCCACTCCTCTGTCCAGGGCACCGGAGCATCTTGCTGTTCCCTTGTTTGGTCAATTTAAACACTGGCCCAGATAGACAGAAAAGACAGGGTGTCGGTTGGGAATTTCGCTGGTACTCCCCGATGGTCATCTCCATGGTGCTGAGGCTATGAAGACTCCCCCAGCTGCTGAGCTCCATGATGAACTGATAAACGAGGGTTTGTGCTACTCTGGGCTGCTCGGGGTTCGGATCTGAGGACGCACATTTGATTCGGAATGCTGTTGTTCACTTCAATTGTTTACATAACCTGTATTTTTTTCTTTCTCTTGTGCATCGAGTGTTGGTCTTTTATTTTATTATTTTTCTTTAATTGGGTTCTTTCAGGTTTCTTGCTTTGTGGCTACCTGTGAGCAAGCAAATCTCGAGGTTGTATAATTTATACATGTTTTGATAATAAATGTACTTGAATCTTGAATCATACTTGTCTGGATGTAATTCCATTTGATATTTCTCCGCCTTCTATATCCTTCTAAATCCTTTGGCATCCCCAACACTGCTATTTTTTGAATTTTTCTACAAACGTACTCAGCAGTCTACCTACATCTTATCCAAAGCATTTATTTATTTATATACCACTCTGTGCTCTATAATCTTGTCCTCCAAGGGAGCCAAGTGCAGGGGCCTGCAGGTGATGAGGAAGGAGAATGCACAATTTAGCCAGCTGCCTTTGGCGTGCAAGGGAAAAAAAATACGGTCTCCTGGATCGTCTGCTTGAGTAGCAACAGGACATGAATGCAGCTCAACCCTTGTGATATATCCACGCTTTGCATCTTGCTCTGACTGAAGGGAATGGGAATGACTAAGAGGTTTAGAAGGTATTTCTAGACTGAGATAACAGCTACAAGAAAATAACACAAATAAGTTCAGAAGCAGGATGGAGATACAGCACATAGTGTGCTATAATAGTAAACTAATAATAAAAAGCAGAAGAGAAGCAGGGTTTGTATGTACCAGGACTACAAATCCCCCAACATAAGAAGAGAGGTCCCCCAACGTAAGTAGATATGAGCCAGTCCTGCTTCAGCAATCTGATGAGATCATTGAACTGCTGCGGGTTCTGAGGTATTGCTAGTCTTTGCTATCTCTTGTTTATACGATAGGAGACTCTTCGCCCGTTAAAGCAATATCGTGGTCGTCATGTTGACAACGCCACCTCCACTGGGGCTCACAGTTTAGTCATCTGATTCTGGACAAACTCACAGCAAGATTGTCTGCAGTACCATTGCCAGGCCCTGGGGTTCTGTAACCAATGGTTATGTCATCTTTAAGAACTGCTGACCTGGATTAATAGTATCAGAAAGCCGTGAGTTTGAAATCCCTGCATAGGGGAGTTGCTAATTAGGAGTGTGGATATTACTGGCAACCTATGTAATAATACTACAGAACAAGGGAAATAATTCTTTTACCTAACTATACCCATGTGCCTGTGTGTGGGCTGAGTATACTATGCTGATTCCAGATCCAAAAATAGGTACAATCCTATTTTTACCCCACAATTGTTTACTTGAACAAGGTGATCATTATCATAAAAAATTCCAACGTTCTTCCTGGGTACTCAAAGAACCTGCAGGGCTTGGAATCAATGCAAATCTTACATGAACAGCAAAACAACCATTGAGTCTAACCATTGTACTGTAGATTCTGTCACAAATTTGAGAATTATTAGACTGCTTGACCTCGTGGGTCACTTGCAGTCTGACAACCAATAGGAGTGTTGCACTGGTCTAAATAACTTCATGGAAAACCTAATGTCCATATCAAAGTCATGAACTGGCCTGTCTGAGTGCGTGATGGGACCTACACATTACATGATTGAGTAGGTTAAAGATTGCATTTGCCTGATGGTGACTGAGGATGAATTGCAGGTGGAATGGCTGCTTTAAAAATAACTCTCATTCTTAGATAAAAATTGCAGCTTTAACTCAGTTCCCTTGGTGTTTTAGAATTGTTTCACATTGCAGTCTCTTAGCAGGTAGCTGAGAATTATTTTCACTCTTTGCCATTTGCATTGTTTCTTGTAAGAACAAAAAAAACAAGTGCTTCTTTTTCATATTTAAATGGTATTTTGAGAATAAAGCTGCCTGACCTGCCATTGTCAGGCACTTAAGATGTCAAAAACTGTCTGTCACTTGAAGTAATAGTGTTTCTAAGTGATAGCTTTCTGTATTACTTAATTTCCCTGAGTCTTGACTGGACATTGGCCAGGGTCTTAGGATATGACCTTTGCTTACATGATGTGTGAATGTGTTGCATTCACTCTGATATGGAGAATATATTATTGCTTTCCTATTTGGACTGTGGGAGTTGTTGTTGTCGGCATTTCTCTTAACACTGCTATATTTTACGAAGAATATCTGTAAAATATTAATTATGAAAATGTAATCTAATGATGTGTATGATATGATAATGAAGTATCCTGGCAACTCAAGTACTTGACATATGATTCCAAATATTTCTTTTTATAAATTACATTATTTTTAATATATAAATGCCAAGCAATGCCAATTCTGCAGAGTTTATTAAATATTATAAATGATTATGTTTCGTAGCTGGAGTAGCTTTACTGATTAACCTTAAGTTAAAGTAATCTTGGTGTAATTGTTAGGACAATTATTCTGAAAGAAGCTTATTATAGTAATAATACATTGTAATTATTTAGTTATTTTGTTGTGTTTTACTGTAATTACAAATGAAGTAAATTCTAATATTTCATTTTGAGATTTTGTCTCATAAATTCTTAATGTTTAAACATTCATATTACAAATAAATCAAATATATCGAAGCAATAAACCACAATCTTTTTAATATTATTTTGCTACTGACAGATTCTGCCTTTTTAATTAAATAATGCATGTTACAATAAAATGCACAGTGTTATTTCTTCACGATTAAATAGTGTTGCTCTCAATTATATGCAAGCAATGCATCACAGATCATATGTCTAAGATTAAAATATTGATACAATTACAGACATTCTACAGAACTAATAATAAGACCAACATGATACCCCACTGTTTATACAAGGACAGTTCAAACTCCTTGTTAAATTTTAATATTCTGATGCGTCAGGTGATGCTAATGCTGGTAATGAATAATGTTTCCCTTAACGACAATCTTGGCATATTGTTTTAGCTCTGTGGCAGTCTGTGTTGCTTCCCACTGCATCGTATACAACTTGCATGTCTTATACAGAGACCTTTCATTATTTTTTAATTTTCACATGACTTCTAAGTAGATGGGTCCTGTACTGATTTTTGCTTTCTTTTTCCTGATGACCAATCTGTTTGATCAAGCAACTGTTTGGAGGTCTTGGTTTTTTTGGATACCTAAGCCTAAATATTAGTTTTCCCAACTGAAGCGTATTTAACGATCTATTTATGTAGATGTATCTTTTGTGGTGTTCCGTGCTTAGTGCTGTAGAGATGTGAATTTGTTTATTTAAAATTCTGCATGTTTTCTTGGGTTTTCATTAAATTGCACCTGTTTGATGGGCACGCTGGGAACAGAACACTATTCAAATATGATGTTTAATGTATTTGATTTAAGCAAAGAGATCATTTCATGTGATAAACAAAATGACTAGAAATGAAACCTTCACTTTAATTTCTAAGAAGACTACAAAATATTCATGTCCCATAGGCATGAAGAAGTGAATTAGATTTTCCCTTTGATTTTAAACTGCCAACTAGGTTTCTTTTTCTTGTCAGATTTTAAGAAAAAAGTAAAAAGGATAGTTTTCTTTCATGAAAGAGAAAATATGCTTTATAATTTCACAATGATAATAACTGAAGATATGAATTGTATTTCCTTTGGTGAAAGCTTTCCAATCGGATTGCACACATTGTATTTCACAATTAATATGTAGAATAATGACTAGCAGGAAATAATCAGAAGACTGTAATCTCACAGAAGGGTTCAGATGACATGACAATCTGTGAAATTGAAGAGCAAGTGTTTGGTGAATATCATCTGAACCTTGAGATGTGATTACCACTCTCTTCTAGGTGTCAATTAGCCTATATATCAGCGTATAAATGAATGTTATACTATATATAATATTAATTTTCTGACTCCTGTCTATGGAATATATGAGATACAGAGTCTGCTCAAGCTGCAGAATACACATCAGGAGGGGTGTGAGGGAAGATTTGCACAAAGAACAAAATCTTTGCAAGGAAGTCAATCTGGTAATTGCTAGGTGAGAAATCTATATTGTATAGGCTCTGTATTTGATACAGGATATTGGAATTTATATGAAGAAATGAATCAAGAGAAGGCATGTCATCTATGATAACTTTCTTCATTGTCATTCTGTAATATTTTTGAAGAACTTGGTTTGAAAGCATACTTTTACACTTGTGTGGAAAGGTTCCTCATCAGTACAAATGATGGGAATGCTAATGGTACAAGCTGGGTTCATTTATAGAAAAATCCAATTGATTTTGCAATTTTTATTTAAGTCCCTTGTAGGTTTGAGAAGTAAATTGACAGCTGTATAAGAGCCCTAAAGTTGTTTACTACAGCTTTTTTTTTCTCTCTAGTTAGTTACAGGAAAATTGTGTGCACTGCATAAATGAGCTAATTATACCTGCACAGTGTACACTCGTCTGACAGCAAAGGTAAATCTCAGCACCAGGACTGAGTGCAAAAGTTCTTAAGCGTCATTTACATAGAATCATTTCATACATATATCATGCTGATACAGACCACTCAGTCCTGCAAGACCCTGCTTATGTTTATACTTTAAATTTTGATATAATAATATCCGAAGTGCTTCTTGTGCTTTAAAATTGGTCTCTCTTTATCTAATTATAATGACTTTCATAGGGTCATAGAAATATATAGCACAGAAACGGCCCCATACACCTATCTTATCCATGCCATTTGCCTGTATTAGACCTGATTACCTCTACACCTTTCCTATCTACTTACCTGTACAATGGTCTTTTAAACTTCATAAATTATATCAGCCTCCACTATCTCCTCTGGCAGGTTTCTCCAAATATTCACCATGCTCTAAGTGAAAAGCACACAGCTGAAAGCTCCTTTAAATTTCTCTCCATTTAACATGTGTTCTCTGCTCTGGAAAAATAAAGATTCTATCTATCCTCTCTATGCCCATTGCAATATAATAAAGCTCTACACAGTTATCCTGCAGATTCCTATACTCTAGTGAGAATAATCTCTCCTTATAACCACAGCCCTTCATTCCAGGCAACATGCTGTAGAACCTCTTCTTCAATATCTCTATTGTTATAATGTCCATCCTGTGATGTGGCAATCTGAAAGGCACGCACCACTTTATGAACAGTTTAACTAAAGTTTTGTACTGATGCAACATGATGTCACAACTCTTATAGCCAATGCTTTGGCCAATGAAGACAAGCATACCAAATACCTTTCTCCCTGTCCTATCCTCCTGTGTTGCTACTTTCAGAGTGTGGTAGACTTGTATCCTCAGCTCTTTCCGTATATCAATGCTCCCAAGATCCTCGCCAGTTACTTTCATATGCCTTACTAGAATCTGTCCTTCCATACTGCATTACCTTGCAATTCTTTAGATTAAATGTAATCTGCCGCCATTCCACCTAACTGATCTACGCCCCACTGTATCTTTAACTAAAGCTTCTTTGTTATCCATGACTCCACCAATTTTTGTGTTATCTGCACACTTACTGTCCATATGCTCTATATTCTCATTCAGGTCATTTATATAAACAACAAAGGCCTCAGCTCTGATCTTCTACTTCTGATCACCTAGGCAATATTAGATTCCATTTATCAGCATGACATTAGATCCCTTGTGCCTAACCTCTGGACCACATAGGACCTGGGCAAAAGCTTTACTAAAACCCTTACAGCATATTCTATTACCCTGCCTTCATCAAATTTCTTAATACCTCCTCAAAGGACACCCTTAAATGCATTTTATGAATTCTTCTCAATGCAAGTCCCTTGCACTATGATAACGACAGTCAATATAGCGATACCACTGATGTGATGCTGGTGCAAAATGTACTGATCTTATTTATAAATTAAATTTTGCTTTTCACATGGAATGTGCCTTGATGGACTCTGCTGGCATCTGCTGTAGAAAAAATATAAAATATGTACACATATGTCCACATACACATATTGTTTATTATGATCAGGGAGAAATTTTAACTCTATCCCTGCTTCTACACAATGAGCAATTGAAAAACCAATCTTACACCTCGATTTAACAGTCATGATTTTGATCTGCCCATATACAGGGTACCTTCTTTAAATATGTACATTGGAGTGTAAAAGTTTTTGTGTTAAAGCCGGTGAGATTTTCCCAGGAAGTTAAAGCAGGTAAGAAGAGCATTCATAATTGAAGCACTCCTGTAAACATCGTGTCAAGATGTCAATTTCCTTCTCACCTTGAATTTTTTCTGTCTTGAATTTCTCCTCCTTTGTTGCACATAACTGTATGCTGGATTGACTAAAGAACACTGAATTTACTGGCAATGCAGAAATGAAGCCCAGGTGGTTAATATCACAGTACGTAGTGGTTTGGTGGGTTGCTTGGAAGGATGCTGACACCAGAGGTCACCTACCTGTGACCAACTAAGAGATTAAAGGGTTATTTTATATCCTTATTTATATGTAAAAATAAAGAGAGGAACAAGGCTTGTTTTGCTGTTGTTGTTTGGTATATTCAGTTTTGTGATGTTCTGTGTTGTTCTACTGAGCATCGTGGGCATGATATGTTGGCGCTGGAATGCGTGGCAATGCTTACAGGCTGCCCCCAGTACATCTTTGGGTGTGTTGATTGTTAACTTTAATGGCGCATTTCACTGGATGTTTCGATGTACGTGTAATAAATAAATCTGAAACAGAATTTGAAATTGAACCTCAGAAGAAAAGCATTCTCAGAATATGCTGGAATTAAAGGGTTAATGAAAGAAGGTAGCATTATCAGGAAATAATTTTGAACTACAGTCCTTGGGCTCTATCTTTCTTTCAAACTCTGTGACAAAATGTTTTGTCAGAATGAAAGGAATGGAACATTGGAAGAAAGCTGAGGTATGTTAAAAATGTTGTATAAATTTTTTTTGATAATGTGTTAAACAGAATCTATGTAGGTCACTGGAAAGGGTTATACTTCCTTTCAATGACTGCCATCTCGGATGGTAATGTGGATTGCAATGCACTTTTAAAACACAATGCATGAGAAATGGTTTGCATATTTGCAGAGTGACTGCTCTGCTTCCCATTACTAGCTATAGTGGCTGTCCATCACCGTCATTACATATGCAGGCTGAGTGAGCCCACAGGGGATTCTAGTTATTTACGCTCTTTTTCAGGCTTCGAAGCTGTTATAATCATTCCCTGTCAACTTTATGCTGACATGGAATTACTTCAATTTTTTTATGCACATTTTGCACCAAAAATGCTGGGATCCTCTATGTGCTGTACTGTAATTCTCCAGGAAAGATGACCAAGAATGCATTACCTAAAATAGCGGTAAATGTGCAGAGGTATTTCCATTCAATGCTTAGAGAAAAACTTCATGAAGGCATCAAATCAGATGCAAGTTTTTGTAGGCAAAAAATTTATACTGCAATGTGCTGTGTGGAGAAAGCTTTTATGACATCTGCTTTCTGTTACAGGACATTTTAAAGCAATTATTCTCCAGAATTTAACTTTGTAACCTGTTACAATTTTGGCAGGACAGCTATCATTTTATTCCTGGTAAGTAAAACCTAAAATGATAGGTGTGATTTACTGAAATTCTCAGTATTCTACCTGCAGAATAAAGGAATTGGTAGATATGTAAAAATAAAATATGACCGTGGGAGCATGAAAGATCGGCAGAGCTGGAATTCAGTGCTGGAATGACTGCATTTCTGCTATGTGCTATTTTCTTGGAGAAAACGGTATCATCAGAACTAGAAGTTACAATCAAACTACAAAGCAGTTAACTAGGTCTGGCCAAAGGCTAACTTGCATCTTGAATTGAATTGATGGCATCTTAAATTAACTTCAAAAGTTGTGGCATAATTCTGAAGAGATAATCTCTCATAACCAGTGTCTTCCACAAAATGATTAATAACTGTTACCTCTAGAATTTACTCTCAATTGTCCATCTCTTGTGACTTTGAGTACTTTTCTTTAACTAGTGGAAAGTAACGACAAAGCAAAAACCTTGGCTTGGAGGAGTCAGCAAACCTGATGGTATGTGGGAGTAGAGTTAACAATGGTGGATATGGTTATTAACCCAGGAGTACCTCAGAAATTTTATCATTCAACTGTGCATGTTAATTCATTTCCCTTGACTGTCAGACTTAGTAACTCCTCCTGGCTAGGGCCTCCAATTATGTCAACAGCTTCACTGCTTACACAGAAATGTGCATTCCATTTTTGAAAAACACAGCACCAGAGATACAGAGAAAAACATATTTTGAGTGTGTGTTAATTCTTTGCAGTAGTCTTCGTGATGCCTTCTGATAATGAGAGTTAGATTTTAAAAACAAAGGATTTGTCCAGAGATGAATCCACCTACAAGTGTACAGCATTACCAATACATAATAACCACTTTAGCTAAAATTAGGAACCAGTCTTTCCCGAAGCCTAATACTTAATGGGGCTGCTCCTCACACTAACCACATCACTGCAGGTAGCTACATAAAATAAATACCGCAATAAGATGGAAGCCAAAATTTCCCTTTCAGATGACACTGAGGACCTGGCAGAAGTCAGATATAAATACAAATACTTACTTCTATTTGCATTTATCTCAGATCTTCAATTCAAGCATTGGCTAATAATCCACACATACAATCATACTGTTTTTATTATTACAGTACAGGTTTATTCGAGATTTGGTTTATAATCAGGAAGGATTCTGTCTAATTTTTCAAAGTGAGCTTGCGTTAATATTGGGATTTGCCAGCAAGTAGACAAATTTTACTGCAGTCCAATTTCTGGTGTGATGACCAGAATATATGATATTAAGTTCTTAGATACGCTGTAACAAGGCTTGTCACTATTGTTGACTAAAAGTTAGCATATTTTAATAACTGTCAACATGAAGTTCTAAAATAGTTCCCCAAACAAGAGTTACAAGATGGCTAAGGCTCCTGCTGCTGAGCAAAACTCAGTGCCAACCCTGTTATGAAAAAATGTATTAGTTTAAATTAGACCAGCAAGAAAACAAGAATGGAGAAATAAAGGCAAACACGAGGAAATCTGCAGATGCTGGAAATTCAAGCAACACACACAAAATGCTGGTGGAATACAGCAGGCCAGGCAGCAATCCATGGCCTGTCTATCCATGGCCTCCTCTACTGTCAAGATGAAGCCACACTCAGGTTGGAGGAACAACACATTATATACCGGCTGGGCAGCCTCCAACCTGATGGCATGAACATTGACTTCTCTAACTTCCGTTAATGCCCCTCCCCTTCTTACCCTATCCCAGATATATTTAGGGTTTTCTTTGTTTTTCTTTCCCCCTCCCTTTTTTTCTTTCTCTCTCTGCCCATCACTCTGCCTGTTCTCCATCTCCCTCTGATGCTCCCTTCCCCCTTTCTTTCTCCCTAGGCCTCCCATCCCATGATCCTTTCCCTTCTCCAGCTCTGTATCCCTTTTGCCAACCACCTGTCTGGCTCTCAGCTCCACCCCACCCCCTCCGGTCTTCTCCTATCATTTTGCATTTTCCCCTCCCCCTCCTACTTTCAAATCTCTTACTGTCTTTCCTTTCAGTTAATCCTGACGAAGGGTCTCAGCCCGAAACGTCGACAGCACTTCTCCCTATAGATGCTGCCAGGCCTGCTGTGTTCCACCAGCATTTTGTGTGTGTTAATGGAGAAATAAACATAGTAAATGGGAACTGGTTCAAAAATGGACTTCATGTTCTTTCTTTCTTCTGCAGGAAATAGACGGAGCACTTAAAGCCTTATTCCCTGAGAAACTGTATGCCATATGTTTCTAAGATAACTGGTTATCAGTGAAAGATGAGTGCAGGAAGGTAAACTCAGAATTTGATTTCTCTAGGAAAGATTCCTGAAAATGAAAACTTCCACAACACCAGTCTGTCTTGAAAAATCATTCAAAACCTAATGCATTTCAGTCCACCCACAAATCAAAGATGAGTCTGTGCTTTATAAAACCATGTTATTTTCTTTCTCCTCCTATTTTTTCTTGACCCTGCATCGTTATAATTAGGGAAAACACTTTAAATAGTACAGCAATGGTATACACAATAGTTATGTACCTGAATAGGAGCTCAGTAGTGCATAAAACAGTTTTTAATTCTAGATTTGCTATTGGATATGTGTAGATTTGTGCAATGTTGCCATGATGTTTAAATTCATTTCTTGAGGGCATTACTATATTATTTTCTTCTTCTGAGGAAGTTCATTGAGATTGTGGATGGTTTCCTTCTATTCTGTTTTTGTGTATTCTGGGATAGCTAATGAGGCAAGTGAAGGAAACTCAGACCCTTCATAAATGGGTTAGGAGGTGCCTGATGGGGCGGGCAAATCTTTAGTTTGTAAGGTGGTGCGTTCCTCTTGCTGTTCAGTCAAGACTTGTGTTCATTCCTTGAGATTCTCAATGCCATTCCACCTGCTCCTTATCCACTTTGAGAGGTCATAGGCCACAAATTCCCAAGAGTCAGTGGGATGTTGCATTGTTTTAAGGAAGTTTTGATCCTTGTACTTTTTCCTGTCTGTACCTGGAAATTCTTTCACTTGATGGAATACAAATGTATGATAACATGATTGGTGGAAATGTACATAATTCACAACCACTAACATTGAGTTGGGGTTTCATGGTTTCACTTTAAGCTGCTGGTCTGATGTGACGATGTAATTACGTAAAGTTATTACCGCACTTTGTGTTCAGTGTTTCCGAGTTCAATGAATGAGTTGCTATGACTTTTCTTAAAGATAAAGTGCCTTTGCAAAAAACTACAATGGTAACCCCAATACTCCAAGATGATTCCAGAGTTACTGAACACGTCAGCCAACGCAGTCACTTTGAAACTGCCAGAGTTTTGGGAGCAAAATGCCATCACTTGGTTTGTACAAGCTGAGGCCTAGTTCACCCTCCGAGGAATCAGCACTGACCACAGCAAATATTTCTATGTAGTAGTGTCACTCAGTGACTCCACAGCTATGAGAGTGATGAGTCTATGAGAACACATGTCTGAGCACAATAAATACTGATCACTGAAACTCACCTTTTACAGACTTTTGGACGATTGGAGTCTGAGAACAATTGTTGCTCTCCTTGCCCAGGCTCAGTAGTGGTAAGCCCTCAGAGCTAGTAGACCACATGCTGTCTCTCCTGGGAAATCACCATCCTTGTTTTATTTTAAAGGAACTCTTCATGCAGAAAATGTTTGCATAGCACTGGCTAATGCACCCACAAAGGACTGTAGAGAGCTTGCTAAAATGGCTGATAGTCTACACTCAGCCAGGCAGCATTGCATTGTGGCACCTCCTTTCTCTACCTCAATAAGCAGTGTCAAGGCTCCCACAGCTGTGAAACAGATGCCACCAGGCCTGTGCTTTTACCCTGCACGCTTTTGTACGAATGCAAGGAAGTACCGATCGCTTTGCAGCTTCAACAATGCCAGTGCATCAGGACATCAGAGGTCTGGGAACACCTGGGTTCCAGCTGCCAGGGCCATCTACTGTTCATTACGGACACCCTTTCAGGGCAATGCTTCCTGTGTGACACGGGTGTGTAAGTGAGTGTGCTGCCAGCATCACCTAGGGCTGAGAAGGCAAAGAGAGACAAAAGCACGCTGGAGGCCGCCATTGGCAGCAGGATCAAGACTTAAGGGACACAACAGGTGACGCTCTGCTTCAGAGGGCAGCACTACACAAGGGACTTGGTCCTGACTGAAGCAGCTAGACCTCTGTTCAGTGTGGGTTTCCTGTGTGCCCAAGGATGACCAGTCGATCTTAAGAACTGCTGGCTTGTGGATGTCAAGTACTCTGAGTCGTAACCCTGCTCCTCAGTGAGATCCCCACAATGACTCTGCCAAGCGCATGCACCAGCGCATGTGAGTTTACCTGATTGCCGGGTGAATTCCCAAAGCTCAACAAGCCCACATTCTCCACAGTCTCAAAACATGGGGCCGAGCACCACATTTCAACTACTGACCCATCAGTCCATGCCTGTGTGTATAGACTGGACACAGAAAGGCTGGCAAATATAAAGGCTGACTTCACCAGCATGGAAAGAGCTGGCATTGTATGCTGGTGGAATAGCCCCTGGGCTTTGCCGCTCCATTTAGATCCTAAGTCCGATGATGGTTGCTGCCATTGTGGCGACTGCCAATGCCTTAACAAAGCCATCATACCCCCGATCATTACCCGGTCTCACACGTACAAAAATCTTTGGCACATTTAGCCAGAAGGTTAATTTTTTCCAAAGTCAATTCTAGTTTGGGGCTATCATCAGGCACCTGTGTGCTCGGAGGACATTCCCAAGATGGCTGTGATAACCCCATTTGGCCTCTTTGAGATTCTGTGCATACCGAGGTTGGGGAGGTCCTAAATGAATACTTTGCTTCAGTATTCACAAGTGAAAAGAACTTGATCAGGGTGAGGTCGAAATAGAACAGGCCTGTGTGCTGGACAATGTGGAGATTAAGGAAGAAGAAGTGTTGGATCTTCTTAAAAACATGAAGATTGATAAGTCCCCAGGGGCAGATGTGATATACCCCAAAATGCTGTGGAAAGTGAGAGAAGAGATCGCTGGAGCAGTAGCTATGATCTTTGAATCTGCTTTGGCTGCAGGGGAGGTGCTAGAGGACTGGAGAATAGTAAATATAGTTCCCTTGTTTAAAAAAGTTAATAGGGAGAATCCTGGGAACTATAGACCGGTGAGTCTTACATCGGTAGTCTGCAGACTATTCAAAAGGACTCTTAAGGATAGGATCTACAAGCATTTGGAAAAGCAGTCTACTCAAGAATAGTCAACATGGCTTTGTGAAGGGAAGGTCGTGCCTCACAAACCTAATTGTGTTTGTTGAAGAGGTAACAAAAGAAATTGATGAGGGTAGGGCGATAGATGTGGTCTACATGGATTTTAGCAAGGCATTTGACAAGGTCCCCACGAAAGACTCATCCAGATAGTCAGGAGGCATGTGATCAGTGAAACCTTGGCTGTTTGGATAAAAAATTAGCTTACAGGAAGAAAGCAGAGGGTAGTAGTGGAAGGAAAGTATTCTGCCTGGAGGTTGGTGACTAGTGGAGTGCTACAAGGATCTGTCCTGGGACCCCTGCTATTTGTGATTTTTTTATGTGACCTGGATGAAGAGGCGAAAGGATGTGTGAGCAAGTTTGCGGATGCCACAGAGATTGGAGGAGTTGTGGATGGAGCTGTAGGTTGTCGAAGGTTACAAGAGGATATAGACAGGATACAGAGTTGGGCAGAAAAGTGGCAGATGGAGTTCAATTCGGTTAAGTGTGAAGTGATGCATTTTGGAAGGACAAACCAGAAGTACAGGGTTAATGGTTGGTTACTTAAGAGTGTGGATGAACAGAGGGACCTTGGGGTTCAAATCCATACATCCCTCAAGGTCGCTGCACAGGTTGATACGATGGTTAAGAAGGCCTATGGGATGCTAGGCTTCATTAATAGGGGGACTGAGTTCAAGAGTAGAGAGGTCATGTTGCAACTCTGCGAATCTCTGGTGTGACCACACTTAGAGGATTGTGTTCAGTTCTGGTCACTTCATTACAGGAAGGATGTGGAAGCTATGAAGTGGGCGTAGAGGAGATTTACCAGGATGTTGCCTGGATTGGAGAACAAGTCTTATGAGGCAAGGTTAGCACATCTGGGACTTTTCTCTTTAGAGAGTAGAAGGATGAGAGGGGACTTGATAGAGGTCTACAAGATTATGAGAGGCATAGATAGGGTGGATAGCCAGTACCTGTTTCCCAGGGCATGAATAGCAAACACCAGAGGGCATATGTACAAAGTTAAGGGAGGGAAGTTTAGGGGAGACATCTGGTCGGCCTCTCAACAGGGTTCCACCCTCCTCAGTAAATTCAATTCCTCTTCACCACCCTCCTCAGTAAATTCAATTCCTCTACACCTGTTCCTACCTCCCATCATGGCACACAGCACACTTGGGTTCCTGTTGACCTACATTCCACCTCATTTTTGTCCGCCATGATGCACACGGACATCCCCTAAGGCCCCCTTATGATGAGCCATTCCACATTTTAGGATGGGGAGAAAGACTTTTATCATAGATAAGAGGGCTAAACCTGAACATATTTTGGTAGATCGCCTTAAACTGGATCACCAAGATTTGGAGAGATCCGCTGCCATGCCCTTGGCATCATGACATGACCATGAGCGTGTCAACAGACCTCTGGATAAGCCAGAGTCACTGGTTGTTCCTCTACTCATGGAACATAAGACCCAAGCTGGACGGCTCACCCAAGCTGGTGAACTCTGGGGGAGCCTATGTAGGGTAATGTAATTATTGAAAATGTACGTAATTCACAATCATTGACATTGAGTTGGGGTTTCACTTTAAGAGGCTGTTCTGACATGATAACATAAATACATAAAGCTTTTATTGATCTTTGAGTTCAGTGTTTGGAGTTACTAAACATAAAATGCTTCTGCCATTTTTATTGCGGCTTCAGGAGTCTGATGTTGGGCAGATGGGCAATGATTTCTTTTTAATAGAGCTGACTGAGTGAATAAGATCTCAACACTAGGATGATGGTTCACTCATCCTTACAGTAAATTTAAAGAATTTTGGTGGTGTAGTTCTATTGCTTGAGGTGCCTGCTGTAGGTAGTCCAGGAGTGTTCAGGTGTGCAGGAATCTTGGCTGCCAGGCAAACTGTGAGAACCATGAGAGACAAGTGCAAGCTGATTACACTATAACACGCTATGTCTTCAAACATAATTTTCCTCGGTTAAGTATGGCAGTAATGGCAATTACAGCAATTGTCGATTTGATCGCTGATGCCTGCTTTTGTGGAGAGGTGATTCCCTGAGTTTCCAGCTTACTCCCACATTGCAAAGATGAACAGGTTGGTAAATTGATTGGCTGCAGTAAATTGCTCTGAATGTGTGGTGACACACAGACTCTGGTGGGGTGGAGAAAATGCAGCATTAGTGTAAATGGGTCAGTATGGGCTGAAAGTACTGTTCCCATTTCTGTATCCCTCTGTGGCTTGAGAATTGGTCTACATCTTCCAGGATCTTGCCATGACATTTTTATTGTCAGAGAACAGGATTGTACAGTGGTGGAAGGTTGGTAGATGATCTTTGTCTTGCAGATGATGAATGTAAGGCGCATCCTCTTGGTTAAATAGAAAATGATATCTGGAACTTATCAATCTCCAAGGAACTCAGCAGGCCAGGCAACATCTATGGAAAAGTTGACGATTACAGCCAAGACTTTCATCAGGACTTATTGAAGCAAAGATGTAAACTTCTTCATGGGAGGCATCCCTCAAAGTAACTTTGCAGTAGTAGTAATATTACAAACACCAGAGTCCTGATGAAGGGTATTGGCCCGAAACATTAACCGTTTACTCTTTTTCATAGATGATGCCTGGTGTCCTCCAGCATTTTGTGTGTAATGCTTTGGATTTCCAGCATCTGCAGGTTTTCTCATGTATATCAGTCTCCAAGACTGCAACACAGGTGCTACCTGTGCATTACTTTTCAGCTACTGAGATTCAGGTGATGTTGATTTTTAATCAGTTGGTATTTGATGAACAGTTTCCATTAGTCTTGAAGATTCACTCTGCTCCCGTGGGAATTTTGTTGTAGGTATAAAACTACAGAGAGAAAGGTAGAGATATGTGTTCAGGAAAGTGCGGTTTTGTCTGACTCCAGCCTTTACTCTAGACCCAATCACTAGAATAAAGGGTTGCATATCTATATAAAAAATATATAGATGGAGATGAATTTATGTGGGCAGCTAAATTTGAGAACAATTTTTCTTAGTCCCTGTATTCATGGAACGAAAGGCAGTAGTGAGGTTGATCAAGGCCTACATATGACTGCTGCCCCACTCTGCATGTTTCTTGGAATTATTGGACAATGAAGATCTTGTCCGCATTGTGATTTGGAAAGCAATGTTTCAGCTACTGAGAGGAAGGCTGTTTAGGAGGATGCTGCCAATGGCATTCCCAGAGGCAGACAGTAGAGCCAATCCCTTTTACTTAGAGCAGTTGGACTTTCTTTTTAAAAATGGTCATGATTACAAAATCTCTGGGGTTCTCTGGCATATCCTTCCCTTTCTAGTTGTAAGAAATGAGATTGTAGACTCACCTTGAAAGCTTTTCACCACCAAGTCTAGTAGATCAGTAAGGAGATTGTGCGGTGTCAAATCCTCATTATTTTGTGGCCTTGTTTTGATCACAAATGTGTATTGCGCACTGTCTTTATCTCCTGTTGGCTGGAACTCAATGAGATGACCTTGAGGCACTGATTGAAAATGAATTTGTGGGGTTTCTTGCACTCTTCAATGTGGGCGGTCGTATCACTGGTCATATAGTATATCCATCAATATCCAAACATATTGATGTCTACATCAACAGCACAGTTAAGGACAAAAAAAGGAATTTTGTTATTTATTTCCAAGAATAACATCGATACTATGAAGGTAATTCAAGGCTGTATCTAATGATGACTATAAGTTCCATGAAAAAAGCTTTTGTGTTTTATGATATTTTGTGCATATCTTGATTTGATTACTGGTTTGTGATCACATCTCACTATCTGTTGCATGGCTGTCATTATAAACAGGTAGTCATTTAAGTTCCTCTGCATTTGCCTCCAGCTAAAATATTCTCTGAATTTATAATATCTTGGGTCAGTGATTGTGCTTCTTTGCCATCTGTAACTTTACCAATTTCTTTTAGTCTTCACCTTTATTTTATCTCTGTCTCTTTTTGTCACTTTTGTTTATTTGGTGAGTTTTGTCTCTGTTTTACTCTTTCTGAAACTCACCCAAACAATTGTTCCCCTGAGAGCATCCCAGCTTCTGGAGAGTGAAACAATTAAGATAAAGAAGGTCAGGACAATCCATAAGAGACCAGCTCTTTGAGTTTGTTTGTTGCTTTGGTTATTTCCTTAAAAGACTAAGAGTTGGCAATCTGCATGGTTACTATAGGAGTTTACTGTCTGTTATGTACAGTTCTGCACTGGAACACCATTTTAATTTACATATTTTTCAATTGAACTAAACTGGTTTGTGACAGCCAATTTCCGTCAGCATTCATGTTAGGACTAATGCAGACTGTAAAAATAAAATCAACTCTGATTTGGTTAGTGTAATACATTAGAGAATACATCATAAATATATGAATGAGAAATGAGCAGTAAACTCCAGCAAGGACCAGCCTGGTTTCTCGGACATGAAAACAGTTTGAATGTGAGGAAAAAATATTTGAATGAGTGCACTGGTCATGGAAATGCTGCAATGGAAATTAATCTGCATCATTAGTCAGTTTCTTAGAAATTATGTTGATAAACCTGCTCAACTTCAATTATTAAAGTAACATATAACCTATAGGTGAAAAAATGCACATTCAACATAGCTTTACATGCAATTGGGGATTTGTTCAATCTTGAAACTATATATTCTTATCTGTTTTTGTGAACAGATTTGATGAAGATTTGAATCTTGGCATAGTTTTATTTCAAAATAAGTTATATGTGAGGCATAACTTAAAGATTTTTCTACACATAAGACAATGGATAAGACCTTATTATCAATAGGGCAATGTACTCTTAAAATATTGACAGAAAGGAACAAGCAGTTCAATAGACAGTGGAAGCTGAAAATAAACCAAAATACGTGATCATCCATTGAGTTTAACCAATAGTTAATCAACACGAAAAAGAGTGAGGAGACAATGGATACATTAGTCTTCACTCCACCCTATGCATCATCTTTTTGTGGGCTGCAACCCATGCTCATATTTTTTTGCCAGCATTCTCATCAAGACCAGAATGGATTTAAGTGAAAAAATGCTTAAATCATATTCACTTGTTTTGGTACTAGGGCTCATTTTGAATGCTTTGGTGCAAGCCTTAGTGTTTAGTGAAGCCACAAAATGGATAGGCTTGCATTTATACATATTTGAGAATTTTGCATCTTATTTTTTAAATTCTCATCATTTTTGATGCTAACCTCATACATGTATTCCAAGAGTATTTCATTTTTACACAATGCTGTTCATTCTCAAATTCCTGAAAATGCACTTCATCTTCTCCTTCAGCAGTCCCTCAGATTGTGTGCATTCTGAGGAAGCCAACGTAAGGTCTACAGACTCTCCCGTAGATTGGATGAGAAGTAACTTCCTGTAATGGACACTATGCTCCAAGTGCAACCTAACTAAAGTTTATGGCTGCAAGATGATTTCTTGACTCTTAGACCATAAGACATAGGAGCAGAATTAGGCCATTCGGCCCATCGAGTCTGTTCTGCCATTCCATTGTGGCCGATCCCAGATATCACTCAACCCCATACACTTGCCTTTTCGCCATATCCTTTGATGCCCTGACCTATCAGGAAACTATCAATTTATGCTTTGAATATAGACACAGACTTGGCCACTACTGCAGTCTGTGGCAGAGCATTCCGTAGGTTCCCTAATCTCTGGTTAAAGAAGAATCCTCCTTACCTCTCTTCTAACAGGTCATCCCTCAATTTTGAGGCCATGCTCTCTAGCTCTGGATAACTCCCCCCTCACCCTCCGCCAAAGGAAACATTCTCTCTGCATCTACCTTATCTAGTCCTTTTAACATTTGGTAGGTTTCAATGAGATCTCCTACTTCTAAATTCCAGTGAGTACAGGTCCAAAGCTGGCAAATGTTCCTGGAATCATCCTCGTGAACCTCCTCTGGACTCTCGCCAATGGTAACACTTCCTTTCTGTGATAAGGGGCCCAAAACTGTTGACAATTCTCCAAGTGTGGCTTGACTGGTGTCTTATAAAGCCTCAACATTATCTCCTTGCTTTTATATTCTATTCTGGTAACTGACAGGGTGGATCGTTGAGTATTTTGTGAAGGAGTGCTCCTTCCAAAAGTTATTTAGGGATTCTGCATGCTCTGATGTGCAGATTGAAGAATCTCAATCCATTCCGAGCTTTCCTCTCCCCTTTGAGTGATCATGGACCACAAATTCCTAGGAGTCAGTTGGAATGCTTCATTTCTGCAGGAAATCTTTAAGGACATTGTTGGATCTTTGTTTCAGTCCACAGGTTAATTTTTTTCCAGGACAAAACTGGGTATATTTTGGCTACTTTAGAAGTCCGATAGATAGATAGATAGATACTTTATTCATCCCCATGGGGAAATTCAACTTTTTTCCAATGTCCCATACACTTGTTGTAGCAAAACTAATTACATACAATACTTAACTCAGTAAAAAATATGATATGCATCTAAATCACTATCTCAAAAAGCATTAATAATAGCTTTTAAAAAGTTCTTAAGTCCTGGCGGTAGAATTGTAAAGCCTAATGGCATTGGGGAGTATTGACCTCTTCATCCTGTCTGAGGAGCATTGCATCGATAGTAATCTGTCGCTGAAACTGCTTCTCTGTCTCTGGATGGTGCTATGTAGAGGATGTTCAGAGTTATCCATAATTGACCGTAGCCTACTCAGCGCCCTTCGCTCAGCTACCGATGTTAAACTCTCCAGTACTTTGCCCACGACAGAGCCCGCCTTCCTTACCAGCTTATTAAGACGTGAGGCGACCCTCTTCTTAATGCTTCCTCCCCAACACACGCCACCACAAATGTATGCCACCATGATGTGGGACATACAAATAATGACAACTGCCTAATGAAAGCAACTGAAAGCATCTCATGTTGACCAGGGAGAGAATGCTGACAGTAGTTCACTTTTGCTTCAGATACACATACGGCATTTTGAAAGGCAACACTGATAGTGCTTTCCCAGTGCTTTGAGTAATCTGTTGTCCAGACCTCATTCTCAGACTTTGCAGTAGCCCTCATACAGGCCCAGATTCTCTTTTCTACAATTCAAGAAAAGGTGATTTGCTAATCTGGGCAGGTCACTGATGCTAAAAAAGAGACAATTGTGCCACTCTTATGACTCAGTTCAACTCCTGTAAGTGCTGCAGAAATTAACGAGATAGGAAGTGTTATGTTTTGTAACTCCAAAACATTAAACTAATTAAAAGGAAAAGGCGAGAATCCAAAATGTGAGTCCAACTTAGATTTACTTTAAGTGAGGCATACACGTATCATGTGGTAGCATCACAACATGTGCAATTCACTTATTTTTACATATAAACGTAATGAATTATATAAACAACAAAGAATGCTTAATCAGGCAATATTCCTACAAGATTACTAAAAATTACTGAAATATTAAACACACAACACTCCTCCCAGCTTAGCTATAAACTCCAACTCAATATAGAATACATTTCACCTTATGTACAATATACTCTATAATACAACTACTATAGAAACATCCACAGCATAGTCACAGCACAGCGTCAGGATGAAGGGTCTCGGCCCCAAACATTGACTGCTCCTTTCAATGGATGCTGCCCGACCTGCTGAGTTCATCCAGCTTTTTTTTTTTAATTTTTTTAATTAGTTTTTCAAAACATTTTACAAAATTAAAAACCCCAAATCCCAATGAGGAGCATTAATACAGTGCAAGATTAAACATACAATAACAATATGCTACAAAGGAAGAGAATTTAACAAAAAAAGCACCTAAATTAAAGACAAGTGAGCTTAGCGTCCTCCCCAAGCCCCACAACACAAGAAAAAAACAACAACAACTCCAGACCAACCACCACACAGTATAAAGAGTATAAGTCCGGACAGTCAAACTCCCAGACTGTGAATACACTTAGCAACAGAGGATAATAATGCCTACTACCAGAAAAAAAAGGGAGCTGAAAGCAAGGCTGAAAGAAAAAAAAAGAAAAAGAAAAAAAACCCTAGTCAAGAGGAAGGTTATGAAAGCACTCGATAAAAGGTCCCCAGACCTTATGGATCTTTAGATCCGAATTAAGAACCGATTGAATAGCTAAGGCAGATTTAGTAGGTGATCTGGTAACAGAGGACGATCGGTCCAGTTTAGGATCCAACCAACAGTTGAAATCACCACCCAATATAAGAGAGTATGAGTTTAAGTCTGGTAGTGAGGAAAAAAACCGTTCAAAAAAGTTAACATCATCAAAGTTGGGGGCATACAGGTTTGCTAGTGCAACTTTAGTGTTATATAGTTTACCAGAAACAATAATAAAACGGCCATTTGTATCAGATATTTTATTATGGAGTTCAAAAGGAATATTTGAATTAATAAGAATGGAAACTCCCCTAGCTTTAGCGTCAAAGGATGAATGAAAATGCTGACCCGCCCACTTTGACAGAAGCCGGGAGTTATCAAAACAACAAATATGAGTTTCTTGAAGGAAAGCAATGTCCGCTTTGAGTTGCCTGATATGTGAGAATACCTTCCTCCTTTTAACAGGGTGGTTCAGTCCCTTTACATTCCAGCTCACGAATTTAAGTGCACTAGCCATTATCAGTTACTAATGCATAAAAGGCAGCAGGCATATAAAAAGCAAAGCAGTACAATAGCAGTCTGGGAGCAGAGATGTAAACATAGATTCGTAAGGTCAAAATATAAAAACATGTCCTAAGCAATAAAGAGATGTTGGAACTGGAAAACGCACCCCACCCGCACAACCCAAAACTAGATGGCTACCAAAACAAGTAGCTAGCTCTACCAAAAAAATTGACCCAAATACAACTTCCAGATCTGTGTCATTAACAACATTTCTGTATAAATATTATAGCAAATAATAACTAGTTTATGCACTAGAAAACATAACTACAGATTAGAACACCTTCTGCAGAAATATACAACTTAATACAGAGAAAATCGGAAGAAAACCAAAACTAACCTACCCACGAAACATTATAGAAGAATAAAGTAAGAGAAAGGGGAAAAAAAAGGTAAGAAGGAAAAAGAAAAAAAAGAGGAAGGGGAAAGTTATAAATTCAAGATGAGTGTTTATCAACCATTTACAGAGAAGGGAGAAAAAAATTCAGAGATTAGAAAAAAGGGGTGAAGAAAAGAAAAAGATAAAATAAATAAATATTTAAAACAAAGGAAAAATAAATCAGCAGTTGAACTGTGAACCGAAAAACAGGGAGGCCTTCACTAAAGACTTCGAACCTCCAAAACAAGTTAGAATTAGTTGCAGAACTCTGTAGGTAAAGTTATACAAGAATAAAAATAGATTACACACACACCAAATCCCGGGAGAGATTGTCAACGGCCCTTAAAGTTTCAATGAATAATGTCCGAGTGATTTAAGTGAATTCTGAGTCCAGAGAAAGTAATTTTACTACGAGGAGTACTTATCCACCATTTTATGAGGTCCGATCAGATTCCAAAGATGGCTGGATAGCCGGAAGACTTGCCACAAACGCTTCAGCTTCCTTCGCTGATTTGAACCACTTATATTTCCCGGTATTAAGCTTGATTCGTAGATCAGCAGGGTTACAAAGGGAAGGTTTGAAACCACGATCAAAAAGCACTTTCATTGCGCCTTTAAACTCAGCGCGCATCTTTAAGGTCTGGGGTGCAAAATCTTCCACAAAGCGAATGGTTGTATCCTTGAAGGGAAGCGACCCCCTGTGACGCACCTCTACGATCAGACTGTGTTTTACCTGGTATTGATGGAAACACAAGATTACTGGTCGCGGGCGGGAGCCCAGAATTCTGGGGGGAACGTAAACTCTGTGTGCCCGTTCGAGCTCGGGCGGCTTCGGAAGCAAATCTTTCCCGAATAACTCACAGAGAAACTCGGCGAAAAACTTCACGGTTGATCCCTTTTCAGTCGCCTCTGGTAATCCCAGAACTCTGATGTTACAACGTCTGCTACGATTTTCGAGATCCACCATTTTGGAAAGAAGTTTGTTAGATTTTTCCTCTAAGCTGGAACAGAGAGTCTCCAAGTATCGAACACGACTTTCTAAATCTTCAGAAGTCGAATCGATGCGAGATAAATGTTCAGCATGTTTGTCCACTTTATCGTTGATCCAATCCAGTTTGTCTTCTAACTGTTTGACAGTGGTTTTAAATTCCTTTAAGATTTCGTCTCGGAGCTTTCCAAGCGCAACCAGCATCTCGTCTGACGGGGTCATGGCTTCTTTTCCCCCGGGTTTAGAACTCTTGCGGAAGTCCCCAGCGGTTTTAAATTCCTTTAAGATTTCGTCTCGGAGCCTTCCAAGCGCCACTATAGTCTCATCCGACGGGGTCATAGCTTCTTTTCTCCCGGATTTAGAGCTCTTGCTAGACATTGTAAGTTAGATATATTCACTGGCAAGTAAGAGATACCGAAATAATTCCTAACTAAGGTTTAAAAAATGGAGACATTTAGTGCAAAGGTAGCGACAGTAACGGAACAAAAGTTCGGAGCAGCTAAACAATCGCCATCTTACCGGAAGTCCGTTCATCCAGCTTTATAGTAAATTTAAAATTGTCCCATTCAGTCCTAAAAATGTAAATGCTGTGATGGATTTCTTACTCTTGCGGGAACTTGATCTATCTTGACAAGGGAGGCCACTCTGCTTGGCAGGTGAGACTTGTGGCTGTGCAAACAGTCTCACGGTCTGGGGCCTCCTCCCTGGTGGTTGTAGGAGTTGACTCTGAGACTACAGGAAGTGGTTCTGACAGCTCTGGACACCTTTCTTCTCTTTCCTTTTCCTTCTTCTCCTTTGTGTGTCTTGATCTTGGGAAGGTTCATTTAGTTCACTGGAGTATTCTCTTTTTAATCATTTTATTGCTCACTTTACATTCTGACCTCTCTTCTTGGTTTCCTCAACCACAACATCATCTGATGAATCCTGTTTTCATACCTCCATTGACCTTTCTTTTTGACCTCTCATCCATCCAGCTGACCTTTAGTTTTTATGTCTGCTGTTACAAGCAGCTTTTTGTCTCCCATTTCAGGTTCATGCAATAACCTTAATGCACTCAGAGCAGATTCTGGTTCTTTATACTCACAAAAGCCAAATGTTTGTAATGTTGCTGAAGCTCCATGAACTCTCTTCCTGCTTAAAACCAAGCCACATTTTGCAAATCACCACCTGATTAACATATTAGATGCATTTTCGATATGTTGCCTACAAGAACTGTTGTAGTCAGACCATTGGTTTTGTCACTTTCACACCTCCTCTGAGCAGCATTGTCCTTCTTTGCTCCAATATGCCTTCCAACCAGAGGCACAGAGGTTGGCACCACACCTGTTTGCCCTCTGTTGTGCAATGGGTCATGGTGTGCAGCATGAAGATAGTTTTGGCATCATCCAGTAACTTTCTTAATTTGCTTTCAGTATTACAAAGGCAAGATGGATCTCCAATCAAGTTGTAACTGGCTCAGCCACTCACATCCCTACAATGCTGGCCCTCCTGTTCATACCACATACAAACACAATGTGCCTTGTTGGTTGTTGTATTTCACTGTTACCAATGTCATTCCCATAGGAGTTATCTTTTCTTCAGTCTAACCTCAGTATACCTTCAGGCTTCAGTTCTGTATCTTTGAAGTGCCATTCAAATTCATTTTGTGGAATGTCTGAAACAGCCGAGCCAGCGTCCAATTCCATTTTAATTAAATTATCGTTCAGTTCAGGCATAACTCACATTCTTATCTCCTGTTAGTTTTCACACTGTAAATTTTAAGGCTACTCAGTCCTCTGTCACTCTCATCATTATCAGCTTTTTCATCAATTGCATGCAGATTAGAGTTCATTTTGAAACTGTAAATTAACTATATCTCTTTCATTTGCAGTCCATTTATCTTTGTCTGCCTGACATGCTTGCTGTATGTGCCCTGCTTTGCTTGTTTTAAAAATACCGCTCAATCTGTTCAGTATATAAAATGCAGCTATCTCTTGTGTAGTCAACAGTGTCAATCTTTCCAATGTAGCCAGCCATTTCTACTTTTTGTAATGATAGTTCTCACCTGGTACTCATTGTTTATGAACACATGAATTTTTCCATTTTCTGCCTTTTTGTAAACTTGGTCATTCTTCCCTTTCAAAGAACACGTGCTGGGCAGTTTTTATAAAACTCAAACATCTTGCTGTGTTTTAAAAGGTAGGTAGTCATCTCGGGTTCATTGAAAATATACCTTGTCACAACAATTCTGAAACATTAACTCTAAAACATTAAACTAATTAAAAGGAAAAGAGAAGTCTGAAATGTGAGTCTGACTTAGTTTTACTTTAAGTGAGGTGTGTACATATCACGTGGTAGTGTCATGGTGTATGCAATTCACATATTTTTACATATGACCATAATCAATTATATAAACAACAAAGAAATAGTGAATCCATAGAAATAGTGAATACGTTGGCTGTCATCTTTCAAAATTTTAACAATTGTGAAGTAGATCTTGCAGGTTGGAGGATGGCAAATGCAATTCTATTATTTAACGTGGAGGGAGCGAGAAGACAATGAATCACAGACTATTTAGCCAAACATCAATAGTGGTGAATCTGTTATATGGATGCGATCATTGGATAGCTAGAAAATATCAACAGGATTAAGCAAACCCAACATGATTTATGAATAGGAATTCACGCTTGGTAAGCCTACTGATAGTTTTTTTGAGGATGTAACTGGCAGAATAGATAAGGGGAAACCAGTGGATGCAAGATATTTGGATTTTTAAAAGCTTTAATAGGATTCTAGATAAGAGGTTAGTGTGGAAAATAAAAGCTATTGAGGTTGGGTATAATATATAGATTGAAAATTAATTTGTAAACAGGAAAGAAAATGTAGGAATATATGTTTTCTATCATGGAGGCAGAGAGTGACAACTGGGATATGGTAAGGATAAATACTTGGGACTTAGATACTCATAACAGAATATAGAACATAGAACAGTACAGCACAGGAACAGGCCTACTGCCCGTAATGTTGTGCAAACCTGCTAAAAAGCAAATCAAAAACACCCAGACATCTGCCTACACAATGTCCATATTGCTCAATTTTTCTTTCATCCATGTGCCTATCTAAAAGCCCGTTCAAACTCTCTAATGTGTTTGCTTCTACCACCACATCAGGCAGCGTTCCACCACTCACTGAGTAAAAAACTTACCACTCACATCCCCTTTGACCCTACCCCCATTCAAGTTAAATGAGGGAAGTTGTATAGAACGTACAAGGTGATTTAGACAATCTAAGTGAATGAGTGAAAACATGGTGGCTATAGTAAAGTATGGATGAATGTGAAGTTAAAACGTTTGGAAGGAAAGAGAGAAAGAAGAGTATTACTGAAATGGTGATTATGAAAATGTGATATACAACACGATCTGAGTGGCCTTGAATCCTAGTCAGTGAAAACAAACAGGTACAACAAGCAGCAAAGAGGGCATTCATTGCGAGAGGTTTTGAGCAGAGGAGTATGTCTGTGATACAACGATGATACAGCATTTTGGTCAGACTAATTTTATGTAATTTTGGCCCTCTGAAAGAAAATACTTAAAACAGATGAAGTTCATCAGACTGACTCCTGAGATGATGGGACTGCCGTATGAAGGGAGATTGGGTTGACCAGGTAGGTGTTCACCGGTATTCAGAAGAATGTGAGAAGTTTTCTTTAAACTGTGTAACATTCTGAAGCAGTGTGACAGATTAGATGTGTGAAGAGGTCAATACTGAATGACAGAATAGGCTTAAATGGCAAAATGGCCTTCTCCTGCTTCTACTTTTCACATGCCTCTGTCTTTTCTAGTGGAATGGGAGAAATCAATCTTTAATTATTATATTTATCATTGAATTCCTTAACTTTGATGAAGATTGCTGGAGCGTGGCTTTGAAAGTTTAAAATGACATACTTATACATCTCAACATAGTAAGTTTCACTGAGAATATATAACTGAAAAGAAAAGGAAATTTTTCCAAGGGAAGCCTGGGAACTCCCTTGGCTTGAGGAATGGTGAGAAAGGCCCATCCAGTGTCCTCCTAACTTCAAAAAAGAAAAATTGCACTGCTCTGCCAAACCAATATTATTTTCACAGCATGAAAAATTGCTGGATTTTCCCTGATGCAGAAAAAAATTGACAAAGAACTTTCTCCCTCTTGTAGGCTAAACAGTGTTTTGTCATAAAGCACCACTATAAATTATTTCTGAGAACTGCAAGAAAAGTCGAGTGTCAAAGTGAAGAAAGTGTCTACTTAGTTAAGGGGACATAAGGAACTCAAGAATATTTCACCCTTTCCACGTATTTGTGTCACTGCACACATTTACCCTCAGTGCCAGAAAGAAATAACAAGTGGAGCTCTGACACTAGGCTGCATGGCAATCTTCCTCCTACTTCACTGCATTAGGGTCTCAGTTGTATTGCTTAGCAAATTAAAACAGGTGGAGATAGCAGTGCACATACTACTGGCAAAGGTAACTGCTGACATCCTCAGCATGTGCTGTTAGTTATTGATGGCAGCAATGAGTATACTGGTGGCCACTCCTGCAGCTCACTAATGGGTAGAACGAGGAAATACTGTAGAAGAGAAAACAGTCAAAGCAGCAGTTGGGCAGTAGGAAGAGAAGGAGGAAGGACACTGAGCAAAAGGAATTTGTCTTATAAATGCTGGTATAAGGACTGCCATATGCAACGACAGTTTTAAGATTCAAGATCCAAGATTGTTTGATGTCATTTCTAGGACACATGTGTAAAGGAGAACAAAGTAATTGTTACTTTGAGATTAGCAGAGCGTGCAGTAATGAGAAGATGATTATGGATCTGCTGGCAGCTGCAGTCACATGGCTACATTGGATTGGTTTGCCCAAGGCTACAAAGCTGAGAGCCTCAGGGTTATTCATCCACTGTCATGCTGACATCAGTGATGATTCACAATATGTAGCACATCATTGTATTGGAGAGGTGACAGATGGTCTCCTTTCACAAGAAGGAAGATTGCCATTTTCTTCTTGGATGAGCAGCCACAGGTACCATATCTAGGGACTCTGACTAACATTGCAGACTTGCTGAGGTGTGTTTGACTTCGGCTGTGTTGATGAAACTTCACAGGACAATACAGACATATAGACCAAAAGCAAAGAGCTTCACCCCCTAGTATTCAACAGCTACACTATCAAATGCCAGGGATCTTAATATACAATGCCTAGCATGCAGTTGGAACCATTGTCTTGTTGCAGTCTCTTGTGCCTTCTCACTTCCCGCTGATGGACACTTGCCTAGGTCAATGGCAATAGGTTGGAGTCCTGGTTCCTTCCTCTTGTCTGAGCTTCAAAGGAAAAAACTCCTACAGGGAGAGAAAGGCTTCCATCTGCAATGTCACCAGGCTGCAGAAACAACAGTTTGTAGCCTGGACCAGTCCGGTGGATACTTCAATGGACCCGCACAAATAGGTCTTATGAAAGCCACTAGACTCCTCTCAAGTTGGTGTCAATGCAGATGCGTCCTTTCTTAATTGTAGTGGAGCAGAAAGGAGAGCAACAGCAGGAGAAGCAAGGCATTAGAGATAATATCAGGCCGCGTAGTCGGGAACGTACTGCAACATGTAGCAAACCTGACAACCAGGGCAGAGCAACCCAGCTGATGGTACCTCATATAACAGCCCCAATATTTTCTCTTCTGCCACTGGCACACCATGGCTGCAAAAGCACCATCCATAAAACGCACGGTGGCAACTCCCAGTGGAGGTGTCTGCTCCAGCAATTACCAGACCAAATCAAAAAAAATCAAATTACAAAGTACTACATTTTTTGCTAGTAGGCCATCAGAAGTGAGTGGCCAGTGAGTGAGTGGGCCAGTGAAGGAGTGGAGATTTGAGGCTTTGACTCGAGAGATTCTGGCAGTTTTGGCAGTTGGACTGTGCAATCAAGTCAATCAAGATTTGAATAGCTTAGCAGAAAGCCGTTGATTAGACAATCAAGATTTGAATAGCTCAGACTCAGCAGAAAGCAGCTGATTGGGCAATTGTGGTTGTGACCAAACAGTTTGAAAAGCTCAAACAAATAAATAGAGGGTTACCTCAAGCGAAGCGGCCTGTGGAAAGTGAGTGAGTGGAGATTTGAGGCTTTGACTCGAGAGGCTTCAACAAGAAGAGGCTGAGGACAAGCTTCACTCCAAGTGAGGTAAGGCCGGGTAAGTTCCTTTCAAAGGAGAAAGTTTCAAAAGTTGAGGCAAGTATTGGGTAGGTCATGGCAGCTGAGATCGACCCCATGGTTTGATCATCCTGCAGCATGTGGGAAATCAGGGATACTTCCAGTGTCCCTGACGACTGTGTGTGCAGGAAGTGTGTCCAACTGCAGCTTCTGGCAGACTGCATTGAGCGTCTGGAGCTGCGATTGGATTCATACTGGAGCATCCGCGATGCTGAGAAAGTCGTGAATAGCACGTTTAGTGAGTTGGCCACACTGCAGGTAAAGGCTACACAGGCAGAAAGGGAAGGGGTAGACACTAGACAGAGTAGCAGTAGGCAGGTAGTGCAGGAGTCCCCTGAGGTCATCTCCCTCCTAAACAGATATACTGTTTTGGATACTGTTGGGGGAGATGTCTCATCAGGGGAAGGCAGCAGCAGCCGAGTTCATTGCACCATGGGTGGCTCTGCGGCACAGGAGGGAAGGAAAAGGAGTGGGAGAGCTATAGTGATAGGGGATTCGATTGTAAGGGGAATAGATAGGTGTTTCTGCGGCCGCAAATGAGACTCCAGGATGGTATGTTGCCTCCCTGGTGCAAGGGTCAAGGATGTCTCTGAGTGGCTGCAGGACTTTCTGGAATGGGAGGGTGAACAGCCAGTGGTCGTGGTGCACATAGGTACCAACGATATAGGTAAAAAAATGGGATGAGGTCCTACAAGGTGAATTTAGGGAATTAGGAGATAAACTAAAAAGTAAGACCACAAAGGTAATAATCTCTGGATTACTACCAGTGCCATGTGCTAGTCAGAGTAGAAATAGGAGGATATTTCAGATGAATACGTGGCTTGAAAAATGGTGCAAGGGGGAGGGATTCAAATTTCTGGGGCATTGGAACCAGTTCTGGGGGAGGTGGGACCGGTATAAACAGGACGGTCTGCACCTGGGCTGGACTGGAACCAATGTCCTAGGGGGAGCGTTTGCTACTGCTGTTCAGGAGGCTTTAAACTAATGTGGCAGGGGGATGGGAACAAGTGCAGAGAGACAGAGAGGTGTAAAATGAGGGTAGAAGCAAAAAGTAGTAAGGTGAAAAGTAAAAGTGGCAGGCAGGCAAATCCAGAGCAAAAAGCAAAAGGAGCCACTTTTCAACATAATTGTATAAGGGCTAAGAGTGTTGTAAAAACAAGCCTGAAGGCTTTGTGTGTCAATGCGAGGAGCATTCGTAACAAGGTGGATGAATTGAATGTGCAGATAGTTATTAATGAATATGATATAGTTGGGATCACAGAGACATGGCTCCAGGGTGACCAAGGATGGGAGCTCAACATTCAGGGATATTCAATATTCAGGAGGGATAGACAGGAAAGAAAAGGAGGTGGGGTAGCATTGCTGGTTGAAGAGGAGATTAACACAATAGAAAGGAAGGACATTAGCCTGAAGGATGTGGAATCAATATGGGTAGAGCTGCATAACACTGAAAGGCAGAAAACGCTGGTGGGAGTTGTGTACAGGCCACCTAACAGTAGTAATGAGGTTGGGGATGGCATTAAACAGGAAATTAGAAATGCGTGCAATAAAGGAACAGTAGTTATAATGGGTGACTTCAATCTACATATAGATTGGGTGAACCAAATTGGTAAGGGTGCTGAGGAACAGGATATCTTGGAATGTATGCGGGATGGTTTTCTGAACCAACATGCCGAGGAATCAACTAGAGAGCAGGCCATTCTAGATTGGGTATTGAGCAATGAGGAAGGGTTAGTCAGCAATCTTGTTGTGCGAGGCCCCTTGGGTAAGAGTGACTATAATATGGTGGAATTCTTCATTAAGATGGAGAGTGACATATTTAATTCAGAAACAAAGGTTCTGAACTTAAAGAAGGGTAACTTTGAAGGTATGAGACGTGAATTAGCTAAGATAGACTGGCAAATGATACTTAAAGGGTTGACGGTGGATATGCAATGGCAAGCACTTAAAGATCACATGAATGAACTACAACAATTGTTCATCCCAGTTTGGCAAAAGAATAAACCAGGGAAGGTAGTGCACCCGTGGCTGACAAGGATAGTATCAAGTCCAAAGAAGAAACATATAAATTAGCAAAAAAAAAGCGGCACACCTGAGGACTGGGAGAAATTCAGAGACCAGCAGAGGAGGACAAAGGGCTTAATTAGGAAAGGGAAAAAAGATTGAGAGAAAGCTGGCAGGGAACATAAAAACTGACTGTAAAAGCTTTTATAGATACGTGAAAAGAAAAAGATTGGTCAAGACAAATGTAGGTCCTTTACAGTCAGAAACAGGTGAATTGATCATAGGGAACAAAGCCATGGCAGACCAATTGAATAACTACTTTGGTTCTGTCTTCACTAAGGAGGACATAAATAATCTTCCGGAAATAGTAAGGGACCGAGGGTTTAGTGAGATGGAGGAACTGAGGGAAATACATGTTAGAAGGGAAGTGGTGTTAGGTAAATTGAAGGGATTAAAGGCAGACAAATCCCCAGGGCCAGATGGTCTGCATCCCAGAGTGCTTAAGGAAGTAGCCCAAGAAATAGTGGATGCATTAGTGATAATTTTTCAAAACTCCTTAGATTCTGGATTAGTTCCTGAGAATTGGAGGTGGCTAATGTAACCCCACTTTTTAAAAAAGGAGGGAGAGAGAAACCGGGGAATTATAGACCAGTTAGTCTGACATCAGTGGTGGGGAAAATACTAGAGTCGTTTATCAAAGATGTGATAATAGCACATTTGGAAAGAGGTGAAATTATCGGACAAAGTCAGCATGGATTTGTGAAAGGAAAATCATGTCTGACGAATCTTATAGAATTTTTTGAAGATGTAACTAGTAGAGTGGATAGGGGAGAGCCAGTGGATGTGGTATATTTAGATTTTCAAAAGGCTTTTGACAAGGTCCCACACAGGAGATTAGTGTGCAAACTTAAAGCACACGGTATTGGGGGTATGGTATTGATGTGGATAGAGAATTGGTTGGCAGACAGGAAGCAAAGACTGGGAGTAAACGGTACCTTTTCAGAATGGCAGGCAGTGACTAGTGGGGTACCGCAAGGCTCAGTGCTGGGACCCCAGTTGTTTACAATATATATTAATGATTTAGCCAAGGGAATTAAATGCAGCATCTCCAAGTTTGCAGATGACACGAAGCTGGGTGGCGGTGTTAGCTGTGAGGAGGATGCTAAGAGGATGCAGGGTGACTTGGATAGGTTAGGTGAGTGGGCAAATTCATGGCAGATGCAATTTAATTGGATAAATGTGAGGTTATCCACTTAGGTTGCAAGAACAGGAAAACAGATTATTATCTGAACGGTGGCCGATTAGGAAAAGGGGAGATGCAACGAGACCTGGGTGTCATTGTACACCAGTCATTGAAGGTGGGCATGCAGGTACAGCAGGTGGTGAAAAAGGCAAATGGTATGTTGGCATTCATAGCAAAAGGATTTGAGTACAGGAGCAGGGAGGTTCTACTGCAGTTGTACAAGGCCTTGGTGAGACCGCACCTAGAATATTGTGTGCAGTTTAGGTCCCCTAATCTGAGGAAAGACATTCTTGCCATAGAGGGAGTACAGAGAAGGTTCACCCGATTGATTCCTGGGATGGCAGGACTTTCATATGAAGAAAGACTGGATCAACTAGGCTTATACTCACTGGAATTCAGAAGATTGAGGGGGGATCTTATTGAAACGTATAAAATTCTAAAGGGATTGGACAGGCTAGATGCAGGAAAATTGTTTCCGATGTTGGGGAAGTCCAGAACGAGTGGTCACAGTTTAAGGATAAAGGGGAAGCCTTTTAGGACCGAGATGAGGAAAAACTTCTTCACACTGAGAGTGGTGAATCTGTGGAATTCTCTGTCACAGGAAACAGTTGAGGCCGGTTCATTGGCTATATTTAAGAGGAAGTTAGTTATGGCCCTTGTGGCTAAAGGGATCAGGGGGTATGGAGAGAAAACAGGTACAGGATTCTGAGTTGGATGATCAGCCATGATCATACTGAATGGCGGTGCAGGCTCGAAGGGCCGAATGGCCTACTCCTGCACCTATTTTCTATGTTTCTAAGCTCCAGACAACAGACGGAGACAGTAAATAGAAATCACATGCTTCTGGAGGTAAGTTTTGTTTACATATAAAAAAAACAAGATATGCAAAATATTTACAGGAGTAAGAACAATTCAAAATTCCAACATTCTGTTTAAGTTCCAAATCTCAGATATCAAAAAACAAATTCCTTTTTAGTTAGAATCAATGACATTTATTAGAATAGCCTTAGTTGCTCCAATTTCTCTAACTAAGTAGATCTAGTGTTATTCCCTTTTTTAAAGGATTACAGACTAGCCTTTCCCTTTTTTAGAAAACTACTTGAATTCCTACTGTTAAGTATTATAGAAACATAGAAAACCTACAGCACAATACAGGCCCTTCGGCCCATAATGCTGTACTGAACACATACTTTAGAAACTATCTAGGATTACCCATAGCCCTCTACTGTTCTAAACGCCATGTACCTATCCAAGAGTCTCTTAAAAGACCCTATCGTATCCGCCTCCACCACCATCGGCGACAACCCATTCCACACACTTACCACTCTGCGTAAAAAAACTTGCCCCTGACATCTCCTCTGTACCTATTTCCAAGAACCTTAAAACTGTGCCCTCTCATGTTAGCCATTACAGCCCTGGGAAAAAGCCTCTGACTATCTACATGATCAATGCCTCTCATTATCTTGTACATCTCTATCAGGTCACCTCTCATCCTCCGCCGCTCCAAGGAGAAAAGGCTGAGTTTACTCTACCTATTCTCGTAAGGCATGCTTCCCAATCCAGGCAACATCCTTGTAAATCTCCTCTGCACCCTTTCTGTACTCTCCACATCCTACCTGTAGTGAGGTGACCAGAACTGACCACAGTACTCCAAGTGGGGTCTGACCAGGGTCCTATATAGCTGCAACATTACCTCTCAGCTCTTAAACTCAATCCCATGGTTGATGAAGGCTGATGCACGGTATGCCTTCTTAACCACACAGTCAACCTGTGCAGCAGCTTTGAGTGTCCTATGGACTCCCTCTGGTCCTCCACACTGCCAAGATTCTTACCATTATTACAAATGTACTATATTCTGACATCATATTTGACCTACCAATTATGGTTATTATAGTTAACTTCAGTTTTAGTTCAAGTCAGTATGTCTACAAATTCAAATTCAAAAATTATGTATCTATACAGCTTAACTCATTTCACAGCAATTCTCCATAACAACATTTAAACAAAGTAAAAGTAACTTATCAAAGTCTTTGCAAAAATAATCAGTTCTTGCAGAAAATCAAATTCAGATCATTTGAATGAAAATAAACTTATGCATTCAACCGTATTAAATCCTCTACGTCATGAAACATTTTGTTCCTGTGCTGGTTCTTTATCTTGGGTGGCTCAACATCTTGTTTCTTGGTTCAGTGGATGAAATACGACGGGTGATTGATAAACTTGTGGCCTAAGGTAGAAGGAGTCAATTTTAGAAAACCTAGCATTTATTTTTCAACACAGTCCCCTCCTACATTTCCACACTTGGTCCAGCAGTCGTGGAGCATACAGATCTTGGACCTCCAGAAAGTGTCCACAGATGGGTGATTGATAAGTTTTTGGCCTAAGGTAGAAGGAGAAGAGTTATACAGCTCTGGTTACATGCATGTGCAGGTCAACTCTTTGAGTGATTATGCAGAAAGTTTGAAGTTAATAACTCATCACCTTCTACCTTAGGCCACTAATTTATCAATCACCCCTGATGATTATTAACTGATGTGTTATTAACTTCAAACTTTCTGCATAATCACTCAAAGAGTTGACCTGCATGTGCATGTAGCGAGAGCTGTATAACTCATCTCTTACCTTAGACCACGAACTTATCAATCACCCCTCGTAGTTGATCATCTATGGAAAGTCGATTCACAAACTTATACAAAAAAAACCTGACCAAATCTCTTGATGTGATTTAACAGAACTAATTCCTGGTTACATGATAGAAATTGAACTCTCATCTCTGCCGATATTGTCTCATAGCTGCTGCTTGTTATAGCTGTAGTATCCATAGATCTTTTATCGCTATCGTCTCACCTCCATGGGTTTCACCCTGAGGTTTTCTAGTAAGTGGGATAGAGATACTTACTACTAATTCCACTTTTAACAGTTTATATCTCTAGTTTGCTGGGTTTCTCTCGCCTTACTGCGTTGCATCAGCCATGCCTCATTCTTGCATAGCTTTTTTCTCAAGTTCTTTTTTTTAAAATTCGGTAAACCTGGTTTTCATCCCTCCACAGGTGGAGCTTTCTCACATTGCATCTTTGGGTTAATTTTACACAGAGATTCATTTTATTATCAAAGTATGCATGCAGAATACAACTCTCAGATTTGTCTTCTCTAGATAGCCATAAAATATAGAAAACCATAGAAGCAGTTGAAAGAAAGACATTAATCCTCTCCCCACATAAAAAGAAAATGAAATAAAAAAACTTGCAAACCCCAAGCTCCCCAACCCCTCCCTCGCAGAAAAAGCAACAGATCACCCAAACCCCCAGCCTGCCAATCGGCAGCAAGAAAAATGGCCAAGAACACGAAAAGAAACATAGAACTGAAAGAGGCCAATATGAACTACAGTTCAATCCATAAATCTCAGAATTTCGATAGCATCTCCAAGAGCATCAGGACCCAGTGGCCCCTCTGACATCATCGGGACCCAGAGGCCTCTCCAAGGGAAGCTACTCAAGCCAACAGCCTCTGAGGACAGTGACACAAACCAGCAGCCCTCCAAGGGTTGTGACACAAACCAGCAGCCTCTCTGAGGAAAGCAACTCAAGCCAGCAGCCTCTCCGAGCCCAGTGACCATTGCCAGCTGGAAAAAGAAGAGCAGCATTTCCATACAGCTTACTTCAAGTCACATACCATTTCCACATGAAAATACATCTGTGTTCATTCATTGTCACTGAGTCAAACCTTGGAACTTACCATCTGAAAGCACAGGGGAAGCACCTTTCCTGCACACACAGCCAGACAACAAAAGTTCAGTTCGACATGTCACATCATCAATAAGGCATAATCATTAGGAATGTTGGGCTGACTGCCAATGACACCTGCATCCCCTGTGATCAAATTGAAAATCAACAAAAATTGCTCATTATTCCAAACAGTTTCCACGTTACTTCTCCATTACTGCTTAAACACAATAGTAAAGATTAAAGCTTTTCAAGCATTTTATTGAAAATTAATTCATTCAAAAAATATACCTGCTCCTGCCTAGTTTATGCCCCCCCACTGCCTCTGGACATATGTAGCGTCTATGCCCCCAATTTACCCCGTTCGCCTAGGGTGAACCGCCGTTGTCCCAGGGTGAACCGCCGTCGTCCCACCAACAGTACAATACTTCGGTGTAAATACAGTGTAATGCCCCCTCAGTAAACGCTCACAACCTAAATATCAGACAATACGCCAAAGATGAGTAAATAATTGCAACTTTATAGTTATTTCTTAGTGATGGGTTAGTAGAAACAGATAATCTAAAGGCACCAAATCAGTAAGTTTATCAGTTTGCGCACATAATATTTTAATACATTGGAGCTCACGCCTCTGGTTCCATCCACAACGACCTTCCGAACCAACATGTACAAACAAGCTGGATGAACTCGGCAGGTCGGGCAGCATCTGTTGAAATGAACAGTTTTCAGTCACCCAGGTGGTGTGGCGAGTGCTCCTGGAACAGCCCATGTCAAACTCATCTAGGAAAAAAACATCATTCAGCATCAACATCTTCTCCACCATCCTCCGCTTCCAACTCTCTCGCACAGGCGAGGCCCCAAAGTTAAATGCCCCAGCGGTCAACTTATCCCTGTTTTCCAGTGGCCCTCCCCCAGCAAGCCTCACAGGGACACTATGCATCACCGTCACCATGAACAAATGTGCCAGGGGCATCCCTCGTTTAAAAGTGACCTCCTGTTGCATGCTGTTCCTGATGTTCACCACCACCCGGTGTGCCTGTACCACCGAGAGCTTCTGTAGCTCAGGCCTCACCCCCACCCGGTGTGCCTGCACCACCGAGAGCTTCTGTAGCTCAGGCCTCACCACCACCCGGTGTGCCTGTACCACCGAGAGCTTCTGCAGCTCAGGCCTCACCCCCACCCGGTGTGCCTGTACCACCGAGAGCTTCTGTAGCTCAGGCCTCACCCCCACCCGGTGTGCCTGTACCACCGAGAGCTTCTGTAGCTCAGGCCTCACCCCCACCCGGTGTGCCTGTACCACCGAGAGCTTCTGTAGCTCAGGCCTCACCAGCACCCGGCGTGCCTGCACCACCGAGAGCTTCTGTAGCTCAGGCCTGACCAGCACCCGGCGTGCCTGCACCACCGAGAGCTTCTGTAGCTCAGGCCTCACCAGCACCCGGCGTGCCTGCACCACCGAGAGCTTCTGTAGCTCAGGCCTCACCCCCACCCGGCGTGCCTGTATCACCGAGAGCTTCTGTAGCTCAGGCCTCACCAGCACCCGGCGTGCCTGCACCACCGAGAGCTTCTGTAGCTCAGGCCTCACCCCCACCCGGCGTGCCTGTATCACCGAGAGCTTCTGCAGCTCGGGTCTCACCAGCACCCCAGCTGGGAATCTCAATTTCCCCCTTGAGATCTTCCAGGGAGTCCACTAAAACAGCTTCACCCTCAGGCACTCCGGAGTATCTGGGGATCCCCATCACTCTTGCCACTTCACCGGGTCATACCACCCTGGGCTTCGACTGGGCACTCCATACAGTTCCTCTTTCCAATGTCGAGTCCCACCCAGTGTGACTACACACCTCCTTAAAGGCAGCTTGAAACACTGGGTGCACTGACAGGGTCTCCAAAATGTCCTCACCCGCCTTCTCCTTGCAGGCCCCCAGGAGTCTCTGAACAATAGGGGTGTTGGTCCCTACCAGAATTCACACACCTCCAGTCGCAACTGGGTCCGGTCAAACCAGCACTAAGGCCTCATGAGCCTCAGGCACTCCCACCTCGGCCTCTAGGAACTCCAGCCTCAGGGACAAATAACCATCGTATGGGTAATCACCAGCACTGATACCCCAAATTTCCAGGGCACTGAAGGGCGTCAAGGGTAAATGTGACAAATACTGATCATAGAACGACCGGTACAGTAACGTGACCTATGACCCAGTGTTGATTATGGCTTTTGCATCTATTCCCTCTATCCGGATCGACACACTGGATCGGGGTCCCACCAATCCTTCTGGGATAGGGTTTTTTCCTCTCGGGGGTTCTGTGGCACATTGTTGAGAACTTGTTTCCCAGAAACTCCAGGCCATTCCCTCACTGAGTCTCCTCTAAGTTTCCCGACCCCCACTTCCTGCTGGGACACCCGTGGAGTCTCCCTCCGAGGGGCTCCCAGCCAGTCACATTCCCACCTGAAGTGGCCCTCTTCCCCACAGTTATAAAACACACCTCATCTCATGGGACTCCAGCCTCCCCTGGGCTTCTGTGTAGTCTGTCCCTTCAGGGAGGAGCCCTCTCTGCCAGACCCCTCAGCTGGAGGGACCCCACCTGCCGCGACCCCCCTCACTATCTTCCGATTGGAGCTGGCCCCAGTTACTTCTCTACAAGGTGCTACCCCGGAGGACTGCACCATACTGATGGAGTCCTCTTCCAACTCCAATATATCCTCCTCCTCCCTCATCTCTCTGAGCATCTGAACAAAGGAAGGGGGGCTACAGGACAGCTGGAGACTCACATCATACCTCTGGGCATCCCGGGCTACCTGGTCTACCCTTATCTGATTCACCTCCGTATCCGAAATGACCCCCCGTCGCCTCAAACAATTTAGCCTTCTACCCGGAAAAGATACTCAGAAAGCTTTTCCCCTTTCTCCTGATGCAGGCTCTGAAGCCCCCCTAAAAGCTCCACCGTGCCCCCCATCAGACCAAAAGCCTCCTCCAATGCTTCTAGATACTCCTTTCAAGAAGCCAAGTGTTTGCTACCTTTCACGTCTTTTACTACCTCAGCTGCCCCCCCCCCTCAAACTGTCAACTAATCTCTGCCACTTCTCTTCCTTAGAACACTGCCACTCACCCAGCAGCCGAGAGACATGTTCTATCCAGGTCTCAAAATCATCCTCCCCTTTGGGGGTGGGAGTCCTCCCTGAGAAAATTCTTAACTTCTGACGAGAACCTGCCGCCTTGTTCAGCAAGGAGTTAATGGCTGATGCCAACTCCGAACCTTCCCCCTTCTGTGGGAGAGGGGAACTAATTAGATTTTTCAAATCTGACCACTCCCTTCCTTCATCCTTCAAAAATGATAGGACCCACTCTCGAAAATCTCTGCCCCCAGTGGCTGACAACTCCTCTGGAGTCCCAACAGACCCATCAAACCTTTCCTCTGTGACAATGTGCACGCCCCATGGCCCCGCGTCACTGAGGTCACCGATAGATGGTGGCAGTCCCACCGCCGAGACGTCAGCACCAATCCACGCTAACACAAACCCTAAATCCCCCATTTTACTAATCTTTCTGCCCACAATTTCAACCTTACCGATAGCTCTAACTGTATTCAAACATCAAATTAACACTTGGTCCGAGATACGCATATCCACCCCACTTAGTACACAGGCATGATTAACCGGTACTTCCTCGGTCTCAGACCAGAGTTCAACCTTATCTGAAACCATCTTCCCTCGTTTAAACCGGGGCAAATTAGACCATATCTGACAAATTCAAATCCTGGACAAGCAACCCCACAAATGTAGCCTCTGTGCCCCCAGTTTACCCACTTTCACCTAGGGTGAACCGCCCTCGCCCCACCAATAGTGCAATACTTCAGTGTAAATACGGTGTAATGCCCCCCTCAGTACACACTCACCACCTAAATATCAGACAATACACCAAAGGTGAGTAAATAATTGCAACTTTATAGTTATTTCTTAGTGATGGGTTAGTAGAAACAGATAACCTAAAGGCGCCAAATCAATAAGTTTATCAGTTTGTGCACATAATATTTTAATACATTGGAGCTCACGCCTTCGGTTCCAGCCACAATGACCTTCCGAGCCTTCGGCCACTGACCGAACTGCTGACGTCCAGTATCCACCTGCCCTGGAACTGCTGTCCGCTCCTCACACGTCCGTCCTCCTCGCTCGCCTCCCGGAAAAGACCACACAGCTCACACATACAAGATAGCATAACAATTCTCCATTGGTTAGTTCCCCCTTATCTACAGTTATAACCCAAACATTCCAGCTACAGAAACCCATTACAGCATTAAGTAACATTACAGAGAAGCCATTTTGTTAGCCTAAACAGTTAACAGCAGAGTTACTGGTACTGAGCCCTACACATAGAACAGTACAACACAGTACAGCCTCTTCAGCCTATGATGTGGTGCCAACCTTTTAAACTGCTCCAATCAAACTCTTCCCTTCAACATAATCCTCCATTTTTCTTTCACCCATGTTCCTATCAAAGACTCTCCTGAATGTCTCTAATATATCTACCTCCAACATTACCTCTCTCTATGTAATAATACTTCTAACATGCCCCCTATACTTTCCTCAAATCACCTTCAAATTATGCCCTACACACAAAATGCTGGTGGAACACAGCAGGCCAGGCAGCATCTATAGGGAGAAGCACTGTTGACATTTCGGGCTGAGATCCTTCATCAGGACTAACTGAAAGGAAAGATAGTAAGAGATTGGAAAGTAGGAGGGGGAGGGGAAAATGCAAAATGATAGGAGAAGACCGGAGGGGGTGGGGTGAAGCTGAGAGCCAGAAAGGTGATTGGCTAAAGGGATACAGAGCTGGAGAAGGGAAAGGATCATGGGACAAGAGACCTAGGGAGAAAGAAAGTGGGAGGGAAGCACCAGAGGGAGATGGAGAACAGGCAGAGTGATGGGGAGAAAGAGAGAAAAAAAAGGAAGTGGAAAAAACTAAATATATCAGGGATAGGGTAAGAAGTGGAGGAGGGGCATTAACGGAAATTAGAGAAGTCAATGGTCGTGCCATCAGGTTGGAGGCTACCCAGCCAGTATATAAGGTGTTGTTCCTCCAACCTGAGTGTCGCTCTCTCGTATGCCCTCTTGTATTACTCATTGCCATCTTGTGCTGTCCATTCTATCTATGCCTCATATCATTTAAACACCTCCATCAAATAGGCCATTGGAAAAGTCCTATATTACTCAAACTGTTCTCATTGGACACGTTGTCCAATCCAGGTAGCATCCTGGTAAATCACCTCTGCAACCTCTCTAAACCTTCTAGAACCTTCCTATAATGAGGCAATCAGAACTGAACATGATACTTCAAGTATGATCCAAACAGAGTTTTATACAGCTATAACATGGCTTTTGAACTCAATCCCCTGAATAATGAAGTCCAAACACACCAAAGCTGCCTTAACCACCCTATCAGCTATATGCCTGAAGAGTTTACTGGGCCAAAGCCATAAGGACTACACTTTTCTCAATTTGATCAACCACTATGCACTGATCTAACACTGTGTATTAATGTGCTTTCATCGATACTTGACCAGGACTTCCATGAAGCATTGTAAGCATGTCAACAGACGATAACTCCCGCCTAAGGGAAGGAAGATTGTCTTCAATTACACCAGGGTGCTTTAGCTGATTCTAGACACCACTGTGGCAAGTCGCATTGTTAGAACTGCCTTAACGCAAAAAATGTGTGAATGATGTGGGAGCACTGGGTCAAAAGGGAAGGAGTCTTATACATTTCTCATGTCTGACTGCTTGTTTTTTTCATCATTATCCTACTTATTTTCTATATATTCTTGGTCATGGTTTTGCAAGGTTATGTGAAAGATAAGGAACTATGTGCATGAAAGAGATAATGCAACTGCTAAATATTGAATTTTAACTTTTCCTCTTCCCTTTTTTGTAAGTAATCCTTGAAACTTTTGTATTATTGTTGGAGTTACATTTAGAATTATAGTTCCTTTTGGAAGTACAATTGAAATTTTTTTGGCTATTGAAAGCATTATTTGCAAATTGCACTTTAAGGGACTGCAAGGTCAGCAAGCCATTTTAACAGTAATTCATGTGTCACTCTGAAAAGAAAAATACAAAGAACATTATGCAGACATTCATAGGTATGGAGAAGGCTATAAACTATAAATGTTCTGTTTACAGTGGCATTTTGCTGCTTTACATTTATGACTTTTCTATGAGGCCCATGAAAAGCCTTTGAGTCAAGCCTTTGTGAAGTGCAGGGCACATTTTTGAAAGAGTAATATTCTGTGGTGTTTTATACGCTGAATGCTAAAAAGCCACAGTCTCTAACATCTTTGTTCAATTCTATCTTAATAAAACAAGTTCTGGTAATTCTAGAACAACAAAGATCCATTTGAATTGGAATGAACTCAAAGTTTTCTTTCTATTAGAACATTGCCAATTTACTCTGTTATTAAACTATGCAAGCGGCGAATATGTATTTTGCAAATTTAGACCACATAGTTTTGAAATCTCTTCATTCCCTTGTAGTGAAGCTGGTTTTATGTCTGCTGGTATTCCACTATAAATCTTAGTTCCAGGTGGCCTCCAGACTGCTAGCCATGTGACTCCCTGTGCATAATCCCAGCAGAATGGTTGGAACTTCCAGGGGTAGCAGAAGAATTGTGTCATTATCCTTTTTTATAAAATACGATATCACTTCCAACTGGTGAATAAATTCTGGGACATAGGAATGGTATGTCTGTAGCAAAAGAGAAAACAAAACATTCAGGCATTTAGCTGTTCGGTAGGGCCTGTGTTAGAAGAAGAAAAGGGAGATTATAAGTAAGGAAAAAGATATAAATAAATGGGAAACAAGCCTTAAATAGCATAGCACCAGTACTTTGTATAGAAGAGTGTGTGGTTATGAAAGCCAACTCTGGTACTAAAAAAATGTAAAGAAACAACAAGATTGGCAGACTTTAGGTGCTGTCAACTGAGTAGCAAACAGGTTACTGAAATATAGAGGAAGGAATTTTATTGCTGTAGAAAGGGTCTGTACTCTTTCTCTTAGGGCAAAATAACTTGGTTGATGTTTGCAGTTACATCAATTGCCACACACCCTCTAACTGATATACCATATTTATTTATTGACACACAGTACAGGGTCAACCTTCCTGTCCTTTCAGCCATGCCACCCAGCAATCCCCCAATTTAATCCTAGTCTAATCACGGGACAATATACAATGACCAATTAACCTACCAACCGGTACTTCTTTGGAACGTGGGAGGAAACCGGAACACCTGGAAGACACCCACAGGTTCATGGGGAGAACATAGAAACTCCATACAGGCAGCAGTGGAAATATTATCATGTCATACCCAAGGAAACAACAAACCCTGGTGTGTCTTTTCTGTAGAAGATGGATATTGCATTAATAAAAAAAGACAATCCAAACCTTCTGCCAAAGGCTGCTTAAAATGTTAATGAACAGCACCCATCCAACCAATGTAATGGTTGTTCTGTTAGTCAACTTGAAGAAGAAGTAATGGTGTCATTGATTCTATATCTGGCCTGGGAATTGGGGTTGAAGATTTGAGGTCAGAGTACCTTCCATTGGATCACAAACATATTAATGCTTTCTTCTGCTGGACAACCTTTTGACTTTCAGTTCCTGAAAGTTAATCTGATGGAGCAAACTGTTATCTATTGTAAAACACGAATTTCAATTAATCAAATTTCTATTTTCCTAGATGAATGCACTATAGATGAAGAAAAGATTGGAAAACCTAATTTCCAGGTGTATTGGTATAACTTAAGATGTCCTATTGCTTTTAGAACATTTTAAGTTGAGTGTTTCTCATTCGAAGTCATAGAATCATTGAGGTGTCAATTATGCTTGCATCTTCTCTTTGAAAGTACCACTCAATGCATACCACTTTCTGTTTGTTACTCATGGGCTTGTCAGAGTCTCCAATTTAACTACGTCTCTCTGGATTTTGAAAGTCAATTTGTTTTATCACATTGAGAATCAATTGAAGATCAATCTGTCACCTATATAACTTGTTTATGCTACCATTCAGGATCTGTGTTCCAGATCACATCAACTCACAGCATAAAATATTTTTTTCCAATGATCTGCCCTCTGGTTGGTGACTTCCCTTCTACTGGAAATGGATTATTTTTATTGACTCTATCAAAACTATTCATGGTGTGGAACATCAAATTCCCTTTAAAATTTTCCTTTTGATTTTCAAAGGGGAATGACCGCAGTATAACGGGTCTTTGATCCATTTATTATTTTAGTAAACCTCCTTTGTGATAACTTTTCAATGTGAAATTTGTATCTTTCTGTACTTCATGAAGGAATTTGAACCCCCAATGATAATTGGGATGAAGCAGGCAGCAAGGAAAAAATTGTAAAATAGTAGAATTTACCTCAACCAACCACCTCTAGTTTAATCGAAGTGCTTTTAGATATGAGATACCTGCAGAGATTTAATCATTATCACATACTAATAAAGTTATTTTCAAATGATTACAATCTCAATTTGAATTCAACACCTCTAGCACTGGTTTCCAAAGCTCATGAAATAGTAACAGTATTCATCAGCTCTTCATGGGAATTCTTAAAGTTCAAACCCTCAATGTTATCAGTTGCTTTGCAAGTTCCCTCTGGCAAATGTTTTTCGAGAGTTATTGTGATTATAAGACCATTTCCTAGAAGATCAAGACTTTCAATTGCTGTGTTTTGAGTTGTCGTTTTCATTGAGCTGCTGTTTTGAAATGAGGTATGAAAACTCCTCAATCCTGAAATCTTAATGAGGTCTGCTGAAGGTGATTTTCAGGTAATTTATTGGACCAATGCCTAAATGAAAGACAACCAACTACCTTGAAAGTCCAACAGAGAAATGTCACATGTAGGCTGAAATTCCAGCTGTAGGAGGGAGATTGAGAAAGTTTCAAACATTGAGCACAGTTATAGTCTAGGACCAGAGGGCACAGCCCCAGAAATGTCAATTTAGAAGAGATGAGGAAAAGTTTCTTTAGCCAGAGAGTGATGAATCTGTGGAATTCATCACCACAGGTAGCTGTGCAGGCCTAGTTTTTGAGTATATTTAATGTGAAGGTTGATACTATAGGTTATTGATTAATCACCATGTTAAAGGTGATGGGGAGAAGACAGGATAATGGGGTTGAGAGGGATAATAAGTCAGCCATGATGGAATGGCAGAGTGGACTTGATGGGCTGAATAGCCTAATTCTACTCCTATGCCTTATGGTCTCATAGTTGCATGGCTATTTCTTCAGGCACTTTCACTATGGTCAAATGGCCTCCTTCCATGTAATAAATCTTCTGTGACTCTATCAGAAATTAACAATATGCTTGTTGGATTTCAAAGTGTTTTCTACTCATATTAACTGCCACTGAAAGCTATTATTACAAATTTTGGGATGGCTAAATCTTCTCAATAATACTAAAGGTGAATTGATCTTTGTAATAACCATTCCTTTGATCAAATGTCAGTGCAAACTAATACTGCATTTCGTGTAGCTCCTAGGGAAAGGTTCTTTATCCTTAGAAGATCTCTTGAGGAAGTACAAGCAAGCCTTCATAACTTACATTAACAGGGACTTTCCTGAGAAAAGCTGACAATTCCAATTGCATACATATCTAATTCAGGAAGGTTTAGAGCTACTATCAGAAATATTGAACTTCCTGAAAAAATGTTTACTAGTGTTTTGTTGACTACCTGTTGACACTGAAATGCAAATAACTTCATATCTCTCAGCATATGCACTGGGAAATCTGCTCACTGTGCCGATAACATTAATTTCAATGAAAAGGACTGGCAATGAGCAACTTTTCAATTAATTGAGTTTATGCAAGGGCTTTCAGTGTTTAAATGCTCCAAGATCTTTCAGTTTTTAGTTATTAAATATCACTGCTAAAATTAGGTACATCTTGAAATATTCATTTTTAATGTTGACTGTTCATTCCTTTCTATAGATGCTGCCCAACCTGATGAGTTCCTCCAGCATTTTGTCTGTGTTTCTCTGGATTTCCAGTATCTGCAGAATCTCTTCCATGTTTATGATCTGCTGATCCACTGCAATGTCTCTTCAAGGGATGTTACCCTGAAAAAGTTTTAAATTTCTCTTCAACGGGAGTTCACGGAGACCCTTTCTCACTGCTCCCCCTCAACTCTTATTTATTGAGATACAGTATCAAAGGGCCTTTCTGCCCCTTTGAGCCATTCCACCAATTTAACCTTAGCCTAATCACAGGACAATTTACAATGTCCATTTAACCTACCAACCAGTATGTTAATTGGAGCACATGGAGGAAACAGTCATGGGAGAACATACAAGCTCCTTGCAGGCAGTGGTGGGAATTGAACCCGAGTTGTCTGTACTGTAAAACATTGTGCTAAGCAGTATGCTACCATAGTCCATACTCACCCAGACTCACGACCACAGCCATATATCTTCTCACCTGCCGATCACCTCCCTCATGTGCCTCTCCTTCTTCCCTTTCTCCCATGGTCCATCATCCTCCCCTATAAATGCTCAGCTGGCTTCACCCATCACCTTCTAACTAGTCTTCCTTCCCCACCACCCACCTTTTCATTCTGTCATCTTCCCCCTTGTCAGGGCTCTGGAGCAGGAATCCATTTGCAGACCCAGTGCTGTACACAGTGAGATTAATTGAGTAACAAATCCCAAGGTGTAAACAAAGCTGGTATCAAAACTCAGGCAAAGATCAAAACATCCAGAGAAATCCAAAACCCAGAACTGGGAAACAAGCAGAGTCAATATTCAGAAGAACAGAGTACAGATCCACATGCTGACCAGGCTCAAAAATTCACCTACACAGTCTGGCAACAAACAGGAGAAAACACAGAACTGAAATACACTGAGCAATAAACAGAGAGGCAGATGATAGGTGGAGCACAATGAGACACAGGTGGCAGCAATACAGGTAATAATGAGAAACAGGTGAGAGACGGAGTACTCAGTAATACAGGGGCCGGAGTGGAGCAGGAGCACATGACAACACAAAACTACAGACTGATGGCTGGGGGGGAAACACACACAAAAAGATGAGTTCAACTGGAGGTACTGACAGGTAGAACTAGGAGCTGGCGATGAAAATCCCTGATGAGTGAGGGGTCCAGGATGTTATGGGCGGGGACCCGGCACCTCTCCTCAGGACTGTAGCCCTCCCAGTCCACAAGGTGCTAGAGGCCACGGCCCCAGCAACAAATGCCCAGCAGTTTCGCACCATGAAGGTCTCTGACCCATCGATTAACCACAGGGGAGCGGGGGTTTGGAGACTGGAAATGGGCTGGTTCATGAAAGGCTTGATGTAGGGCTCATGGAAGGTGGGATGAATGCGACGGAGAGTGAAGGGAACTTGAGACGGACGGCAGCAGGGCTGATGACTTTAGCAATGGGAAAGGGGCCGATGAAACGAGGGGCAAGCTTGCAGGAATCCACTTGAGGGGCAGGTCTCGGGTTGAAAGCCACACATGCTGTCCCTAGCAGTAACGTGGGACCTTGGAGCAATGGCGGTCAGCTTAACAAATGATCTGAGCAGAGGCACAGAGAAGGGCAGAGCAAGTGTGCCTCCACGTCCGCTGACAACGGGGGATGAGTGACTCAGCAGATGAAATGCCAACCTCCTCCTCCTGGGCAGGAGACAGTGGAGTTTGGTAGCCAAGGCAGCACTCGAAAGGGGACAGACTGGTGGATGAGGACGGATGAGAGTTTATGGCAAACTCAGCCCAGGGTAGCTGCTGACTCCACACGGAAGGGTTCTGGGAGAGCAGACACTACAACACTGTCTCTCACTGTTAGTTGTCCCGCTTGGTCTGGCCTTTGGTCTGTGGGTGGTATCCTGAAGACAGACTCACAGAGGCACCCAGATTACAGAATGCCCTCCAGAAGCTGGATGTGAATTGAGAACCCCTGTCTGACACAACATCCACAGGTAAACCATGTAATTTAAAAACATGCAGTACTAGTAATCTGGCTGTTTCTCTGGCAGAGGGGAGTTTAGGTAAAGGAATGAAGGACTTGGAGAAACGATCAACTACTGTGAGAATGGTGGTGTTACCATCTGATGGGGGAAAGACCAGTGACAAAATCCAGGGCAATGTGGGACCAGGGACTCTTGGGGATAGACAGGGGTTGTAACAAACCAGCAGGTGACCTGTTAGAGTTCTTGCCCTGAGCACAGACCGAGCAGGCTGAGATAAAGTTGCCGATGTCATCTCCCATGGAGGGCCACCAGAACTGCCCACTGTTGAAGGCCTGAGTACGCATGGTTCCAGGGTGACAGGATAACCGGGAAGAATGATCCCACTGCAATACCTGTGAGTGGACAGAGCTGGGGACATAAACACGGTAAGTGGGGCATTGACTAGGGGCTGTCTCGCTCTGTTGAACAGCTTGCACCATGGCTTCAATGTCCCATTGCACTGAACCCACGAGACAGTGAACACGGAGGATAACATCGGGTACCTCAGGGCTCTCAGAGGATGGAAATCTTCAGGAGGGGGCATCAGGTTTTGCATTCTTGGAACCAGGGCGCAAGGACAGAGTAAAATTGAATCTTGAGAAAAACAGGGACCAACGAGCTTGACGGGAGTTGAGACGCTTGGCCGTACAGATATATTCCAGATTCTTGTGATCAGTCCAGACTAAGAATGACACTTTGGCTCCCTGCAGCCAATGCCTCCACTCCTCCAGAGCTAGCTTCACAGCCAGCAGCTCCCAGTTTCCGACATCATAATTCTGCTCTGTGGGAGTGAGGTGGTGAGAGAAGGCGGCGCAGGGGTGTACCTTCTCATCCTTGGCTGAGCGCTGAGAGAGAACAGCTCCTACACCAATATCAGACTCAGCCGCCTCCACAATGAACTGCCGGTCAGTGTCGGGTTGAATCAGGATGGGGGCAGAGGTGAAATGTTCCTTCCGGTCAGAGAATGCTTTTTCAGCAGCAGGGGAGCAGGAGAATCTGACAGCTGATGAGGTAAGAGCAGTGAGTGGTGCAGCCAGTGTACTGTAATTACTGATGAAGCAGCGATAGAAGTCAGCGAAGCCCAGGAAGCATTGCAACTCCTGACGAGTGGAAGGTTGGGGTCATTTGACCACCACCTTGACCTTCTGTTGGTCCATCTGAATGGAATCACCTGAAATTACATACCCCAGGAAGGAGATGGTATTGTGATGAAACTCACGTTTGTCAGCCTTCACAAAGAACTGGTTCTCCAGAAGGCACTGGAGAACTCCATGGATGTGACCTGTGTGCTCAGCAAGGAACTTAAAAAAAAATCAAGATGTCGTCAAAAGACACAAAAACAAATTGGTTTAGCATGTCCCTGAGAAGGTCATTTACCAGGGCTTGGAAGATGGAGGGGGCATTGGTGAGACCGAATGGCATGACCAGATACTCGAAATGGCCTGAGGTGGTGTTGAAGGCCGTCTTCCCCTTATCCCCTTCGCGGATGCGGACAAGATTGTAGGTATTATGGAGGTCAAGCTTGGTGAAAACTGAGGCTCCTTGCTGTAGATCAAATGCCGAGGTCATGAGCGGAAGAGGGTAACGGTTCTTAACAGTGACTTCATTCCGTCCCCGGTAATCAATGCATGGACGCAAGGAGCCGTCCATCTTTTCAACAAAGAAAAAACCGGCACCAACAGAGGAGGAAGACAGCCGGATGATGCCTGCAGCCAGAGACTCTTGAATGCACTTACTCATGGCTTCTGTTTCAGGTACGGACAGGGAATACAGGTGGCCCCTTGGGGGAGATGTGCCAGGCAAGAGGTTGATGGCACAACCTTATGGACGGTGAGGCAGTAGAGAATTGGCCTGGGACTTGCTGAACACAGCCTTGAGGTCCATGTATTCAGGAGGGATGGCACTAAGGTCCGGAAATTCCTCGGGGGGATCTGGGCTTGACAACAAGGGGATATGAGCATGGTGGAGGCAGTGGGAGTGACAGAATGGGTTCCAGCCTACAATCTTGCAACTGAGCCAGTCAATGTGGGGTTTGTGTCTGACTAACCAGGGATGGCCCATGACAATGGAAGATTGAGGAGAGTCAATAACATGAAGGATTTACTGTTCACAATGGTTGCCGGATAAACTGAGACTCACTGGGGCCGTGACATGGGTGATGTTAGCCAGTCTCTGACTGTTCAAGGTGTTGGCCATTAATGGTGACTGGAGAGCAGACGTGGGTAGTCCTCAATGGGCAGCCAAGCTGGAATCGATAAAACACCCCTCCACACCAGAATCAACCAAGATGGAGACTGCTCACCAATGGACGCTCAACTCCAGAGAAGCGGGTATGAGAGTGAGTGGCATCGAGGAGGGCCGGACAGGGGTCACACTCACCAGTACTCCTCGTCCTACTGGTGAACACTTCACTTTTACTGGGCAGGTGGAGATGAAGTGGTCTGGTTGGTCACAGGACAGACAGGAGCAGGTGCTGATTCTCCTTTGTCTTTCAGTCGGCGTCAGGCAGGTACAGTCAACATGTACAGCCTTAGGCTCTGGAACGGGAATTGTAGATGGAGGCAAACAGCAGGGCAACGTAGACTGACCAGGAGCTTGGAACTCAGTCAGTGCCCCCAGGGACCTTGTGGAACCACTCCCTCTGCAGCACTGCCGAAGGGGAACATCAATACGGATGATCAAATCCACCAGGGCTTCAAAAGTGGCAGGAAAAACTGGAAAACTGAGGTTCTAAACTGGAAAAAGGCCAAATTTGAAGAAATGAGAAAGGATCTAAAAAGCATGGATTGGGACAAGTTGTTCTCTGGCAAGGATGTGACTGGTAAGTGGGAGGCCTTCAAAGGAGAAATCTTGAGAGTGCAGAGTTTGTATGTTCCTGTCAGGATTAAAGGCAAAGCGAATAAGGATAAGGAACCTTGGTTCTCTAGGGATACTGGAACTCTGATAAAGAAGAGAGAGATGTATGACATGTATAGGAAACAGGGAGCAAATAAGGTACTTGAGTATAAAAAGTGCAAAATAATACTTAAGAAAGAAATCAGGAGGGCTAAAAGAAGACATGAGGTAGCTTTGGCAGTCAAGGTGAAGGATAATCCAAAGAACTTCTACAGGTATATTAAGAGCAAAAGGATAATAAGGGATAAATTTGGTCCCCTTGAAGATCAGAGTGGTTGGATATGTATGGAACCAAAAGAAATGGGGGAGATCTTAAATGGGTTTTTTGCATCTGTATTTACTAAGGAAACTGGCATGGAGTCAATGGAAATAAGACAAACAAGTAGTGAGGTCATGAAACCTATCCAGATTGAAGACGAAGAGGTGCTTGCTATCTTGAGGCAAATCAGAATAGATAAATCCCCAGGACCTGACAGGGTATTTTCTCAGACCTTGAAGGAAACTAGTTTTGAAATTGCAGGGGCCCTGGCAGATATATTTAAAATGTCGGTATCTACGGGTGAGGTGCCAGAGGATTGAAGGATAGCTCATTTTTGTTCCGTTGTTTAAAAAAGGCTCTAAAAATAATCTGGGAAATTATAAGCCGTTAAGTTTGACATTGGTAGTAGGTAAATTATTGGAAGGAGTACTAAGAGATAGGATCTACAAGTATTTAGATAGACAGGGACTTAGGGAGAGTCAACATGGCTTTGTGCATGGTAGTTCATGTTTAACAAATGTATTAGAGTTTTTTGAGGAGGTTACCAGGAAAGTGGATGAAGGAAAGGCAGTGGATGTTGTCTACGTGGACTTCAGTGAGGCCTTTGACAAGGTCCCGCATGGAAGGTTAGTTAGGAAGATTCAGTCACTATGTATACATGGTGAGGTAGTAAATTGGATTAGACATTGGCTCAATGGAAGAAGTCAGAGAGTGGTAGTAGAGGATTGCTTCTCTGAGTGGAGGCCTGTGACTAGTGGTGTGCCACAGGGATCAGTGCTGGGTCCATTGTTATCTGTCATCTATATCAATGATCTGGATGATGATGTGGTAAATTGGATCAACAAATTTGCTGATGATACAAAGTTTGGAGGTGTAGTGGACAGTGTGGAAGGTTTTCAAAGCTTGCAGAGGGATCTGGACCAGCTGGAACAATGGGCTGAAAAATGGCAGATGGAGTTTAATACAGATAAGTGTGAGGTATTGCACTTTGGAAGGAAAAACCAAGATAGAACATGCAAGGTAAATGGTAGGGCACTAAGGAGTGCAGTAGAACAGAGGGATCTAGGAATACAGATACAAAATTCTCTAAAAGTGGCATCACAGGTAGATAAGGTAGTAAAGTAAGCTTTTGGTACATTGGTCTTTATAAATCAAAGTACTGAGTATAAGAGTTGGAATGTTATGGTCAGGTTGTATAAGGCATTGGTGAGGCCAAATTTGTATTGTGTGCAGTTTTGGTCACCAAATTACAGGAAAGATATTAATAAGGTTGAAAGAGTGCAGAGAAGGTTTACAAGGATGTTGCTGGGGCTTGAGAAACTGAGTTACTGAGAAAGGTTGAATAGGTTAGGACTTTATTCCCTGGAGTGTAGAAGAATGAGGGGAGACTTGATAGAGGTATATACAATTATGATGGGTATAGATAGAGTGAATGCTAGCAGGCTTTTTCCACTGAGGCTAGGGGAGAAAAAAAACCAGAGGACATGGGTTAAGGGTGAAGGAGGGGGAATTTAAAGGGAACATTAGCGGGGGGACTTCTTCACACAGAGAGTGGTGGGAGTGTGGAATGAGCTGCCAGATGAAGTGCTAAATGCCCGCTCACTTTTTAACACTTAAGAAAATCTTGGACAGGTACATGGATGAGAGGTGTATGGAGGGTTATGGTCCAGGTGCAGGTCAGTGGGACTAGGCAGAAAAATGGTTCGGCACAACCAAGAAGGGCCAAAAGACCTGTTTCTGTGCTGTAATGTTCTACGGTTCTATGGAAAACAAACCAATAGCCAGGTGAATTTAAAGATCATGGTGTAGTTTTGATCAATTTTTAAGGTGACAGTTTATGTAAAATAAGCTGAATAATGTTCCAGTTTTGAACCTATAGATTCAAAACCTCAATATCCTGTTTCAAATAAAGTAGCTTTGAGAAATTCAATCATGTGACTCCATAGAAAGCACTTCTGTACCATTTGTAAACTTAGTGGTAATGAACCACAAATGAATCCAAAACCACTATGTACTTTTTATAAAAGCATGCTTGAATTAGCATGGGTTCTTATATTCAGCCAATCTCGTTATTCTGCAAAATAATCAAGGAAGTCTGTTTGTCCAATCATTTAGAACAAAATCTCAATTTGCAAATTTATCAGCATCAAAGACAGTGCAGTGAAGGTTCTTCACTAAACCAAATCAAAGCTTCTAGATCTTCAGATACAGTATTTGGATGGAAACATTGTTAGCTTCTGGTAAGATGGCATTGCACACAGACACAGCAGCCTCTATGGGGCCAACCAAATGTGGTATTGTCTTTTTTCAATGTCTTTTTTATGATCGCAAGACACTGCTGAACATTAAGATAAGTTAGAAAAGCGTTTAATTGCAGTAAGGGGAATTATGAGGCTATCAGGTAGGAAATTGGAGGTTTAAATTGGAAACAGATGTTCTCAGGGAAAAGTACAGAAGAAATGTGGCAAATGTTTTGGGGATATTTGTGTAGAGTTCTATATAGGTACATTCCAATGATACAGGGAAGTTATGATAGGGTAGGGGAACCATGGTGTACAAAGGCTGTAATAAGTCTAGGCAAGAAGAAAAGAGAAGCTTACAAAAGGTTCAGAGAGCTAGGTAATGTTAGAGATCTAGAAGATTATAAGGCTTATAGGAAGAAGCATAAGAAGGAAATTAGGAGAGCCAGAAGGGGCCATGAGAAGGCCTTGGCGAGCAGGATTAAGGAAAACCCCAAAGCATTCTACATGTATGTGAAGAGCAAGAGGATAAGATGTGAAAGAATAGGACCTATCAAGTGTGACGGTAGGAAAGTGTGTATAGAACTGGAGGAAATAGCAGAGGTACTTAATGAATACTTTACTTCAGTATTCACTCTGGAAAAGGATCTTGGTGATTGTAGTGATGACTTGCAGCGGACTGAAAAGCTTGACCATGTAAATATTAAGAAAGAGGATGTACTAGAGCTTTTGGAAAGCATCAATTTGGTAAGTTGCCGGGACCAGGCGAAATGTACCCTAGGTTACTGTGGGAGGTGAGGGAGGAGATTGCTGAGCCTCTGGCAATGATCTTTGCATTATCAATGGGGACAGGAGAGGTTCCCGAGGATTGGAGGGTTGCGGATCTTGTTCCTTTATTCAAGAAGGGGAGTAGAGATAGCCCAGGATATTACAGACCAGTGAGTCTTACTTCAGTGGTTGGTAAGTTGATGGAAAAGATCCTGAGAGGCAGGATTTATGAATATTTGGAGAGGTATAATATGATTAGGAGTAGTCAGCATGGCTTTGTCAAGGGCAAGTCGTGCCTTACGAGCCTGATTGAATTTCCTGAGGATGTGACTAAACACATTGATGAAGGAAGAGCAGTAGATGTAGTGTATATGGATTTCAGCAAAGTATTTGAGAAAGCACCCCATGCAAGGCTTATTCAGAAAGTAAGGAGGCATGGGATCCAAAGGGACATTGTTTTGTGGATCCAGAACCGGCTTGCCCACAGAAGGCAAAGAGTGGTTGTAGACGGGTTATATTCTGCATGGAGGTCAGTGACCAGTGGTGTGCCTCTGTTCGCGATTCCCTTACTCTTCATGATTTTTATAAATGACCTGGATGAGGAAGTGGATGGATGGGTTAGTAAGTTTGCTGATGACACAAAGGTTGGAAATGTGGATAGTGTGGAGGACTGTCAGAGGTTACAGCGGGACATTGATAGGATGCAAAACTGGGCTGAGAAGTGGCAGATGGAGTTCAACCCAGATATGTGTGAAGTGGTTCATTTTGGTAGGTCAAATATGATGGCAGAATATAGTATTAATGGAGAGACTCTTGGCAGTGTGGAGGATCAGAGGGATCTTGGGGTCCGAGTCCATAGGACAATCAAAGCAGCTGTGCAGGTTGATACTGTGGTTAAGAAGGCGTATGGTGTATTGGCCTTCATCAATCATGGAATTAAATTTAGGAGCCGAGAGGTAATGTTGCAGCTATATAGGACCCTGGTCAGATCCCATTTGGAGTACTGTGCTCAGTTCTGGTTGCCTCACTATAGGAAGGACGTGGAAGCCATAGAAAGGGTGCAGAGGAGATTTACAAGGATGTTGCCTGGATTGGGGAGCATTCCTTATGAGAATAGGTTGTGTGAACTTGGCCTTTTCTTCTTGGAGCAAAGGAGGATGAGAGATGACCTGATAGAGACAGAGAAGCAGTTTCAGCGACAGGTTACTATCGATGCAATGCTCCTCAGACAGGATGAAGAGGTCAATACTCCCCAATGCCATTAGGCTTTACAATTCAACCGCCAGGACTTAAGAACTTTTTAAAAGCTATTATTAATGCTTTTTGAGATAGTGATTTAGATGCATATCATATTTTTTACTGAGTTAAGTATTGTATGTAATTATTTTTGCTACAACAAGTGTATGGGACATTGGAAAAAAAGTTGAATTTCCCCATGGGGATGAATAAAGTATCTATCTATCTATCTATCTATCTAGAGGTGTATAAGATGATGAGAGGCATTGATCGTGTGGATAGTCAGAGGCTTTTTCCCAGGGCTGAAATGGTTGCCACAAGAGGACACAGGTTTAAGGTGGAGGGGAATAGGTACAGAGGAGATGTCAGGAATAAGTTTTTTACTCAGAGAGTGGTGAATGCGTGGAATGGGCTGCTGGCAATGGTGGTGGAGGCGGATACGATAGGGTCTTTTAAGAGGCTCTTAGATAGGTATATGGAGCTTAATAAAATAGACTATAGGTAAGCCTAGTAATTTCTGAGGTAGGGACATGTTCGGCATAACTTTGTGGGCTGAAGAGCCTGTATTGTACTGTAGGTTTTCTATGTTTCTTTTAAGAACTTCAAGTACTGCAGGTCTACCACATTAGTGAGTTGCTTGATGGTGGAGGAGCTGAATACTGTGTGGACTGTGTTACTGCCTGCTACAAAGGGGCATCGGAGTTGGTGTGCAAAGATGGTGTGTAGTCTAACAGTGAGTGATTGTTTTTGTTGTTCTTCTTGTGATCACAGGACCCTGTTGGACATTAGTAACAGGGAATGCTGCAAGTCCAGTTCATGGCTTATTGGTGGAACTGATGGCGAAGGAGCTGTGTGGCCTTGGGTACTAGTGCAGACTAGGTGTCATGTCATGGTGTTGCCTATTGCAGCCAGCGACAAGAGATGACACTGGAGACAGTGCGGAGCAGCACGTAAGCTGGCATTGGTGCTGCCCTCCAGTGTTCGTTTGGTATAAGACAAGCTGCATTGCGTTCTTCTACAGACTGTTGCAAGCTTGTTCTTGTTGTCCACATACATGGAGTCAGGGGCTTGGGCAAAAGTCTTAGGCACTCATATATAGTTAGGGCGTCTAAGACCTTTGCAAAGTACTGTATTTGTTAATGTGGAGTGGAGAATAAGTTGGTAAATCTGGAGGGAGCAAAGGATATTTGGAATGGCAAAGGTGGAGCACCTCCCGAAGGGTGTGGGGCAGGTAGCAGATGAGAGCCAGGGGCCGGGGTGGTGCGGGTGCAGATACACCCAGCCCTGAGACACCAGTCAAGGCCATTTGATTCCAAACAATTGGTTTACTGATCACTGCAGAATATGGTTCCCTCTCCCTCCCCTGTCCCTTCCCATTCTCCTAGCAATGACTTCCCTCTTCCCAACCATAGATCCCCTCTCCCTGTCCCCTTCTCATGTTCAGTCCGCAATAGAGACACCTATCAGAATCAAGTTTATTATCACTCACATATGTCATGAATTTTGTTTTTTTTGCAGCAGTACAGTGCAATACTTAAAATTACTACAGCACTCTGAAAACGTCTTCAGTATCCTAGCTATATATATGTATGTATATATATGTGCCCAAGACTTTCACACAGTACTTGTATATTATATGTTTTGTGTGACTGTATGTTTATTGCTATCTTGTATGTGCTATACGTGCCTTGTGTTGTGTATAACTGTTTTATACCTTGGCCCAAGAGGAATGCTGTTTCATTTGGCTGTATTCATGGGTATTCATGTATGGTTGAATGGTAATTGAACTTGAACTTGTAATTCCCACTTCATCTTATATTTGAAAAGACATGGACATGTTAATTTTTTTATTCTTAGATGACTGGATTTGGCCCTGGCAATAATGAGTGAGAAAATTCACCATCATCTTGCCAGAATAGTTTGCCAACCTTCCTTTAATCTCTTCTGAAATGACATTTTTGATACATGAACCTTCATCTGATGAAGAGCCATTAACATGAAATGTTAATTCTATTTCTCTTTCACGGACACTGCCAGATTCCCATTATTTTCTAGTTTTATTTCAGATTTCCAGCATCTGCAGTTCAATCTCCTAGCTATTCTCTGTATCAGTTTTTTAGAGTCTCTCCTAACATTTTAAATGTTTTTTTTTTCTTGATATTTCAAATACACAGCTGGATCAAGAATGACCTTAACAAATTAGGACCTGTCACAAAGTGCCTCTACATCACATTCTGATCTGAGAGGACTGATGTTCAATTTAGAAGTATCAAATGCCATAGAAAACCAATTTGGAGCAATTTGTGCAATTAATTTAGTGGTCTGTTCTAACATATTAAGCAATTTATACATCTCTACATGTACACCAGACAAAGGATTAGCTGATACTATCAGTACTCAGGAATAACATTAGCAGTACAATATATATTTCATTTCTGCATTTTGTTTCCAATAGTGTCATCTTGTCACTCAACTTCTCAGTTATAGTGGTACTGATTTGATACCACTTTACCTGTCAAAGAGCCAGACAACTTTTCCTTGCCCTAAAATAACTTTGTTTCAGGAGTTGTGGCACCCATTGTCATGCTGACTAGCAAATGCATCTCTTATTTTGCCATGAATTTATGGCCCTTACTACTGCTTTCCAGGAATAGAATGCAAGAAGAAATATGGTAAGACTTGGAACAAGTTCAGGGTGTCATAATGGAGTGAGGCCAAGTGGCAGTGAGATTTAACATTGAATGTTGGTATGAGGTTGGCTGTTGGCAGCTGATGGTAGAGCCTACATTATTGTTCCGGAGAATGGAATTGCTGAGTGGGGGGAGGGGTGGGGTGGCCTGCATTTGTTGGGTCAGGGCAGGAGATCAGTAGATGGGGAAGCGGAGATCTGGTTCAGGGGGCATGTTCAATATATCAGGATTTATGATTGAGTGATTGGAGCCTACCAACCAGAATACTGGGCTGGAGCACTGTAAGTGTCAGTTGGGTAGGCTGAGTGAGGGTCCTGCACTTGGTGTGGTGGAAATGGGTTGGTATTGTTGGAAAGGCTAGTAAGTAATTGATTTACTGAGCTCCATGACTTGAGTGAGTCCTTTTAAATCAATTTACCACTGAGGAAGCAACTGGCTTAGCACTTCTTTCTGCTTCTCTATAACAGGCATGTCCCAGAAATATATGGACAAATTTCTCCCAGCAGCACCATTAACAATCACCATGTGAGGGAACAAATTAACATTGGAGAAGGAGCAAAAGATAAACACTGAGTTTCTCGTGCTCTCTCTCTCTCTCTCTCTCTCTCTCTCTCACACTCACACACACACACACACACACACACACACACACACACACACACACACACACACACACACACACACACACACACACACACACACACACACACACACACACACACACACACACACACATATATATATATATATATTCTGGACCTAAATTAATGTAATTTCTAGGCAAGGGTCCCCTTGAAGGAGAAAATGTCTAATCCACAACCTAACTACTGCCACCAAACCCACCGTTAAAAACCATTGTTACATTCTGGTCATATCAACAATGCAGGACCAAGACTGGGTGTTTAGTAATGAGTGACTGATGCAACTTGCAATCAGTTCAGTATCGTCCGAGACAGAGCAGCAATTCGACTTGCATCCCTCCCACCACCCTAAGTACAAATTCATTCCTTCATTGTTGCACTGTGGCTGCAGTGTGAGCCATCTGCAAAATGCATTGCATTTGATTGCCAAATGTACCTCTCAGATTGGGAGATATTGTCACAAAGGTCAAGGGACAAGCTACACTACTGATTGGAGATTTCCCTTCAAGTCACATACCATCCTGGTTTAGAAGTATCACTCTGTGTTCATCATTATTGGGACTAAATCGCAGAACTCTCTATCCAATGCCACTGTGGAAGATCAGGAGGTAGCTGACTGGCCCACTCTCAAGGAAAGTTCTGGAAGGGTCATGAATGTTGGATCAAAAACATAAATGACTTAGAAACCTCCAAGTTCATGGAAAAATATACTTCATCCTTTCCCCCTTAAACAGATGTGATTCCATACCGACGCATTAACTGATGTTTAAGGAAGAAGAACATCACTATCTCATGAAATATAAAATTGCCATCAAAAATCTCAGCAGCATCAGGTGCACAGCAGGTCATTCAACTGATGAAGCTGATAGTTCATCCAATAGCAATGCACCCCAAATGCTGGAGGTACTCAGCAGGTCGGGCTGCATCTATGGAAGTGGATCGATGTTTTGGGGAAGACCCATCTGCAGGACTGGAAAGGAAGGGGGAAGAAGCCAGAATAAAAATGTGTGGGGAGGGAAAGGAAGACCAGCAGGAAGGTGATAGGTGAAGCCAGATAGGGAACGAAAGGTAAAGGGTGGGAGAAGAAGGAATCAAATAGAAGAGGAGAGTGAACCAGGGGAGAAAGGGAAGAAGGAGGGGTACTAGGGAGAGGTGATAGGCAGGTGAGGAGAAGAGGCTAGAGTGGGGAATAGAAGTAAAGGGAAGGGGAGGGGAAAAATTATCGGAAGGAGAAATCGGTATTCATGTCATCAGGTTGGAGACTACCTGAAGAGAATATGAGGTGTTGCTCCTCCACCCTGAGAGTGGCCTCATTGTGGCAGAAGAGGAGGCCATGGACCGACATTATCGGAGTGGGAATGGGGATAGGAATTAAAATAGTTGACCTCCGGGAAATTCTGTTTTGGGCAGACAGAGTGGAGGTGCTCCACCATGTGATGCCCCCATGTACAGGAGGCTGCATCGGGAGCACCAGGTACAATAGACAACCTCAATAGATTCACAGTTGAAGTGTTGCCTGAACAGGAAGGGCTGTTTGAGGCCCTGGATAGAGGTGAGAGAGGAGGTTAATAGGCAGGTGTAGTACTTCAGGGATATGTGCCAGGAAGGAGATCGATGGGTAAGGACAAATGGACAAGGGAGTCATGGAAGGTGCAAACCTTATGGAAAGCAGAGAGTGGGAGGGGTTTGGATGCAAAGATGTGTTTAACTGTATAATTATCTCATTGAATATTTTCAGTACATATGGATGTAAGTGTACATTTTTAAACCATGTGTTATGTCTTTTAATATACTGGTGGACCAGACATTGCTGTTTTTCTATCCTTGTTGTTGACATTAGTAGCTATTCATTACCGTAATAAAAAGGCAGCAATATATTATGGTCTCATCAAGAAATAAAGGTGGGTGGAACATTTATTACTGCTGTAAGGGGATGCATTTGCGTGTTCTGCTGGATGGGAAAGTAATTGTTAAAATGTTGAACTGCTGAGTGCTCTAGGGTTCCTTTGCTTAGGTGCCCCATCCTTGTCAGTCACAATCCAAAACTGAAAACTCTATGTGGAAGTTTCAAAGTTTACATCCTGTTCAAAGCAGTATAACATTTAAAGTTGTAACCAGTGTTGCAGAGATTGGCCTGATTCCTGCAATTTTAAATCACTTCACGAAATGTGCACATTTTAAATGTAAAGTAATCCCGTTCCCCCAGTAATTGCTGAACTACAGTGGGCAACGTTGAAGGAATGAACTGAATTTGCTTCTATCTGTAAGTTATGGGCTTTATATTTTAGCTATTGCTATTTTATTAAGGGAGAACTAAGTTTAGGTATAAGGCCCCGACTATAATTAGCAGAAGTTAGACATTAACAAACAAAGATTAGAAATAAGCTACAAATGGCACGTAGCCATGAGCAGAATGGTTATAGGGTGCTTCTATTCCACATGAATGTGAGCATTAGATTAATAACATTGTTTAACAAAGTGCTGCATGCATTCTCTTATGGTGTTCATTATCAAATTTTAAATCTGTGCAGATTTTTGAAAATGACTTTTAAATGTTAGAATATCGCAGGAATAGAGGCTTGATTTGCTGGTTGGGGGTCCTGCTGTGAGATTTTAATGAAAGATCATAGTGGCCCTACAAAGATCTTCAAGAAGCTATGGTCCCGGAAAGGCCTTAAATAATCTGTTTTACTTTTAATGGCAAGCATTTTATATTCATTAGGATCAAAATGCCGTTTTGCAAGCAAATTGCAAAGCTATTCTACTCACAGCTTGAGAACCTTGAGGCCCTACAGCTTTCTTCATCCTGTTCATAAACGAACACGCTGCTAATATCCTAAATATGCTTTATTGCTCACTGCCTTACATACAACGTGTGTTATTATATGACATGTTTATAAGTTGCAATGGCTAACATTATGCCAGAAAAAAAGGCAAGGCTCTCTTGAAGTACATGAGTGCTTTTTTCTTCGTCTGGCAAAGATGAAGGAATTTGATAACCTTTCTTTGGGTCTTAGGGTGAGCTGAATATGTCTGGTTTGCCACGACACAATTTAATGAGCTTCTGAAAACACTCAAAAGACAGACACAAATGTGTGGATGGGCAGCCAGCCAGGGTGACCTGGGGGATGGTTTCAGACTGGAGGGGTAAGTTTGTGATGGAATGCTGTGGACAAAGCTTGTCAGGATCGTGCTTTCACTGCCTGTGAGCTAAATGCCTGGCGCTTGCTTCTACCAGACTTTTCTGATATAAATACAACTGTTCCATTGGCAGTCAAACCAGCTAAGACTTGCCATAACCACATCGCTGATCCACCCTTTTTTGTCTCTTTTTGCAGTACGTTATTGCAGTATGATGCAAGTATGCAATCGCACATGCATACTCGCTAACAATCTCAGACACACTAATATAAATATGCTAACAATCTTTCTCATACACATGCACACACATACGTAAATTATTTCATTCATCCGCATACAGATACATGTATGGAAAAGCTGCTCCTACACACACTTTCACACATGGTCAAATGATCTCGCACACATACACACAGAAGTACAAACTGTCTCATTGGCACAAATATTCTTACACATGTTTGTGCTAGTGACCTTACATATACAAAAATTTCATACACAGATTCTAACAATATCTCTCATCCACCATCAATTTTCACACAAACGAATAATTTTATGCATGCAACTAATCTCTCTCTCTCTCTCACACACACACACACACACACACACACACACAAACATTTACAAGCAAATAGTTTTGTACATATAACAGGTCTCTTGCACACACACAAATTTTAAACTATCTGTAATTCTATTGTAATACCTCGGTTTGATACTCATGCAAGGGGATTTAATTACTTTGAAATCCATTTAACAGCATTAATGTGTTTAGATAACTGGAATTAAGATTTTTTAAAGTTATTGCTGTTCTTCAGATATTTTGTGCATTTTTAAAAATAATTTCCTCCTCATTCCGAACATTGTGACTGAAACTCATTGTGGTTTGAATGATTGTCTTTAGTTATACCTGGACCAAGTGGATAGTCTTCACAAATGAGATTGGGAAATGCCTGTAAAGAGGACACCACAACTAAACCTGAATTGATAAGGTTGAATAGACTTTCCACTGGATATCAACAAAAGGGGAGTCTGGTCTAGCTGACGGTTAACTGCCCTTAGCTGAGACTGAATTCAGCAGTCTGGTTGAGGTCAGTTATATCAGAACAGGCGAGGCACTGAATCAAAAACTTTCTGACATGCATGGTGCAGTACAACACAGTGTGATCCATTTACCACTGAGCTGTCAGAGAGCTTGAGCTTGTTGTTCTTCATAGTGTCTTGTTTATTGTAACAGTTAGTCACAGTAACAGTGATTTGATGACCACTATGAAATACACTCAGTGGCCATTTTATTAGGTACACCTGTACTCATGCCACGACACCACCAGCCAGCTACAGCAACTCTTAAAAAAACAAACACTAATTGAAAAAAAATCGGGATTTCCTTTGTTTATTTGGGACACTATGCCGCTTAACTGAAACAGTTGCCGAACAGTTTCTAACTAGCATCAGTCACATACACTTGTGTGGCCATTAAACACTGCATCGTGTTTAGAGTGAACAGATTTTTGAATAGTGTGATTTGTGCATATTTGTGTTCAAATTTAAGTGTTTTTTGTCACTGATAGTTGGCAAGAAGTAAGTAGTGAGACAATTTAGAACCGTTTTGCTCAATGCAATTTCAAGTGTACAAGATTAGTGATGCAAGAAACAGCTGGAAGTGAAAATGAAATGATTTCACTACTTCAGCAAATTAGGTACTTCGAAAAATTTGAAGCTATCAACAATCATCTTGAATGTTACAATGAAAATGAAGATTTTGAAGATGTAACAGTTTCTAACGAGTGTCAGTTTCATGAACTTATGTGGCCATTAGACACTACACTATGCTTAGAGCAAACAGTTTTTAAGTAGCATCAGCTGTGAATGCCTGTGCTATGTTATTCATGTGGGCTGACTGACACTGAATTAAAAAGCAGTGATTTTTGACACTACTTCATGCAAAAAGGCAATGAAGCAAGTCCATTATCTGCACTAGGTGTCTGTGCTGATTTTATTCATTTACAGTCAATCAGAAGAACATGGCAGCACACACTGAACAAATTCCTCTGTCGATATCTACTAGGAACTAATACACTTTTTATGGTACTGTGGTAATATTGGTAGTGTTCTAATTTCTTCTGCATTTCATTTAAATACATAATTTATTACTCAGTCAAATGGTAGTATGTCCTGTTTAAACTATTTCCTTGAATATTTGGCTAATAGGAGCAGCCATTTAATTTGGCCAAAATGTACTGGCTTCAATGTGTCTCAATTAACTGGAATCCATTGTACTTAATCAGCCAATCATGTGGCAGCAACTCAATGCATAAAAGCATGTAGACACAGTCAAGAGGTTCAGTTGTTCAGACCAAACATCAGAATGGAAAAGAAATGTGATGTAAGTGATGCTGACCGTGGAATGATTGTTGGTGCCAGGCAGGGTAGATTGAGTATTTTGGAAACTGCTAGTCGCTGGAGATTTTCATGCACAACAGGCTCCAGAGTTCACAGAGAATTGTGGAAAAACAAAATAAACAACCAGTGCAAAGCAGCTCTGTGGGTGGAAACACCTTGTTAACGAGAGAGGTCAGAGGAGAATGGCCAGGCTGGTGCAAGCTGACAGGAAGGTGACAGTAACTCAAATAACCATAAGTTACAACAGTGGAGTGCAGAAGAGCATTTCTGAATGCATGACATGTCAGACTTTGAAGCGGATGGGTTACAGCAGCAGAAGGTCAGAGTTCCACCCCAATGGCCATTTTATTAGGTATGCTCCTGTTCCTAATAAAGTGTCCAATGAGTTATTCAACATTTGTCGTGTATTATTAAAAAACTGCCTTACCATCACATAAAATGACATAAATATATATAATTATAATCATATTATTTGCTCGCTTTTATGCAAGTATAATATGAACATCCCTGCATCCAAAGCAAAGGACACTTTATTTAAAAAAAGGCTCTTAGAGATCCCAATTTACGTTAACAACTCATCAAAATTTTAATAGATACTATTGCATTGGGAATGTATTTCCAGAACTGATGCCAAGATTTACCTGATGGGTTTCAGCTATGTATGTCCGTCAACCATTAAAAATGTCTAATTTTTCCATCATTCTTTACTGGATTATACACAAGATAGTGGATGCTTGGGAGTGTAATACAGCACTACAATTGGTTGTGATTTATTGACATTTTGTTGAGGTGTGGGCAATCAGAGGGAATTGTCCTAGGAGTTAAGTGGTGAGCAGCTGCTCACTAGAGAGTCAGAGACAGTCCAAATGTTACAGCCTGCCCATGATTGGCATATTACTGTGCAGTGATGTTCTAAATCACTCTGTTCCATTGCATATTTTTATTCTGTGGTTTGATGCTGAGATATGCCATATTGTGTGTGCATTATATGTAGTTTAGTACTTTATATGTTACAAGATATTAAAATGCTATTCTATCTGGATCCTAGATAATATTACTTTGCATTTCTTTGACAGTTCAATTAAATTTCATTGCTTCTCCCTGTCATAAATAGAGCCCCTTTTTTTAATGTGTTCAAGACACTATCGTCTATAATTAGAATGTATTACCAAGAGCTTGGTGAACAAACTCGAGATTATATCAAACAGGGTGTTCTGTTTTATCTTGTTTGTTGTGAATCATGGACCCCACACGCACCAAACAAGCACAATTCATACCCCTGCCTTATAATGCTGCCACATTCTGTTTTAACCGTCCCTACTGGGTGAAAGAAAAGATGGCAGTAACATGTGTAAAGAATATTTCAGTGTGTTTTGACAATAGCGTAATCTAGAGAAAGCGTTAGGCCCCTTGCGGAGGTCATCATTCTTAATATAGTGCATGTCATCAATTCTCAGGACAACAGGAAAAATGATCTAGTCAATACATATGAAATAGAAATCATGCATAAACATGCTGTCTTGCTATAAACAGGGTGACACCGATGAGAATTGGATATCAGTCTGGGATGCAATTTTCCATAACTTTTTATTATTCATAAGATCTTGTGATCTAATAAGCCACACCTCAAATTACTGTCCATTGAAGGCACTGTTGAGTGATGGAGTCTGACAGTGCAGACTGAGAATATATTATGATTAAGATCAGATGCCAATGTTACTGGACCCACGGCTGCTGCCTATTTTCAGTTGTCTTCCATCAATTTTTTTATATGTTTTTATAATCTTCAAAACCTTGAAGAAGCATGAATCCGTGCACTGCAAATTGACAAAGGAGTGATTTTATTCACTGATGCTGCTACAGGCTCTCCTTTTTAATTCATCAAATGTAGAAAAACAGGCATAGCCGGTATCTACAAGGCACATTCCAAAGGGAGATGTTTTCAATTCAGTCATTATAAAAAGGTCAGACTGGTTCAAGTTCAATGCCAGGGAAAAGAAGTGCTCTCTATAAGGAGTACCACCCACGCATGAAAGTGGAAGGGGAGAATTAGATGCACTATATAACCTAATTTTTTGGGCAAATACAAGAAAATTAGCCTTCTATGCTATTTGAATTTAAAACCACACATTAACAATTTGAGTCTGAAAGGTGACAGAAACCACAACAAAGTAAACATGCTCCCTAAACCATTCTGCTGTAATGATGTTATTAGTATGCATGTTGCTGAGCCCAGATGCAGCCTTTAACAGTTTGAGTCCTTTTTTTATGTGCATGGCTTTAAGACTACATTCAAAAGCAGGACACTCAAAAGAGCAATATGTCAAAGGATGGATTCTAAGATAATTCACATCTGCAAACAGAACATGACCACCACGTCCATTTTCCATGCAGACCATTGTCTGCAGTGATATTAGATGATATCTCCTTGCAGAAAACAAAAGTGTTAACATTACAGCTTACACATATTAATGTGTCTGAATTGATTCTGCAGCTGACCAGTACAAATATTTGAATGCTGTTCACCATTAAAAATTGAATTAAGCATTCTCTATCTGAGAGTAGGGTGTTCAAAACCCAGTAAATAACAAAGACAGTGAAGTATTCTGCATAATGAAATTCAGAGTGCCCTGTTCAAAATAATGTTGGACAAGTTAACATTCTCAAAGAATGAATAGGTTGCAAATGCAGAAATGCACCTTCCATATGGTTAAAAAAAAATTGAAAGGTATTTATCATAAAATGTGTGATGTAAAATTACATGAGAGAGGAAAGTTACATATTGCTAGAGGGCATAGTTCAACTAAAAATTACTGTCCAAAACATAGATCCTAATTAAGTCAGTGCAATTTTCATTACCTTAATTATTTTCACTGAAAAAACATACAGGTTGAGATATTACAGCACTGCTAACAGAATCTGACTAAATTAGAGTTTTTTCATATCCTCAAGGAAAACCCAAATGAGTTTGAAGGTGTATGTACGATTGCCTTGATTGGAAATGTGAGGAATTAAATAACTTTATGGACAATTTGGAGGGATTAAGAGTAATGAAACCAAACTATCACCAATAGTGATGTATTTGTTTGATAGGCATTGAAGAAGCTTTTAGTTTTTAGTTTTAACAATACCATTTAGAAGTGTATAGACACAGACACTGAAGTTTGTCTAGTAAGTGTAATGCAAAAGCTTTAAAGATATTTATTTAGGAAATTGTATCAGATATTGAGTCAACCTTGGTAGAGGAAGCGCAAAATGATACAAATGGTTACCTAACAGCACTATTGTTTGCTTGTAAGGCATATAGGCTTTAAAATACAATTGAACCCTGGTTTTAAGAACTGCAATGCCTATTTAATAAATCATGGTTATAAGCATAAATTTGAATGATTCTATTTATTGGACATACAAAGGACTTGAATCTGGTTGACATTTGAACTATTTAATATTGAATTCTCTTTTACTTTATGAAAATGAATGCAGAATAGGACAAGTTGTATATGCTTTGATTAACCATTCGTTTCAACATTTTCAAAGTGGCTAGAGGCTAATAACAGCTAAAATGTGGCTATCAGTAATTTTAAAAAAACAGCACAAGTTGCTTTTCTCAGTTCTGTGCATAAGAAGGTAGTGGCGTAATAGGAGTGGATCAATTTAATGTGGCAGCTTATTAATGCTGGAGCCATTTACTGTGGTGGGATTAATGGTGATGAATGTGCAAGTTCAAAGTTAGCAGATTTGTTTAAATTACAATTCAGAATGCTGGAAATACTCAGCTGGTCAGCAGCATCTGTAAAGAGAAAAACAGAAATAACCTTTTTCTCTGGTGAACTGCGCGGTGTATTTAATATTTCAGTAGTATTTGTGTAATATGCTAAATATATTTGGTTAAGCACTCTTTGTTGTTTACATAATGCATTGTGGGTTACATGTAAAAGTACATAAATGGCATATGTCATCATGCCACCATGTGATACGTGCGCACCTCATTTAAAGTAAAAAAATGAATTAAGACCTGTTCTCCCGGCTCCCGTCTTTTTCATTTCAATTAGTTTTTATGCTTTGGAGTACAAAGCATAATATTGGTAATGATGAAGTTTTAAATGAACCTGAGACAAATATCTACTTGTTGAACTTCAGAAAGAAGTTTTTTAAAAAAGTGTAGGGAGACACAGTTGAGTAATAAAAAAGCAGCCCAGCACCTGCTTCTTCAGGAATGGACGCAGATGTATTCATGGGTTCATCAGCAGTGAGTACTGGGTGATAAAAATTGGGGAAAAAAGAGCAGAAATAGCTTGCTACATCAGAAAGATTAATGCATTTGATTACACAACAGATAACTGGCTGATTTGTACTGAACTAATTGAGCAGTACTTTGAAGCAAATGAAGTAGTCAATGAGTAGTCAATTTGACTGCTTCAACCAAACCAGCTGAAATGTGCTTTGCTGATATCACAAAAGTAATGCAGGAACATTTAGAACCAAAACCATCAATGATTGCGAAACACTTTAGGTTTCATAAACAGAATTAAAAGGAAAGGGATGGGCTTAATGATGCATCACAACATTGTTTAGTTTGCACAATCTTGCAAGAAAACAGATCCTAACTAAAGCCCAACTTATATTTAAAATAGCTGTATCAATGGAAACAGCAGACAGAGATACAATTGAGTTGAAGTAGGGAATGAAAGTGATCACAAACAAAATTGCAACGTCAAAACTGGCAAAACAAATTGTGTTACCATTCTAGGAGGGTCTCACATACACCAGATCAATGCAGGTTTAAAGGCAAAACTTGGAGAAAATGCCACAAAGTAGGACAATACAAACAATATGTTGGGCGACAAAAATAAATGGACTGCACAGGGAAGAGGAAAAGATAAAAAACTCAAGTTGCAGTTTTGAAAAGAGCACTAATCTGCATGCAGTTGTTGAAAAATCTGATGATGTTGAGAGTGATACAGGACTGGCCTAGCCTTGAGATTTACAATATAAAGACTAACAATAGAAAAGTAATATGGCTTACATCAGAAGTGAATGGCAAATTAATTAAAATGGAATTAGGCACTGGATCAGCTGCTTCAATCATTCCCCAAAATGAGTTTGAACAGCATTTCAAAGATACTGAACTGAAGCCTGCAGATCTTCTACTAAGAACTCACATTGGAGAAAAAATAACTCTTATGGCAGGGGTTCCCAATCTTTTTTATGCGATGGGCTAAAATTATTAAGCAAGTGGTCTGTAGATCTCAACTTGGGAACTCCAGTATGGGAATAACATTCATAATAGTGAAATACAACAACTAACAAGTCACATCGGTTTATACGTGGCAAAAACTGGAGGGCAAGCATTGTGTGGATGTGACTGGCAGAGATAATTATGACTTGATTGGAGATTCATCGTCTGTTTGCATACCACATCCCTACCATAGAATCAACTGGAAGTGGATTAAGAAAGGTATTAGATGATGCTAAACTGTCTCTATGCTGTACTCCATGAATCATTTCCAAACAGAGAGTAAACAGGTGTTTGTGCCAACCTATGTGTCTCTGGTTGGAAAGCTTATTGGACCAAAGAAGGACCACAATGCTCAAAGGAAGCATAAAATTGACAAAAACAGTGGTCTGACTACAACAGTTTTTGTAGGCAATGTATCTGAGAGAGCTTCTGCTATGTTAATCTGGCAGTTACTTGTGAAATGTGGTTTGATTTTAAGCTGGAAGAGTGTCCAAGGAGCTTCAGGGAAGTTGCAAGCATTTGGCTTTTGTGGGTGTAAAGAACAGAACCTACTCTACGTGCATTAAGATTATTGCATGAAGTTCAAGCGGGAGTCAAAAAACTGCTTATAAAAGTTGATGCAAAGACCAAGTCTAGCTGGATGAATGGAAGGTCAAAAAGGAAATAGACAATAAAGATACGAAAACAGGATTTATCGGATGATGGTGTGGATGAGGAAACCAAGAAGAGAGATCAGATTGTAGAAGGATTAATAAGAAAATACTCCAGTGAGCTAAATGCACCTTCCCAAGATCAAAATGTACATCCTAGAAAGAAGAAAAAGGAAAAGAAAGAGGAGGATGACATACAGAAATGGAAGATAAACGAGACCTAATTTCTTGAGAAATTAATAAATTCAGAGATGCTCACAAGAAAGTAGAAGGAAATGAAAGCCAAGAAAAAGGAAGACAAGAAGTTGAAAATGAGAGAAAAGAGAGAGAAAGAACATGAATGAGAAAGAGAAAGGTGTAAATGAGAGAAAGAATGTGAGAAAGCAAAAGGGTGGGAACGAGAGTGTGAGAGTGGGATCAGACTGTGAGTGAGATCAAGAAAGAGATCAAGAGAGGGATAAAGAGAGGGAAAGAAGCAAGGATTGAAGTAGGTCCAGAGAGAAAAGCTGAGTAAAGGAGACAAGAAGTGTCCAGAGTTGTCAGAACAACTTGTGCAGTGTCAGAGTCAACACCTACAAACACCAGAAAAGGGGCTCCAGAACCCAAGAATGTTCTCACTGTCACAAATCTTACTTGCCAAGTGGAGTGACCTCCCTTGTCAGGAAAGTTGATATACCACAAGAATAAGAAATCCTCCACAGTGATTAAATCTTTAGGCCTGAATGGGACGATTTAAAATTTACTGCGCGGTGGATGTCTATATTGTAGCTGTATTATATAGTATAAAGTATATATAGTGTATTTATATAAATTGAGATGCATTCTATATTGAGTTTGAGTTTATAGTTAAGCAGGGAGGAGTGTATGATTAAGTATTCTTTGTTGTTTACATAATGCATTCTGGTAAGATGGCGGCATGCTCAATTGCAGTGGTTTCTACGGAGTCAACCAAATTTGTTATTCTCTTTTTTAAACATATTTTTATGATCACAAGACTGTGCTGAGCATCAAAAATTTAAAACACCGCTGGTCTATCCCATTAGTGAGTTGCTTATTGGCTGAGAAGGTGAAGAAGCAGGACTTAGTGCGGATCACACTGCTGTCTGTGTCAGAGAGGCATCAGAGGAATCGGTGCACAAGGGTGGTGTTCAGTCTAACAGCGTGTGATCATCGCAGTTGCTTTTCTTGCAATCGCAAGACCCTGTTGGATATTGTTATTATGGATTGCTGCGAGTGCAATTCACTGATTTATTGGCAGATGGCGGGGGAGCTGCATGGCCACGGTCATAGCAAGGATCAGGCCTCAGGCCACAGTGTTGCCTGGTTACAGGAGAGAGACGTTGCACTCCACTGGAGCCAGTGTGGCATGGTGGCCGAGCTGGAGTCGGTGCTGAGTGCTTACCATCCTCGCCAGTACCATTGAACCTAACCTCGACCCGGTGGGGTAACGGAGCCTCTTGTAAGCTGTGGCCAGACACAGTGAGTCCAGGTCACCATGCACCAACTATCACAAGGAGGAACCCAGAGTGACTCGGGTGAGGCTGCCAGTCACTCTGCAGAGTCGATAATCACCTGGAGGAGGGAAACTGGGACCATCTCAAGAGGTTGAAGAGGGCTAGTGAAGCCAACCTCAACACATCGCAGTTCCACTTCTCGACCTCGGGCAGCGATCAGCCCATCTCCTGCACAAGATCCCATTGAGCCAATGGAAATCAACTGCACAAGACTTGCTACCGAACAGAGGTCCCAGCGTCAGAGTCGAGGATGCTGTTATTACTGCGGGGAAGCAGGTCACCCGCGGGCCGAATGTCCAAAGCTGCAGCTGTCATGAAAAATGCTAAGACTGCCTGGTGTTGTGAGGACTGTGATGGTAGCAGCAGTTCCCACACTACTGATTCTGAAGGCAGAAATCTCCTGGGGCAAGAACCAACCAAAGGTAAATGCCTTTCTAGACACTGGGGCAGCTGGTAATTTCCTGGATTTGGGGACAGCCCATTCGGCTCAACATATCTCTGCAGGAGTTGAACCAGCCCATGCCCACAACAGCCCTGGACAGTCATCCTCTTGGGTCCTGGCAGATCCTGCAGCAGAATCAGTTTTGCGGATGAGGATAGGAGAGTATGCTGAGGTCATTTGTTTCCTTATCGATTCTCCTCACATACCCCTGATCCTCGGGCACCTTTGGCTATCCAAGCACAACCCTTTGGTGAACTGGGAGGAAGGGAGAATCATCGCATGGTCAGAGGGAATGTTTTTGGTTTGGTGTTCCGACCCCCAGACTCTCCTGAAACTAGCAGACTTTTGCTGGGAGTAACGAAGCCTTCAGGAGACCCAGTCCTGCCTCCAAGGGCAGATAAGCCAGCTCCAATCAACAGGACTGTGCAAGTTCCGACCCTGTCTAGTTGGGGGTGCACTGCAACTGGACAGAGAGGGTCTCTAGTTCAGGACCAAGTCAAGAAGCCCACCAACGTGGTGCCCAAGAATTCTGGAGCTTTAGCAGCCAAGCCTAAGGGAACCAGTCAGCAGGTCCTGTCAATCAGAAAAGCACCAAGACGTAAAGCCGTGGAGCCTAATGCTAGGAGGACAAAAGCTATTGGTAATACCTGGTTGCCATTGTCTGAGGATGCAGATGATGATTTGGACTCTGTTTCAACTAAAGACTCTAGTGAACCTACGGAAGATACTCTGAGATCTGCCAAATTACCCCCGCTACCTAAGGAGTGTCTGGAGTCATCCTCAAAGGTGTGTTCAAGGATAGTTGCAACACCCAAGTCAGTCAAAATCCCCTCCTTCTACAAGGATTTGGAAGAGGTGTTCAGCAAAGAAAAAGCCTAGACTCTTCCATTGCACCAACTGTATGACTGTGCAGTAGATTAACTGCCTGGGACTTGTCCTCTGTGGAGTCAATTATAAGCACTCTCAGGCCCTGAGAGAAACACTATGGAGGAGTACATAAAGGAGGCGCTTACCTTGGGATTCATTCGGCCCTCCATCTCAGAAGCTGGTGCAGGATTCTTCTTTGTACGGAAAAAGGACGGTAGCCTGTGGCCATGCATTGATTATGGAAGATTGAATCGCATAATGGCCAAGAATCATTACCCCCGTCCACTCATGAACACTGCCTTCAAGGTATGCTAAGGGGCAAGGGTATCCTCTAAGCTGGACTTGCAGAGTGCATACAACCTGGTTGGCAGAAAGGAGTGTGGCAAGTGGAGGAATGCATTCAGCACACTGACATGGCACAATGAGTACCTGGTCACGCTTTTCATCCTTCCTAATACACCAGTGGTTTCCCAGGACTTTATAAATGATATGCTCTGGGATGCTCTCCATAAGTACGCCTTCGTCTACTTGGATGACACGCTAATTTTCTGGAAGTCCATGGAGGAGCATGTCGTTTATGATAGAAATATCTTAAAGAGGCTTCTAGATCATGGACTAAGATCATGGATCAAGCTGAAGAAACCTGAATGTCACGCAACTGCCTTTTCATTTTTGGGTTTTATCATCTCTAATGGCAATCTCAAGATGGAACCTACTGATCGCAGGTGGTCAGAGACTGGCCACAACATCTGAATGTGAAAAAAGTCCAATGATTCCTAGGATTTGCCAACTTTCACAGAAAGTTCTTCAGGATTTTCAGCTCAATGGTGGCTCCATTGACAGTTCTAACTAAGGGATCCATGGACTACTGAAGTGGAGGCTGCTTTTGCAGAACTCAAACAGTGGTTCATGACAGCTCTCATTTTGGTCTCACCTAGCCCGGACCTTCCCTTCATCATGGAGGTGGACACCTTGGGTGTCAAAATGGGTGTAGTGTTGTCTCAATGAATACTTTTGGATAGTAAACTGCAGCCCGGCTATCCCCGGCAGAAGTGAACAAAGGAAAAGGAAACAGAAAGTTGCGTGGGGTCACGTTGGCATAGGCGGAAAGGCATCTCTGGCTTGAAGGGCAAAGAACCTTTTTATTGTACGGACAGACCTGGCTTATATTCAGAAAGCCAAAAGAATGGATTTCAGACAGGCCAAGTGTTCTCTTTCTTTAAGTGGTTCAATTTTGTTTTGACCTATCAACCAAGGATCAAATGATCAAAAACTGGATGCCTTGTCTCATCAATTTGACGAACCTGAAAGAAAGGAGTGGTTTACCACCATTTTACCCCAAGGTAAGGTGATAGTACCCGTTCATTGGGTTATCAATGCACGTGTTCGCAGGGCCCAAGCGCAAGGGGAGACTCCCAAGAACAGTTCTCCAGGTAGTCTCACAAGCACAAGAAAAATCGCAAACACTTGAACTCCAAGCAACACACACAAAATGCTGAAGAAACTCAGCAGGCCAGACAGGATCTATGGAAAAGAGTAAACAGTCGACATTTTGGGCCGAGACCCTTCATCAACTGCATCTGAAAGGAGGTTTATTGGGTCACCGCCTCAGGGAGAGTCTTCATCCAAAACCCCAAAGAGACACAATTTCTCTTCAACGCCTGCCACAGGTTCCACTTGGCCACTCTAGGAGTGCCTGAAACCTGCAACTCAAAGGGAGCCCCCACGCTGTCTCGGGGTTATTGGGAAAGACTGTTTTACTGTCTGCTTGGCAGCCTCGAAGGTCGCTTGCTGTTCGGGACCTAAATTGGAAAGCGGTCTTTTTGTGGGAGGCCTGGTATAAGGGGTGTAACATCACAGTCAGATGAAAGATAATGTCAGGATAAATATCCAAAGAACACAACAAAGCTCCTCTGAGCTGAGAACCACAGCATTTAAGATCTTGTGCTTGGCCTTATGAGGTATCTCCTGCTGCCCAGAATGCCACTGTATGCCTAGGAACAGAACATTCTTACTGGGGCCCTGTATCTTAGTGAGTTCATTGAACAACCCCACTCCCTCCGGACTACCTACTCCCTGTAGGGCCCCGTAACAGCACACTGTTTATATAGTGCGATACAGAGATACTGGGATCTAGCTGTATCCCCTCTAAATCTTGTGCTGCCAGACCGTGGCACAACATGGGACCACGTACATATCCCTGGGGTAGCCAGCAAAAGATGTACTGCCAACCCTCCCTCATGAAGACAAACTGGTCCTGTGACTTTGGATTCAGGGCAATGGAGAAACAGGCACTGGCTAGGCCCACTGCTGCTTACCAATATTTCCCCTTCTAACCTCCTTTGACCTCAATAATGGTCACTGCATCTATTATTGAGACAGCTGCTGTGAGAAGCAGTGCATGCTTGTTCAATTGTCGATAGTTGACTGTCATATGCCATGTCCCATCCCTCTTCCTCCCCGGCCAAACTGGGCTGATATAGGAGGAAGTAGCAGGGTGAATGGCTCCCTCCCACAACAGGGTATCTACATTCTCCTCAGTCTCTTTGGGTACCTGGAAAGATGGTGTGCTCAACGCCTATGTCCACCAGTGCCATCTTCACTCCTCTTTTAGATAAGGTCACTTCAGTACGCCTTTCATTCCATATCCTCAATAACCACAGGCTCTCCTGGCTCCTGTTGTACCTATCTATCAATCCTGTTAGTTTCTTGGTGAAAAGCTCCCTGATCTCTGTCGTTGTGGATTGTCCTACTCACCCCCACCCCGTTCCTTGTCCTTCTTCTGTTCCATGATGGTCACAGGGGCCATTGACTGAAGTCACCCAAGCTATGTATGGGACCACATGGTCTCCAATCTGGCTCGAGTGAGTTTGGAGGAGGGCGATCATTTCAAGGGAGAGTCATAGGACTCTGCTCTACGCACTCTTCCCCATCCTCACAATAGACCAGATATCCCCATTCCCCATTCCCATCTCCCTGCAGCTTCAAGGCTCTGACCTTAGCAAGATGTAGTTGCCAGTTAGCACACTGGGGAGCATCTAATTTCTGCACCTTCACTAGTCTTGTCTTCTAGCTCTTGGCCTGAATCTGTGCCAACTGATGGTGCAGTGCTAGTGTTGCACTTTCACCTCCTTCTTTAGACACAGTACCTCCTGCACTTTGTGCGATTGATGTCTGTTGGTGCCAGCAGCCAAAGGCACCCCTTTGAATCCCCTTCTGGACTGGGAACCCTACAGCTTTAGGTAATAAGCTGTTGTTACCTAATTGACTCTTTGAAGTAGGGATAAGCCTTTCTTAAAGGGTGGGCAATAGATACAGGGGTATATTGATGGTCGAGATCCAATCCCATGGATAATATAACCAGTTCATTAAACAGGAAAGCCTGTCTTGTCTTGCTTTGGAGAGATCTTTAGCTGAAAACAGATCTCTGTCCAGTTCACTGAAAGTCTAGAGGCAATACAGCCAAATTTCTATAAATACCTTCAACTCATTTTGTCTATGGTTTGTTCTTTTTCTTGCTTTTCATTAATTTCTGATACACAGTGGTGTAGACTCATAATCACTATACAGATAATGAACTCAGTTGAACTTCATTCACCTGAAGGATAATTTAAATCTCAGCTATCCAATTCTACTGCAGAAGAAAATCGAAAGTAAGATACAGTGGAAAAAACACCGATTCCATTTTAAACAATGGTACTGTAACATAACCACCATCCCTCCCTACAAGCAATACCCCACTCACATTGTGGACAGATATGGCAAGAATGAAGCAGTCCATAAGAGTGAGATTCCACTGCATGAAGACAATTTGAATTCATGATTCCACACTTTTCTGAGAGGCTTTCCTGTTTGCTGAACAAAGCCTGCATTTCCTACAATTTCGAAGCAGTTAATGGATGCATCCCAACTGCTGCCTCCAGTTCCTCTTTAAATTGAACCAAGTAGGTCCCAACAACCTGAGTTCTCCAATCCAAGGTCCTAATGTGGCCACAGAGCTGTTCTGTAAGTATGCAAGAAAAGTGATCAACGCATGTCTAAGTTAGCTTTTGCATACATCGTTGAAAAGAGCATCATACAGAGCATCTTTAGAACTCTATATGATATGTGACAGGAGATTGTGGAAAATGTAGTCAAAATGGCAACCTATTGAAAGTAATAGGAATCATGAATTAATAGCAGTACTGTTAGGTATCACGCCTGAAAGCACCACGTTCAGCCTGAAGTGAGCAGGTTCTTCATTAAAGTGCATATTTCTAAGTGCATTTAATGCCTCGTCTTGTTTATGGACGTGCTTCAGGAATCAACAGTACTATTGGAGCCACCACAATACAAGAAGGAAAACAATGCTATTGCAACCCTTGTGCCCGGAGAAACAATGAGGCACCCTCATTCCACTCGATCAGTCTCCTCAGCCCTTCCTAACTAAAATATTCTTTGGAAAGGCACTTACCCTCAATGGTGAAGAATTACCACTGATAATCCACTCTCCCATAGAGACTCTCTGAGGTCCTGGTGTTACTGCATAATTGCACTTTATGGACAGAAATAATTTAATTTCTGGGATAAATTTCTTTCAATTATATGACAGTTCTTTGTTATTTTACAATGCAGATTTGCAGGACCACTATTCTATATATTGTTTCTTCTACTTGCCCACTCTGTGAACACCCCAGTAAACACACCCCCAACCCCCACCCACCATAATTTGCTACAGCACATTTAGTTTGTGGTGCACCATAAAAGAATCGGCACTGATGCCTGAGGTGCCCCTATGGCTGTCTAATTAATTTTTATGAGGCGTGTCTGCCACAAGCAGCATGCTGCACAATAATCCACAGCAGAGGGAAGTACATACGGAGCATAACTTTTAAACTAAAACTTAGTCACACAGACTAGGATTTGATCCCTGGGTGGGCTGATTTAGTTATGAGCCTGAGCAGTGGAACAGCTTTACAACTGGCCTTATCCACAGGTCAGGGAGGAATCACTGTCCCGTAACCTCGGCCAAAATAAGAACAAAATTTACTGGCATTTGAACAATGCCTTTGATAATGAAGTATATTTGAAATAATGTCACTGTGGTGATACAGGAACAGTCACAGCCAATTTGCACACAGAGCGTTGCACAAGTAACCATGAGTCACATGACCAGATAATCTGCAACTTCAAATTGGCTGCTGAGAATAACTATTGAGCAGGGCACCAGGTCAAGCCTGGCTGAATATTCCACACAGGTCTAAAACACATGTGATAATTTTCCTATTTTGGACCTGTTCAAGTGTACTTGTGGCAGAATTAATCTTAACTCATCATGATGGATGTACTTAAACCTCATTTCCTCTAGAAAACTGATTATGAAATACAAAGTCTTTCATCCTTCATACATAACTGTAGCTTTTGGAAAGCTTAAGTTTTGAAACTTTGCTTGTGAATTTTAAAATTGAAGATAGTTCATGCCAACAATCACAACATTTTGCTGTGTTTTATGAATTTGACTCTGCCAACTAGAGTGAACCTTGTCATGGGGACCAGTGAAATTTGGTAGAACTTCACAGCAGCATTGCATATTTCAGAGCATCATTACATCCAGCCTTACATCCAGCACTTCAAATTCTCCCTGTAAGGAGTTTGGACATTCTCCCCGTGACAGCATCGGTTTCCTCCAGGAGCTCCGGTTTCCTCCCATAGTCCAAAGACACACTGGCCAGTTGGTTAATTGGTCATTATGAATTGTCCCATGATTAAGCTAGGATTAAATCAGGGGACTGCTAGGTGCATGGCTCGAAGGGTTGGAAAGGCCTATTCTGCACTGTATCTCAATAAATAAATACACATTATTGGAAATATTTTTGTTGGTCATCACGACAATACTGCCATTCTCAAACATTTCACAGTATAAATATATTCTTTCTGATTAGTTCAATTCATTTTCTCCAATGGAATTTAAATTCATTTCCATATTAGCTGATCATGAAGGAGGTGCCGTCCTAATAATATTAATTCTAATAAGCCTTTTGCTAACATAGTTAACAGCACTAAATGAGAACAATCGTCATCGCTCACAGCATGTGGCATCCAATGTAGGCATGGCAGCTGATTCAATCAACTCTGAGAGACCATGGGGAAATGTAGTTCCAGCCATAGTTTTCTTTAAAAGAAATAGGTTTTTCTGCAGAAGTCACCAACATCATCACACCGGATATGCTGTAGGAATGGAATTTCTTTATTAGACCTTGTCCAACTTTTAAAAGTGTATCAGTGCTCTAGAAGCCTAACAAAGATAACAAAAATAATTTCTGATGTTAAGACAGTCAACATCTCAATGCGTTCACAACTAATTTCTTTGAAGTACAAATTGGAATAGTTTGGGTTATATTGTTTCAAGAACTAAAACTTCACTCTGGCTCCTTGTGTATCCTGAAAACAAAGCCTGGTTCTGGAGATAATACTGCTTATTTGTTAAACTGTTGGCCATGATGTAGATAATTAGCAGATTAGATAGTGTGTTACTAATGAACTGACATGCAGATCTCGACGAAAAGGATACATTCACTTCAATTTTATTGAAACCTGGTTCCACATTCACACACCAATACACAGCTTTAAAAGAAACCTCCTCAGAAAAGTCGCTTACATGAGGAACTGGGAGTCATGACACATCCACTGAAGTGCTTCATTAGTATTTTCTAATTGCACCATCCCAGAATTAAAAAGTACAAATTCATTGATCATTTACTCTTCTAACAGCAGGGAGACAATCACAGCACATCAACCATGGAGAAGTTTTTCTCTCTCCCTTTCTCGATCTGTCCTCTAAAATCGTCTTTACGATGATCTACACAGCTGTGTTAGTGCCTTAGTATGCCTCAAATTGCAAAAATTGGAACATAAAACAAATAGGTAGCTGAGTGGCCCTGCTGGGCTTTATCAGTCAGTGGCAGTGCATAGGTCTTCTTGTAAAAGTAATTCGCACTTAGGCACAGCATTGCTCCTTTAATTACCACCAGATAGCATTTACACTGCTCGGACAAGCCCAGAGTGACGGACAAGAGCAAAGTTAGGCTTTCAGTTGCAGAGCCCTGCAAGTCATAGATAACTGCTTCTTCAGTGCACAGTCCTGCACTGTTCTTGCTTGACTACTGCTCTGGGTTGCAGCAAAATTTTAGGGTTTATTAAGAGATTTCTTGTTTCAGTAGAATGAGCAATTGAAATAGATTGGTGTATAAGCTGCCCTCACACAATTTGTGTCATACTTACAATGTGTAAACTCATCAAGGCGAGCAAAATGGGACTAAAAACTACATTAAGAATCAACAATACATGGAGGGCAGCAAGGTTTGAGTATAATTCAGTGCCTCATCCTTCACAATGTGGATAGAAGTTAACAAATGGTTTTTGGAGTTCAGCGTGAAGAGTTGTGCCTACCTCACATTCATGGCTATCTGTGTATCACTAATGCATGCTATAAGAGATTTAAAAGAAAATATACTCCATTGTGCCCATAGGCTTGCCATGGCCACCCAATCAGGCTGAAAATAAGGGTGCATGACACTCCACACTGATTTGCCTCAATGCCGTTCCACTTAAAATTTGTGTACTTGATTTGAATGCTTAAGCAGTGCCAAACTGCACAGTTTGAAGTGATAACATACAATGATGAGGAGTAGTTTTGGGAGTTCCTTCCACTGGTCAAGCGATGCTGGCTGTGGCCTGCCAACACCCCTTAAATTTAATTTTGTAGCTGAAAAATTAAAGCTATGCAGACTCAACACCATCTAAAATATTTCAAAGCTATACATTCAAGGTGAAAGTGATGAGGTGACAGAGGAGGAGTTTGTTATTTATGGTGTGAATTTGGCAAATACAGTGAGACAGTGTAATTTTAAGAATGTTCCATGATCGAGTGTTAAAGAATGGAGTGGTGTATTGGTGTATCCCTGTATCTCTCTCACCAGTCAACTTCCCAGCTCTTTACTTCATCTCACCTCCTTCAGGTTTCACCTATCACCTTGTGCTTCTCTCCCCTCTCACCACCTTTTAAATCCACTCCTCAGCTTTTTCTCTCCTGGTCCTGCTGAAGGGTCTCAGCCAAAAATGTCGACTGCACTTTTTCCATAGATGCTGCCTGTCCTGCTGAGTTCCTCCAGCATTTTGCGGGTGTCACTTGGATTTCCAGTGTCTGCAGATTTTCTCTCGTTGCTTAATGAATTATCTGACCTTTTCAATATTCCAGACCCTACTTCGGAAACAAAATCAGTAAAGTTGCCATCGTGAGGCTAAGTAATGTGGAAGAATTTCCACCAACACAAGGCACAGTTACAAGCAAACCTTGCAACATTACAGCAGCTGTAATGGCAGCATTGACTGAAACTTATTTATTGGGACCTGGTTATGTCAGACACTGGCCATTTTGGTGTGAAAACTAGTAAACACACAGAACCAGAAGGTGAAACGCTTGCTGGTCACATTCATGATAAAGGCAGGAGACCCTGCTATTGACACCAGGGAAATGACAAAGTATTGGATTGTTTATTCAAAGCAGCTTGTTTGCAACAACAGACAGAATATATTCAGTATTGATAACAGTAGTCTGTGTATATTTTGAAAGCAGAGAATCAAATATGCAGTGTATGGGGTAAATGCTAGCAGGCTTTCTTTCCACTGAGGTTGGATGAGACTAGAACTAGAGGTCATGGGTTAAAGATGAACAGTGAAATAAGGGATACCTGCTGGGGAAACTCAGTGTAAGTGTAGAATGAGCTGCTAGCATAGTGGTGGATCTGGGGTGATTGCAACATTTAAAAGAAGTTTGGATAAATACTTCTGGATGGGGTAGGGAGGGCTATGGTCGAAGTGCAAGTCCATGGGAGTAGTCAGAATGACAGTTTGGGATGGACTAGATGGGCTGCAGGACCTGTTTCTGTGCTGGAGTGCTCTATGACTATGACACTATGACTATTAACCAGTGTGGTTAATAAGTTTGCAGATAACATGAAGGTTGGTGTGGTGGATTGTACATAAGTTTGTCATGGGTTACAACTGTGGTGAACTACATATACCTGTCTGGACACGCCCCCCCCCCCCCCCCCCCCCGCTGACTGCTCCTGTGGCTCCTCCCACAGACCCCAGGTATAAAGGCAATTGAGGCCTGAGCCCTGCCCTCAGTCTCCAGGATGTAGTATGATGGTCAATTACTGCTTGTTCTTTCTTCCAGTCAATAAAAGCCGATATCTCGCCTCACGTCTCAGAGAGTTATTGATGGTGCATCAACAACAGAACATGGACAGGATGCAGAACTGTGCTGAGAAGTGGCAAATGGAGTTGAATCTGCCAAAGTATGAAGTGATGCACTTTGGAAGGTTGAATTTGAAGGCAGGGTACAGGATTAATTGGAGGATTCTTAACAGTGTGGAGGAACGAAGGGATCTTGAGGCTCACATCCATAGTTGATAGGGTGGTTACAAAGGCGTTAGCCTCCATTTGTCAGGGGAGATTAATATCAAGAGTCGAGAGGTAATGTTGTAACTCTATAGGGTTGAGAATGTGAGGAGAGGTGAGGTGAGCTATTGCAGCAAGGAAAAGGGAAATCACACAGTCAATATTGTGGCAGATTGCATCTGGAAATTGTCAGTGTTATGCAGGGACTGTCTCAGAGTGCTCAGGACAAACAGAAGCTTGATTATCACACCCAGAGTGGTGGGGAAGATGACAAAGGGAAATGGGAAGTTCCTATGAGAATTAAAAACAAAAACAGGAACTGACCCCTCTCCACATCACCCCCCCCCCCCACCCCCAGGAGGGTGGCTGTATGAATGATGACCCCCGGAGAGTGTGTGCAGTGAAAAACATTACATATTTGAGCCAAGCAGGCCATATACTGTACAAGTTACACAGAACTTTAAGAAGGATTGAAACTTCAAGGAACATGAAGGAAGAATGGCCAGATAATGACTACAAGCCAGTCAATAGTAATAGCAACACCCACAAAACACTGGAGGGACTCAGAAGAGTCGACATTTCGGGCCAAGACGCCAACTGTTTATTCAGTTCTATAGATGTTGCCTGACCTGTGCAGTTCCTCCAGCACCTTATATGAGAGTTGCTCTGGATTTCCAGCGACTGCAGAATCTCTTGTGTTTAGAATAATAAAACACAGCTTAAAACAAAATGAGATGGGAACAGAGAGTCGTGCTTTCCCAATACTAAATGGAAATATCAAAAAAGAGGAATATTTAAGGATTAGAGAAAGAATTGGGGATCTTTTTCTGGACCAACAAAGAACAGTCACAGTTGTACAAATTAGGTCTGATAGAAAATCTAGTCCTAGGTCATTCCTATCCAAGGAACAATTAAAGAAAGCACTTTTCTTTGACAGATATTGTCATGATAAGCTAGTTATCAAATAAAGGTGTGAGTGCTTGAAATGACATCATGAGTGTCAGCAACTGCAAATTAGCCACTCTGACACCAAAAATAACTAGCATAGTTGTGGAACCTCATTGCTTCAGGTTGTGAACTTTTCAGAGGATCTTAATAGAACCCTTTGTTAACAATATCCCATTGTTCTGCTTTTCCTCTCTTCACACTTCACCTGGTCTGTAAAACATACCCAGAATGTTTCACAGCCTCTGTAAATGCTTTTACCAATTGACCCATATCCCGAGAGGAGCTTGGTTACCTGATCCTAATAAAATTCCAATTGGAAATTATTCAAATCAAATCCCAACCCACTTCTGTTGAAACGAAATGTGCATATTGGGGTTGGGTATGAAATTCCTCCAAGTGCAGCTTTCCACCAAAGCCTCCGCTTTTCTGGAAGGGTTAAAGTTACGCTCTACATCATAGCAAAGATCTTTATGTATAGAGGTGCAAAGCCATTAGTAAAACACTGACATCATCCTGTCACCTTGTGTGTATTCGGATCACTTCAAAAATGCTCTCCACAAGATTAAACTGCTTTGTTATCACTGCTGTGGAATAAGCTGTGTTACTTTGATGCAATTCACTTGCTTCCCCTGTACTGATAGTAGTGATGAATTACTATTCATCAGCAAAAGATGTGACTGTGGCTATAAAGCTCACCAGTTTTGGAATTCCACAAAATGATTAATTTGAAAGACCTGCTGAAGAGAACGGAGCTGTTTGCATTTCACTGAATTGAAGTAGTGTTGTGTGGTCCCTAAATGATACGTATCATTGTAAAGGGTTAACCATGAATGTCTTTGCAGTGTGTCTGAAAACAATAGTTAAATGTGTTGCAAGACGTACTGAGTGTTAATCTCCTCCATATTTTATTCTGAGACTCCTTTAGGACAGGGACATGTTGAAAACATTGAACTGAGTTGTCCAGAGGGCAGATGTCTAAATCAGAGATTACTGTTCAAGCATCTGCGTTTATTTGTTTCACTCCTTGGTAAGTTATAAATGTGTTTGTTAAAAAGAAATAAAATTCTAAGTAGGTCTCTGTTGTTTCTTCTGTTCTACTGGAAGGTTCTATAAGTATTCCAATTGTTCCACTTTGTTACTGCTGACTCCTTTCGATGAGGAGTCTTTCCCACATTCTGCTGCCTTTGAGTTTTGAGTGTCCCACAGGAGGCCTATACAAAGACATTATTTTGCCCAATGATCTAATCTTTATGTGGTTGTGAGATAGTGTGGCTATCAACATTTTTGTAACTAAACTGGCTCATCATTAATTCACCCAGAATCACAAATCAGAGAAGGGGTGTTAAGTGATGAGTAAATATCTTCATTATTCATTTCAATGAAAATATTTCCTAAAACTGAAATTTCAGAATCCGGAACCTGAAACTAGACATTTCATATTTAGAGGATGCATTTTATGAATCGTCTTATATAGTAGTAAGCAAGAAAAAAATGGAAAAGGCAATTCTTACCCAGAATTATTGATAGTGCAACAAACTAGTTTGCACAAAATGAGTTACATACAGCCTCCTCCCTCTCTGACTCGTGATACGTTCCCAGATTACGACAATCTTTGCTTAACATCTGTACACGTATGACTCTGGGGCAGTATGAAGAAATACTTGCTTCAAATCTATTCGATGCTACAGGGCCACATTTTGACCTTTATCATGGATCATGTTGCTTCAGCCAAACCAGCTTACTTCAGAAAGATTAATCTCTTTGACCCAGTCCCATACTCACTCAGGGCAAAAGCTGGCTGAAAAGTTAAAACTGCCTGAAGTCAGTTAGTTCGATCTGCCAGTATTTGTTCAACATTCATTGGACTTGACATGAAAATGGAGATTCTCCTGTGTTCACTAACAAATCAAAATCAGCACCTAGCAAAAATGTTGGAGCTGAGCCCTTATTTTCTTTTTTCATATTGACATTGGCTCAGCAATTCCAGTTCTTCAAATCTGGCTTAACATTTGATGGGCTGGGATCAACACAAGTTGAAGTGAACTGGAAATCCAAAGTTGAGCTAGTTTGCACATTCCTAATCCAAGGTACTCCTCAATGCTAAGGAACTGTTTAGCACCGAAACAGCCTGTTACATATTCCTATTGCAACTGTGTTAAAATACACTGAACTTCTGACACTTGTGCAGATGTCATTTTTGTTTGATATTGTTCATTTAAAGACAGACACATTTAATGACTCTGGATTCTGAAATTTTAAAACAATCTAGGCTCTAAATCACATGGATTTAATACACAGAACACTCCTCTGATATGCACATTGAAATACCAATTAATTCTCTGTTTCACTCAAAGTTCCCAATTTCTGTGAATGGTGACTCAAGCAGAAGGAAAATGCAACCCGTGTTGTCACAGTATAAAGTACTCCCCCCCCCCCCCCACTTGCATATTGTAAAAAAAAATAAAAGAATCCATCAAGTCTCTCACCTGTATGTGTACCGTCATTTCCCCTTATAGCCATCATTCATTTTGAAACCATTCCCTCTCTCTGGTGTGTACTTGTAGCCTTACTGTGGCAGCTCGTCAAGCTGGCTGCAATGACAATTCCACAGATTGGCATTCTTTCTGGTTATCCACGCAAATTCTTTGGCGAAGCATCACTAAGCACTTAGCCAATACTGAACATTTTCAGTTGTAAATTTTCCTAATGGTTATCAGGCATCGGTTTGAATGCTAATCGATAACACGTCCTATTGAGCTGGTCATTAAAAGGTTATATCATTGACAAAAGTATATTGGCTCTGTGCAGTAGTGAGGTGAGCTTCTAGAAATGTATCACTACAAGAAAAGGAAGATAATTAAATCACGGTATTTTTTATTTTCTTGAACTCTTTGGAAGACAACATTTGTCATCTGCTTCTACCTATCAAACATCTGCAGATGATGGAAATTCAGACCAACACACACACAAAATGCTGGAGGAACTCAGGTCAGGCAGCATCAAAGCAAAGATTTAAACTTTTTCAGGGTAGGCATACCTCAAAGAGACTTTGCACTATATCAGCAAATCATAAACACGAGAGATTCTACAGATGCTGGATGGAGAAGGTTTAAACTGCTTCAGGGTGGGCATACTTTGAAGAGAGTTTGCGGTGGAGCAGCGAATCATTAATCCAAGAGATTCAGCAGCGAAGATTTAACTTCTTCAAGCTACGTGATTTACAGTACAGCAAGACATAGGAACAGTTTGCCATCATTATGTAATTCTGAGGGAATTCTCTTGCCTTCTCACTCTACCTCTCCAATTTTGACGGTAGTTTAGCATATTTCCCATGTTCATGGAAATGGTATTTCCTTTGAAGGTACTGTGTCAGAATAGGGAAAGGAATAACAACATCACAAATACCCAATGAGCTGAAACAAAGCGACGTCTGGCACTCTTATGGTGGGAAAAAGGGCGAAGAAAAAAGTAGAATTTTAATTCCACCTATCTTTTGTGGTTATTTTCTTTTTTTAAATTTTTTTATTATTGAATTTCATCATCAAACAAACATTTCCATAAGATGTATTTCAGACATTGTACATATATATCTTATAATCATATATATCACAAATCTCCACAAAGTACTTAACTGAGGTATACATTTATAGAAAAGAGTGGAAAGAAAAAAACAAGCAAGAGGATAGAAATATGTACAAGTAGGGAGTGATCTTTTTTTTTTACAACATATTCATTGATTTGTGAGAATAAAATCAGGCCTATGAGGCATTATGTAGTTAAACCATTTTTCCCAGTATGAATCAAATTGTTCCAGCTTATGATTGACAGATGCTGTTATCTTCTCCATTTTGTAAATGTCCATTGTAATTTCCATCAATGTATTTAAAGTTGGTTACTTTTAACAAACAAAAAACTATCTCTTTTTAATCTTTCTGTTGAGTAAACAGACCAATCTAAATAAGACACAGGAATTAAGCACTGCAGCATGCAATCAATGAGTACCTGGGACTGGAAATAAATATTGACAAGCACTTAGTAAGCTCAGACAATGACAGTGCGCAATGTTTTCAAACAAATCACTGGAGCAAAAAAATAGAAGTTAAAGAGAAATACGGAAATACACCTGGAATTCATGGATCATAGTTCCTGGAATTGTTTAAAAATCATTCATAAGTGTAAGTATTAATATAGATTAGAATTTCACAAATATGTAAAAATCTATATAATGTATATTAATTTAATGAAACAAACACCCAAAATGACCAGAAACAAATGCTGGTCCTTGAGCCATATATGTAGAATAAGAACCAATCTGTAGGAACCTGATATCTTCAATGCACAAATCTGTATAACTTTAATTGATTCAGAGAATGTGTTTGCTTCTCTTAAGGAATATGATTTATTGCCAAGGAAAGATATATTTGTTGGAGGAAGAGATCAGGTTGCATCCTGCTTGATTTCTGCACAGTTGTCACTTGCACAATATTTGCCTTGCCTTGGTTTAAGATCTCACAAATTCAAAAGCATAATGACACATCCATGTCAATGCGATGACCAGCCCTTAGCTCTGGCTAGTGTTTAAGGGACAGAGTGTCTCAAAGCAACTAATACAAGAGCAGATTTGGCAGAAATGGAGCTAGGCCTGAAGCTTAGAAGTAATTTGTGTCTGTCAGCAAGAAACTAACACTAACTCATAAAATGTTTACACTCTTATCTGCTAACTTGAAGTAAATAATATTAATGGTGTGCAGATACCTTAGGCGGCTGTGCAAATCATTTTCTCTTTCTATCATCCCATGACTTTTCCAATTCTATTCTCATGTGATTGATTTCTGCTTGGTTTGCTATATTGGTGAACCATATTCTTCTAAAACTTCTTTCTGAAGGTATAACTTAGTCAGGCCTACTTCCCTTTCCAATCTCTTTAATCCACTGATCTATTCAAGAGGACTTCCCTTGCGTAGACCCAATCTATTGTCTATCTAATTAAAATTAGAGCACATCCAGCAGTGGCTTCCTTTCCAATAATCCACACATTTGCCTCCAATTGCACATGCTTCTGGCATGACTCACTTCTCTTCTCCATCTAGGTACTTCCACAAACTCTATATCCATCCCATTGATTTAATTTTCCTTCTTGGCCATTTCCAAGACTGGAGCAGGCTGTCCATAACCAAGAAATGCTATTGGGACTCCGACCATTGTTCTTCTCTCAACATAGCTCCTGCAAAAACCCTCATCCATCCCCTTATCAACAATATTCTCTTGGATTATCTGTTAACATCATTGCAAAACTGGTATCACTCACATTTTATCCAAAATGAGTCCTGCTCACCATTCACTGTTATTCTCCATAACGACCATTGACATCCATTCCACAAGGCAGGACCTAATGAAATTCTCAACTTTGTGGCTGAATTCTCTGTTGCTTTAGACTGCTCTGTACTCATAGCCACCCCACAAGCCCAGCTTTCTGGCACCAGCCATTTGTATACATCCCCATCCTTTCAAACCATCAGTGCTTTTGGTGTTTTCAGCTACGGAGGAATCAAGCTGCAAACTGACTATCTTAATATCCAATCACTCCATCTCCTTCAAAGCTCACCTAAAACTTATCTGTCACCAAGTGTTTGTTCACCACACCCAATATTTCTATGTTTTGTCTCAACATTCAGTTCTTGCCTGACCACACTTCTGTGAGCACCTTGCTGTCTTTATCTGTGCTACAGTGGCCACTTTATTAGGTACCTTCTGAAAGCCCAACTGCTTCAAGTTTCAGCATGTTGTGCGTTCTGAGATGCTCTTCTGCAAACCACTGTTGTAACTTCAGTTACTGTCACCTTCCTGTCAGCTTGAACCAGTCTGAATTCTGTCACTGACAAGGCATTTTTGCCAACCAATCTGCTGCTCATTAGATATCCTTCATTTTGTTTTTTGCACCAGTCTCCCTAACATCTGTAGCGCACAAAAATCCCAGGGGATCAGCAGTGTCTGAGATACTCAAACGACCCCGCCTGGCACTAACTATCATTCCATGGTTGAAGTCACTTAGGTCAGATTTCTTCCCCATTCTGATGTTTGGTCTGAACAACAACTGAACCTCTTGACCATATCTTCATGCTTTTATGCATTGAGTTGCTGCCACATGATTGGCTGATTAAATATTTACATTAATGAGCAGGTGTGCAAGTGTACCTAATAAGGTAGCCGCTGAGTGTATAAAACAGCATCAAGTTGCTATTGGAACAGTTAAGTGCTGAGATCCTTGAAAATATGATTAGTGGGAGATCCTTGAATTGCAATTCTGCCTACAAGTAAAAGTTGAATTTGTTCCTGAAATATGCCATACTTATATTATGACCATTTAGCCACAAAAAACTCCAAGAAGTAGCCTATTGTTTAAGTGAGTGGGATAGCCCATGCCCACTGACTCATTGACTGTGGTGCTCTCTCACCCAGACTCACTTTTATTGAAATGTGGTGGCAGAGCAAGGCTGAATGTCTGAGCTTCCTCTCTGTCAGGTACAGCAGGCTCCAAGGGGCATGCAGTCTTTGCATTCAGGCATTTAAAACCTCAGTAGCTTTAACTAATTTCATGAATATATGATCAAGGAATAAAAATATAAATTTGATTATAAACATGTTAAAATACCAATAGCAAATTTCCTCATTCATTGAATGCTTTTATGAATTATCAGTAAAAATTATTGACTTTTTGAGATATGTGTCATTACCTGCTTTAACAAATGTCTTTGTCTATTCTCATGCTAAAATGTCCATAATGCATTTCCCCACTATTTCTACTTACAAAATTTCATACAGCAAAACATTTTCTGTAAATAGGTCCCTTTTGTAAATTAAGGAATTAACAACACTAAGCTACAGCAAAGTAACTCAGACACTAAGCTGCACTGTTTTTTGTATCCCGCAAGCTTTCTGATTTCCATTCAAATAGGGTCATCTTATGGTAAAACTAAAGAGTTTGTTGCAAAGTACGGCTGAAACATTAATACTCTTCCAGCGGGCTCAGCAACAGAATGGGCAGTCAGATTCAGGGAGATTTCATACACCTGAAATGTTGGTGCCTGTCAGATGTTGACGAACTGAAAGAGAGAGGGCTGCAAATGAGCATGATTCAGTCCAATAACAATAACTTTCCATCTATTCCTGCAAATAAGGTGTTAAGTAGTTTATTCTGGACAGGTTAATACTGCTGCTAAAATGAGGGGCTGAGTAAGTGTGTTGAGAGGATTAAATATTTATGTGCTAATATTGCAAACAAAATTTAATTCCTGATTGGCTTATGATCACTGCATACCATGCCAGTTGATTACTCTTTTATTTATTATATTTTCACTTGACTAAAATATCACTTGGCTGAATACTGAAAATATGATATTCACACCCTTGGAGTAAAATCTTTTGTCTGCCTTCACCCAAGGCTGGAACGGTTTGTCTGTGAGCCCCTTGTGATATTGTGAAGCAAACCAAAATATCAATAGGTACAGACTTGCATGATCTCATGTAGAAACATGCAGAGGGAACGTTGTTATTACTGTGATGCTTGGTGTTAATGGCACTTTTCGAGAGGGCTAATGTGGATGTAACAAGTAATAATTTAAAACTGAGTCAAATCTAGATCGTTGCTTGTTTGCCAAAGTATTCGAGAAACAAAGCACCAAGAAGATTGTGCACTTAAAAACGTGTGATTTCCCTCCTGAGTATTAGTGTTTTCTGTTATTTCTCAGCCACACTTCATCTGGAGCTCTGAAACCCACAGCACAGAAATAATATGCAAATAGATCAAAGGCACAGCTAAATCTACTGGATACTGTATAAATATTAGTAGCACTAGATTACCTGGCAAATCAGCATTCTAACCACCGACTAATACAGTTAGTTCATTAAAAGAAATGCAATTGAAGATTTGTTAATTAAATAACCTTCTACTTAGCTCTGCCATGTTTAATAATATTTTATTGCAGCCAGTGCTTCAGTAGTCCAATAGGATTACATGAATGATTTCAGAATGTATGTCAGGATTCTGAGGAATGGGGAGAATAACAGAAGAGAAAGCTTTAAGAATATTAATTATTGATTCATCATTGATCACACTCCATGCAGCATAAGACACCCTGTAATTCCTGAATGTCTGTGTAACATTTACAAAAATAGTTCCAGATTTAAACAATATGCGTAAGCTAAGCAAGCAACAGATTTTCCAAAAGGAAATACCATACCTGCTTTCCAATGCAATATGCTGGTGTTTATGACTGTTGTAGTCATTTTTAATACATCATTGTGTCCCCCAGCCTCTAAGCTATTAGAAATCATCTACAAGCAAAGGATGTTAAGGAAGCAGCTATATAATTGACATAATGCAATGCTATTACAGCTCAGGGCATTGGAGTTTGGAGAGCAATTCCAACGGACTCTGTACGTCCTTCCCATGAGCACACAGGCTTCCTCTGGGTGCTCTGATTTACTCCCACAGTCCAAAGACGTACCAGGTTAATTGGTTATTATAAATTGTCTTGCGATTAGGCTAGATTGAAATAGTTGGGATGCTGGGTGACGTGACTTGTTGGGCTGGAAGGACCTGCTTCACACTGTATCTCTAAATAAATGAAGAAAGATTGATAGATATTAACAAAGCAAAGTTTTGATTTGGCCATGTCATATTGTAAAACTGAAAGCAGTGGGCTGCCCTACTGCTTCTCACCCTGCTTGTTCTTGTCTTCCATGTCCAAAGACTGGGTGTTTAACAGGCAGCCAAAGAGATGCTGCTGTGTTACAGCTCCACGGTCCGTCACAGTTCCTCAGAATTACACTGGTAGGGATAAGGTTTTCAATTTAGTGCAAGAAGGGACTTGGGAATAAATTGCACCAGCTCTGATTGGGGTGAGTTTCTGGTCAATCTCATTTGCACCTAATGAAAGCAAGTCTGAAGTCTTCCTCCTTCCTTTCCTGTCCTGAAGAGGAAACGTTGACTCTTTATTCATTTCCACAGGTGCTGCCTGACTTGCTGAGTTCCTCCAGCTTTTTGTGTGTGCTGCAATCAGGTAACAGTTTGAAAAATAATCTATTAAAATATGTTTTGGTTTAAAAATAATGGAATTATGAGACATCACTAATATAGTTGAAAAGGGAGCACCGTCAGTTGTTCGTGTGCATAGTGATCTATGCGAACTAGGGGCCTGTGCAATTCTGTACATGAAACCTGCTACTGGCATTATGCCTTTTAAATCAGTACAGGAAGTTAAGGAATCCTCAGTTAAGCTGAAGATAATTTCCATTTAAGATACTGCACTCCTTTGCATGTGCTCAACTGATTTCAAACATATTGTACTGTAATAAACAGTGAAAGTGGGAAAATCCAGTGTGAAAGATGTGCTTTTGTAAAAGTCAGCCGCTCTCAGCAAGCTCAGCAGAAGACACAGTAAAAATTAGTATCACTGACCTTGCGTTAGGGAGGTGGGGCATGAGGTTGGAGAACTGCAGACTTGATGATGGCTTGGATTTCCACTGGATGCAACATGAAGCTGGATGTCAGATGAGGATGTGGTTGAGTTTACTGTAACATTTCTCAGAGCAAAACAGCTCATTGCTTCCCATTGTAGTGACTCTTGAGCATGTTGCCGGGATTGCTGGGTACTTTGAGGCTTATTCCAGCATGAAACAGTGCTTTCAGGAGATGAGAAGAATATCTAAGGGAAGAAATACTTCTGGTGCCACCTGGAGTGATGGATTTACTAAGCAAGGCCTGTTATACTGCCTGCTTCAGTCAGTACCTACTGACACATGGAGAATTATACTGCAGCATCATGCTTTTATGGTGTTTCTACACTCACACACACATTTACTCCTGCTTCTATATTATTATGGCTGTTAAAGGCTTGAACACAGGCCAACATTTCCTCAGTACATAGATCGCTAAACATTTACCTAAAGAATGCACAATGTGCTGGAAATCCTGCAGTATCACTGAGTGTTGAGCAAGTCTTAGAACTGACTCAACCGTGGCAGACAGCATATAATGGACCCTGGGCATTCCCCTTACGCAGACAAATAAAGCTCTTCTTGTGCATTCCATGTATGCTAAGTTAGTCAGAGAGGTATTTCACCCGTTACATCTCATCAGCTATAAAACCACACAAAAACGTAATTAACAGTGAAATAGTCTCATTCCCCTGGCACTTTAGGTTTTGGTCTCAAAAAGGAGCCGGGTTATTCCAGGATCCATGAATACTGGAGGAAAAAAGGAGTTGCTAGTGGAACTCAGGGGGTCAGTCATGGTGGCAGACTAACGTAGCAGTTAGCAGAATCGCTTTACAGTGCCAGCAATTACTGATCAGAGTTCAATTCCTCTATAGGGAGTTTGTATGTTCTTCCCATTACCGCCTGGGTTTTCTCCGGGTGCTCCAGTTTCCTCCCACATTCAAAAGGCATATGGTTAGGGTTACTGAGCAGTGGGCATGCTATGTTAGCATCAAAAGCGTGGCAATATTTATGGGCTGCCCCAGCACTTCACAAAAATGAAGAAGCAAATGACACATCTCACTATATGTTTCCAAGTTTCTATGTACATTTGACAAATAACGCGTGTTTAATCTCATATCTGTGAAAGGAAATCTGATATTCCTGGTCTGAACCCAAAACATTTGTTGATTATTTTCCTCCACAGATGCTGCCTGACTCACTGAGCAGTCGTGCGTCAGATTTCAACACCTGCAGTCACTTTTGATTCCAGGAATATCAGACTTCAGGAGACTTAGGAAATAAAAGCGAGTGCCATAATAGAGATAATGTGCAGGAAACAACAAAAACAATGACTGAAACTGATTGTATCATGTACAACAATGAAGACTGGGGAGCAAGTATCAATCCTGAAAATGTACTACCTCATTCCCACCTTGGAATGGGGCTTTAATTAGGTGGTCAGATCACCTTTCCAAAAAGGCAAAAAAAGGCTAATGCTGCAGGTTGTAGACATTTTGTCAGCAGGAAGGATCTACAGAGTATTGTGAAGTACAGTACTTTTGAACTGAAATATTAACTCTGTTCCTCTTTCCATGGACACTGGGTATTCCAATTTGAGAGTATTCATTTGCAATTTAGCTCCCTACATTAATGAATCTTGTTTAAGTAGTGAAATAAGAATCCTCCCCTTACGAAAACAAAACACTGACAAGACCATACAATACACTAGCATAACAAAGACAGTACACATGTATGTGGCACCATGTAACTAGCAGTATATAGTAGATTTTTTAAAAATGAGCAGACAGGTGGGCAGTGTAATCCCAGATCACTCGTTCAGAGTTCACAATGCAGTTGCAGCAGAGCTCACTGTAGTGAGCAACTTTCCGTGTGAAATCTCCAAACGCAGACAGATTAACACATCACCAGCCAAGTAGTCAGGGAATAGTATCATGATGTCATGGGAGAGATCTGGTGGTTTAAAGTGGAAGTATATCTGCTTGGGGTGAACAAGAAAAAGTAATATGATAGGAAAATACACAGAAGAGGGGACTTGGAATGGAGCAGCAAGTACTATTTTGTGTGACGTGCAAAACTATGTGATGGTGACTGAATGCTTGGAGGGGAAACAAAAGGTTCAGAGCAGTGTGTTGATAAAGTAAGATGATACCAAAGCTTTTGATTCACAGTTTTGAATGAATGGGCCATGAATGAATTCTGAGGTTTTTATTATGTGGTTCTAGCTGATTAGAGAGTGATTAATGTTGCAGCCCTGGGTCTAAAGTCTACAAGGTCACCTCAGATCACTGGAGTGAAGCGCAATAAAGAAGGAATATATTTCCAAGAGGAAAAGATGTTGGTGTAAAGTTATCATAGAAGTAAATGGGAGAGTTTGTCTATGAAGAAAGCTAATAAGGATATTCAGACTTTAACATTTGTGTAGGATCCTGAGGTATAGTAGCCTGATTTTACTTTCCATTTGAAGTCAGGGCACAATAACTTTGAGTGGTATATAACCAAACTAATGATATTTGAGTTAGTATGATAGTATCTGCTTTGAATAAGGCACCTGTACAATGGGCTATATTCTTTTGGAAAATTATTACCAATGCTTGTATTTCAGAACTAATGAGGTATTGGCCAACTTTCCAATCATCTTTTTAATCTTTCTTTGCACATATCCACCTGCTGTCAGAGCAGCTTCTAACTCATTTTGTCATCCATAATTTTTAGATTTCCCCCTCTTACTGACCTGCCTTCCTGAAGTTCAAAGTGGATGATTTCATACTTTCTGTCATGAACTCCATTTGCCATGTTTTTACCCAACCATCAAGTTCATTTTTCACTATATTCTACACTCACCTCACTATTTATTGCCCCATTTACCTTACTGTTAACATAAAACAGTATTATAGCTCATTATTCCCAGTCAGTTAGTAAGAGTGATTTCCTCTCTCTTCCAGAGAAGTCTCTTCCTCACTCTCAAGCAGAGAAGTCACTTTCTTCTTCAGCAAACCTAATCTGTGATGTATGTACTGAGATGTACTGAGATGCTTCAAAACCAATAAATATCTCCAGCCTTTACCAAAAGGATTACAATTCATTATAATCCTCGCCTCTTCCTTTTTAACCAATTTCCCACTAATGCAGATAGGTGATCTCCATTTCCAAGCATTGACTTTTGCGGAGTGTTTCCATGCTGAATTTCATGGGAGAAGGACTGAAAGTATCAAGGACACAGTTTGTGAATCCTACTTGGATTGACAGCATGATTAATAGCTAGGATGTCTGCATCCTGAAGAGAAGAATACCATTTTCTGACTGAGCCTGAAACAGGTGATACAGAAAACAAAACTGGGAAATCTATCATTTACTACCTCTTTTCAATTAACCTGTTGTAAACATGACCCGCACACAGTCTTTGCGATGATAAAGTCGAGTCCCATCTTTCTGCAGAGGATCTCTCTCAGTGTGTTGTGTGCCACCATCACTATGCTAAAAAGGCAAATTCAGAACGGAGCAAAACATCTCCCACTGGAGGAAATCTGGTCAGGCAGCACCTGTGGAAGCAAAAGTGTGGTCCACTTTTTGGGTGGACATCTTGTCCTGCTGAGTTCCTCCAGCAGCATGTTTTTCACTCCAGATACCAGCAACTGCAGTCTTGATTAACTCAAAATTTGGCATCATCAAAGTGTGGCAGGAAATTCACAGCAGTGGGGTTGCTGAGCAACTCTCTTGGCCTAGCACATCCAATCTTCTAAACATTACAAGGCTCTAATGGAGTTCAGGAAAGCATGCCAACAAAAATACCAGGCAGAAACATCAGGGAATGAGGTACTTGTTTAGTGAAGACATAGAATAGGATACATAGTATGCGCTCATTTGTAAAAGCAGCACAAAACAGATAGAGGCAAGCAACCCCAGTGCCTCATGCACTCATTAATGGACAAATAAACATGGAACACCATCCCATCCTCAGTGCTGGCAGCAACCATTACGAATTCTGAACTGTTGGAACTCTGAAGAGCCAAGTGAATGATTGCTCCCAACCCCAACTTTACAAACCAGCCTTCCATCAGTTCCGTTTACTTGATAGGGTAGTAAAATTCACCGAGTGCCCTGGACACATAAAAGGCTATCGGTCCAGAAAGACTCAACTATAATACCAAAGGAGCCATGGTTTAGCAAGCTAACCCCGTATATCTTCAATACTTCCACTTATCCAAGAATGCAAAAGTTGCCCAAATCTGTCCAGTCTGTAAAAGGAAAGATGTGTTGTTCTTGACCATTACCACATTGGTGAATAATACTCAGTCACCACTTGAGAAGTACAAAGGCTCAGAATGGATTTGTTTTTATTTTAAGCATACAGCTTCACTATCAGGTACTTTAAGCCAGTGACAAATTGTTTGTACCCAACAACTGGGGAAAACCTCAACCTGAGAGCAGCAACCTCACTGCAACAGTAGGTAATTCTCACCACAAATACAATAAATGCTGTCAGGGTGGCAGTAAAAATAGCCTCAGACTGGAAGGCAGTGAGTATTGCAGTGCAGTTGTTGAAAGGGTGTAGGACCTTTGCAAACAAGCAGCAGACAAAGTGGTAATTTTATACCGTTGGCTGTGTGAGAGACCAATATCTGATTTGTTATGTTCATAGAATCTTATAAATACTTCCATTTTCAATGGAGTATCACAACTTCAACATTGTTTATTGTGTAAGGTAATGGAATTGAAAATATTATGGACTTTTCAGAAGCATATTGTGCTCAGATGTCTAGGCTGAGGTAACTAAATGGCCTGAAAGTCCTACCTTTTTTTGCTTCTTTTAATGTTCTGATGCTGAATTGTAAAACAAGTTTATTTTTCTCCTTCACCTCTTTGTGTTTTTCAATATGATAAGAATAATCAAGAGAAGATTAATCAATCTTGTATATCAGCACAGCAAAGCCACTTCTGATCTGGTTCTGCACAGCCCTCGCTCTGCTTCAGAATGGTACTGGAAATAACTCAGGTCTTATGTTAAATTTCTAGGGAGGTACTATGTGTGGGTTTGGCTTGAGTATCAAATCAGTCTTATTCAGTTGCACCAGATGATGTACTGAGTTGTGTGGTGTTGTTGTGGACCAATCTCTTCCAATACCCAATTAATACCTAAAACCTACGTCAGGCTGCAGTTTATTCATTACAGCTCAACTCAATCACATCCTCAGTTCTAATTAACAAACTCCAAAGCCAATGCCTCTGAACCTCCCTCTGCTGTATGTTTAAAGCACTGCTCTACTCTCTCTACACCCACAATTGTGTGGCTAGGTACAGCTCAAACAGCATCTATAAATTTTGCTGATGACACAACTATTGTTGGCAGAATTTCAGATGGTGATGAGGAGGATAGATTAGCTGTTTGAGTGGTGTCGCGGCAACAACTTTGCACTCCATGTCAGTATGATTGACATTGGATTGGAATGAATTGTGGACCTCAGGAAGGGAAAGTAGCGGGAAAACACAACAGTCCTCTTTGAGGCATCAGAAGTGGAAAGGGTAAGCAGTTTCAAGTTCCTGGGTGTCAACATCTCTGAGAATCTATCCTGGACCCAACATATTGATGCAATTACAAAGAAAGCACAACAGCGGATGTATTTCATTAGGAGTTTGAAGAGACTTGGTATGTCACGAAAGACACTCGCAAATTTCTATAGATGTTACATGGAGAGTATTCTGACTGGTTATATCACCATCTGGTATGAAGGATTGGAAAAGGCTGCAGAAAGTTATAAGCTCTCTCAGCATCATCATGGGCACTAGCTTCCCCAGCAAACAGGGTACCTTCAAAAGGCAATACCTCAAAAAGGCAATCAACCATCACTGAGGACCTCTATCAGCCAGGACATGCCCTCTTCTCATAGAAAAACAAATATAAATAAAGGACATAAATAATCTTCCGGAAATAGTAAGGGACCGAGGGTCTAGTGAGATGGAGGAACTGAGGGAAATACATGTTAGTAGGGAAGTGGTGTTAGGTAAATTGAAGGGATTAAAGGCAGATAAATCCCCAGGGCCAGATGGTCTGCATCCCAGAGTGCTTAAGGAAGTAGCCCAAGAAAATAGTGGATGCATTAGTGATAATTTTTCAAAACTCCTTAGATTCTGGATTAGTTCCTGAGGATTGGAGGGTGGCTAATGTAACCCCATTTTTTAAAAAAGGAGGGAGAGAAAAACCGGGGAATTATAGACCAGTGAGTTAGGGTTAGGGTTAGGGTGGTGGGGAAAATGCTAGAGTCGGTTATCAAAGATGTGATAACAGCACATTTGGAAAGAAGGGAAATCATCGGACAAAGTCAGCATGGATTTGTGAAAGGAAAATCATGTCTGACGAATCTTATAGAATTTTGTGAAGATGTAACTAGTAGAGTGGATAGGGGAGAGCCAGTGGATGTGGTATATTTAGATTTTCAAAAGGCTTTTGACAAGATCCCAAACAAGAGATTAGTGTGCAAACTTAAAGCACATGGTATTGGGGGTATGGTATTGGTGTGGATAGAGAATTGGTTGGCAGACAGGAAGCAAAGAGTGGGAGTAAACGGGACCTTTTCAGAATGGCAGGCAGTGACTAGTGGGGTACCGCAAGGCTCAGTGCTGGGACCCCAGTTGTTTACAATATATATTAATGATTTAGACGAGGGAATTAAATGCAGCATCTCCAAGTTTGCGGATGACACGAAGCTGGGCGGCGGTGTTAGCTGTGAGGAGGATGCTAAGAGGATGCAGGGTGACTTGGATAGGTTAGGTGAGTGGGCAAATTCATGGCAAATGCAATTTAATGTGGATAAATGTGAGGTTATCCACTTTGGTTGCAAGAACAGGAAAACAGATTATTATCTGAATGGTGGTCGATTAGGAAAAGGGGAGGTGCAACGAGACCTGGGTGTCAATGTACACCAGTCATTGAAGGTGGGCATGCAGGTACAGCAGGCGGTGAAAAAGGCAAATGGTATGTTGGCATTCATAGCAAAAGGATTTGAGTACAGGAGCAGGGAGGTTCTACTGCAGTTGTACAAGGCCTTGGTGAGACCGCACCTAGAGTATTGTGTGCAGTTTTGGTCCCCTAATCTGAGGAATGATATTCTTGCCATAGAGGGAGTACAAAGAAGGTTCACCAGATTGATTCCTGGGATGGCAGGACTTTCATATGAAGAAAGACTGAATCGACTAGGCTTATACTCACTGGAATTTAGAAGATTGAGGGGGGATCTTATTGAAGCATATAAAACTCTAAAGGGATTGGACAGGCTAGATGCAGGAAGATTGTTTCCAATGTTGGGGAAGTCCAGAACGAGGGGTTACAGTTTAAGGATAAAGGGGAAGCCTTTTAGGACCGAGATGAGGAAAAACTTCTTCACACAGAGAGTGGTGAATCTGTGGAATTCTCTGCCACAGGAAACAGTTGAGGCCAGTTCATTGGCTATATTTAAGAGGAAGTTAGATATGGCCCTTGTGGCTAAAGGGATGAGGGGGTATGGAGAGAAAGCAGGTGCAGGGTTTTGAGTTGGATGATCAGCCATGATCATACTGAATGGCGGTGCAGGCTTGAAGGGCCAAATGGCCTACTCCTGCACCTATTTTCTATGTTTCTATGTTTCTATAACAGCCACCATCAAGGTGGAGGTTACAGGAGCCTGAAGACACACACTCAACATTCAGGAACAGCTTTTTCCCTTCTTCCATCAGATTTTTGAATGGACAATGAACCCATTGCCTCAGTAATTTTTCCTCTCTCCTTTTGCAATGCTTATTTAATTTAATTTTCTTTTTTATATATACTAATCGGAATGCATACTTTTTATCATCATGTATTGCGAAGTATTGTTGCTGCAATACAACAATTGTCATGGTATATGCCCTTAATATTAAACCTGATTCTGATTGAACGTTCTCACAATATTTCTGCAAGTAGTCAGTGATTGCCACCACTGGGTCATTTAGAATATGGTTAACCACAAGTTTTCCCAACTATGGACAACTGGATATTTAGGAGAGTTTATTGTTAATTTGATAGGCCAGAACTTCCATAATAAGTGAAATTAGTTTAATACTTAGGGCACATATACACAAAAAATAAGGCTCTTTTGTCAAATGTCCAACTATCACTGGGGGTTTGCCCAATATATAAACGGAGCTATGGGTACATTGATAACACCACAATCCTGCTTCTCAAACATGGTTCATTTGAATACTAAAGCAAAATACTGCAGATTCACTAAATGCTGGAAATATTCAACAGGTCCGACAACCTCTAAGAAGAACAAAATAGATCCAGTAGTTAGGAGATGAAATTAGAAAACCAGTGAAAGGTCAAGGAGCAGAAAAGTTAATTGTGTTTTTTTGTTGCCTGACCTGGGGATTTCCAGCATTTTCTGCTCGTGTTTCATTTGGAAACTTTGTTCTCACTGGTCAGTTAGGTCACTCATTTCTATTGGAACAACGTTCGAAACTTGGACCACACTGATGTGGCAAGGTATGTGTCAATGGTAGTACAGAACCAGTGCACCAACCTGTATGAAGAAACAAGGGCAAAAATAATCAAGAGCAAATTCAACAAAATTTTGCTCATTCAGTGGGTGTAAATCAAAGGTAAAGATTGCAGGGTGATGACATATATAGCCCACGGGTTTGTATTTAACAATAACTTCCCATCTGGATGTGAATTAGTAACTTGGTTTATTATTGTCAAATAAACCAAGGGAGAGAGAAAAACTTGTCTTGCATGACATTCATACTGATCAATTTGCTACAACAGCACACTGAGGTAGTACAATGTAAAACAGTAACAGAGTGTAGAATAGACTGTTACAGTTACAGAGAAAGTGCAGTGCAGGTAGATAGCAATGTGTAAGCTTATTACGAAGTAGGTTGTAAGGTCAATAGGTCATCTTATTATACTACAGACATGAGAACATCTGGAGATGCCAGAGAATCCAAAGCAACACACGCATAATGCCGGAGGCGCTCAGCGGGCCAGGCAGTCCTGATGAAGGGTCTCAGCCCGAAAACATTGACTGTTTATTCTTTTCCATAGATGCTTCCTGGCCTGCTGAGTTTCTCCAGCATTTTGTGCTTAATGAACCACTGAAGTGTTTAATGGTTTAATAACGGTGCGATAGAAGTTGTCTTTTAGGCTTTTCTAACTTCTGACCAATGAGAGGGGGGGAGAAGAGAGAACATCCAGTGTGGTAGGGGGTCATTGATTAGGCTGGCTGCTTTACTAGAAAGTGTAGAAAGAATCCATGGATGGGAAGCTCGTGTTCGTGATATGATAAGCTGCATCCACAACACTCTGCAGTTCCTTGTCCGTCTTCTTCATAAATGTATTCAGTGACCTGTGCTTGGCAGCTTTCAGTGGAAGAGAATTCTGCGAGTCCACTACTCTCTGGGTAAAGAAGTTTTCCTCATCACAGTCTTAAAAGTCTTACCATATGCTGAGAGAAGTGATTCCTTCCCTAGACACCCCAGTGGGAGAATCACCTTCTTTGCATCTAGTTCTGTCAGTATGTTGTAAGATTTAGTTGATCTCCTTTTCATTATTCTCAGTTCTGGTGAATGCAAACCTAGTTGACTTAATTTCTCTGTATATGGCAATTTCACCATTTTAGTAATCAAACTGGTAAACTTTGCTGCATTTCCTCTGTGGAAACTTTATCTTTTCTGTGATAAGGAAATTAAAGCTGTGCATGAAACAACTGCGGTCCCCCTGAGATAATATATAATTATGGCAAGACATCCTTGGTCCTGTACTCAAATCCTCTTTCCTTTAAGAGCTAAAAGAACAATTGCCTTCTTAACTACTCAATGCATCCATACATTTGCATTCAGTGGCAGTTGTATAAGACCACCTTAGTCCCAGCCTAAACTTCGCCAAGCCAAGCAGAGAAAGGAGGAGGGTTGGGCATGGTGCCCGCAACCCTATCCTGTCAAGACCAAGAGTTAGAGAAGTGCCAGCAGAGGTTCCAAAGACCTCATTCCTGGGAGTGAAGGGATCTAGAAGATATGTTACACCTGGGGCAACTTGACAGAGTGGCTCAGGACAGGGACTCTGAAATGTGGCTGTCGGCGACCGGTGCCCCAGCAGGGGTGATGGGCTTAAGTAAGTAAGTACTTCCCAGCAAACACTTTCTGTTCTTTCTACCAATCAATAATTTCACATTTATCCATATTTATTATCTACTCACACAATCTGCCTAAAATGCGTTGAAGACGTGTATCCTCCTCACAGTTTATAGACCACCATGTTTTGTGTAGTTGCCAAAATTCAAGATATTACACTTGCTTCCCTCATCCAAATCCATGCTATATTGTATTGCTCCAAATACCAATCCCATCAATTAACACCTGTTACCCAAACAAGGTCTATTTTATACCTATTTTCAGTCTCCTCTTCCTGAACTGATTTTCAACCAATGTTATTTTTGATAATATATAATTTTGTCAATAGTTTTCTATATAATTTTCTGTATAATTTTGTCAAAAGCTTTCTGAAAATCAACACATCGACAAGTTTACTCTCTCATCTATTCTATCAGTTGATTCCTCTTAAAACGGCAATAAATTTGAAAAACATTATTTCTCCTTCGAAAAACCATGATAAATTTTTCTGATGTCATTAACGTTTTCTAAGAATCTGTTACATTGTTACTTCATCCTTTATAACAGTTTACACACTACACTTCTAGGCTGACAATTATTAGCGCTCCTCTCATACCTCTCCCTCTCTGTCTCCCTTCTCCCCTCTTCCTCTCCTTCTTCCCTCTCCCATCTCTCCTCCTTTCTCTCCCTCTCCCTCTCCACCCTTCCTCTCCCTCTTCCCTCTCCCTCTCCTTCATCCCTTCACCCCCTCTCCCCTCCACCCCTCCCCCTCCTCCCTCCCCCTTATATTGATTATATTTTGCACCCTGTATTCTGGGGCTACTCCATTAGTTACAGAACTCTGGAAACTGATAATCAATACATCCATTATATTCGTCCCTATGTCATTTCATTCTTCGGGATGCAAGTTATCAAGTCGGAGGATTTATCAGCTTTCAGTCATTTGTTTCTTTAGCATTCTTTTGTTACTAATGTCCTTTCACTCATCACTTACAATTCTTGTTTCTGAACCAAGAGGACTTTGATAATATTTGGTAATGTTTATTAAATTGTGCTGCTGTTTCCTTCTTCCCTATTATGAATTCCTTTTATTTCTGACTACAGTGGACTTTAACTTGACTTCACAAATATTTTTGCTTTTACAGTATACATTTGCAGAAATGCAAATAGCATATTTCATTTATTACAAACTATTATTTTCCTGTAAATACAATTTCAAAGACTCCTGCTCACATCTCTTGTAGTAACTCTTACATAAAATTGATCCTTGGAACACAATCATGCACTTCTTACATGGTAGCATGTTACCATGGAGTCACTGCCTAGCTCAATGTTCCTGCTGGTTTTTGAATGACTGCTGACTGAGGTGAAGTCAGGCACAGCTAAATCATTCTAAATTGTTTGAGGATACACTGAAGTAAAGGACATTAAAAACCTGCATTACTATTAACCACATAAGATATTCAGCCAGTCAAAGGATTCCGTAAGACCATAAGATACAGGAGCAGATTTAGGCCACTTGGCCTATCGAGTCTGCTCCGCCATTTTATCATGGCTGATTAATTTTGCCTCTCTGCCCCAATTTCCTGCCTTCTCCCCATATCCCTTCATGCCCGCCCTAAACAATCAGGAGTCTATCAAACTATGCCTTAAATATACATACAGACTTGGCCTCCACAGCTGCCTGTGGCAAAGAATTCTACAAATTTACCACTCTCTGGCTGAAGAAATTCCTCCTCATCTCTGTTCTAAAAGCACGTCCCTCTATTCTGAGGCTGTGTCCTCTGGTCTTAGACTCTTCCACCACTGGAAACATCCTCTTCACATCTACTCTATCAAGGCCTTTCACCATTCAATATGTTCCAAGTAGGTCACCCCTCATTCTTCTGAACTGCAGTGAATACAGGATTCAAATGAGTTGACTTGTGGAGCACCAGCAGATGGTCCACAACATGTTCCTGGGAATTTTCCTGACTATGGATGTCATTGTCTCCAATATGACTGTGCCAGGCTGTAGAAGGATCCATGACTTTGGTGGGTAGACACAAGAAAAAAGAGCTGGCTTATGAGTCAGTGACCTCTGTTGAATAGCTTGGCCAATATAATCAAAATACTGGAATAAACTGGCTTGTCAGCACCATTTTAACCACACCGTTTTTACATTTGCATCTTAATACATATCAACCAGCAATGGTTTGTCCATTCAATACAATAGGAATATCTTAAATTATAGTTTAATCACAGTTACATCAACTGTTAGTTGTCAGTTAATTAAAGCCCTGTGCTTAAGATTCACTATCAAGACAAATTTAAATCTGCTAAGCACAATGATCTTTAAAATACATTCTACACTTTTGACAAGGTTAAATTTCAAACAGAACTTGATAAATCAATTTGCACGATAAATATAACTTAATGAATGTTCCAGATTTCAACTTGATTTCTTCCTTAAAATCACATTAGGATGCTTACTCTGGTTTGAACTGCATAATAAATTTGCACATCAGTGTGTTCTGATAATAAGCTGAAGTAAGATATTTAATCCCTCGTGGTTATTCAATGCAAAGACCATCTTTTCAATGCATTATTTTTACATTAGCAATGTTGGAAGATTGATGTTAAATTAGGAAAAAGATAGATAATAAATTAGGAATTTAAATGGCCTAATTTCTCATGTGAATAATATCAAGTGAAATCAAGGCAAAATAACATGGATTAATGCTAATTTCATATTATTATTATTCAGAAATTTTGCTGTAGCCAGGAATAAAACATGAATAAATACAAATTAGAAGGTGTCTCTCTATGGTCCAACATCATACCCATTAAATGGACAAGAGCAGAGAAGCAGCTCTTAGTTTACATAATGTAATGCTTGCATATATGAATGCATATTAACTATTGTAAGAACTAAAGGAGAATCCTACAGCTAACACAAAATGAAGCCCTTGTGGTAGGGTCTGCCTTTAAACTGGCTGAAAGTTCAATTGATAGTAACAGTTTTATCTCCCATATAATACCCCTGTGATATCTGCTGGCATCGTTTCAGCTAAATTAATGATTTCATAACAGATTGAAATGGCAATTAAAACATTACTGATTTACCTGTAATCCCAGCAATATTCCAAAAATACCTCTGTGTCTTCTCTGATTAACCATTCTTCACATCCAATTGATCTGTTGAGATAATAGTCAGAAACATACCATGCAGTAATTACTTACAGCTGATTTAAGAAAGGAATATTCAACACTCCCACTGTTCCACTTTAAGGTCTTCATGCACTATTAACTCATTCCTGTTTATTAATACTCTAATGGGTGGATCCTGTCTAGGTTGCAATGATTATATACGTATTTAAGCAAATGAAATTAATAAGTAAGGGTGAATTATTTGTGAGCTTCATGTGACAGGATTTACTAGTATATGACTCCAAACTGAAATAAACTGGGTTTCTAGACAGGTATGAATATAACAATATTCTTGTGTATACTTTAATATGAATAGTTGTAATAAGTTTGGGAATTGTGTGTAGTGCCAGTTGCGGACGCTAAATTTCTTTCATCCCATTGTACCAAGAAGGCTAATATTCTATAGACTGTTGCATTTATTGTACATCTTTCTTTTATTACACCTCTTAAAATATGTTGAATATCATTATCCATATTTTCTAGCAGCGTTATCCAGAAATCAGAGATACTGTATGTAATGAAGAAATGAATAATTAATTCTATTTAAAGACACTGCTTTAACCTTTTGAAACATACAGCCCCAGCCTAATTTTTTTTTCAGGAATTTACACCTGAAAAAACATTAAGAACAGCAGTAGACATTTAGCATCTGGAGCTTGTTCTACCATTAACTGAGTCTAGAGGTAAATCAGGTAAATCTACACCACATCTCCTTCAAGTAAAATATATATTTTCTGAAAAGTAGTGTTTAGAAGTTTTCAAATTACTCCATTACTTTCATAGGAAAGCTTTGTAGAAGCTTAGAATAACTTAGACTTTCTGGTATACCATACCTGCAGGTACTGTCTAAAAACTAGAATACCATTGGCCAGTCTGATTGAACTTTGTACTCACCCATGATATTCTATTGATCCATGTACCTACCCTACCGTAAATTTTCAAACCTCCTTGATCCACCAAATCTTTTAGTTTTCCCCCCATTAAACTCAATACAATAATATCTCTTTGTACATTAATGTTCCAGCATATTTATGGCAATATAACATTGTATGCCATCTTCTAAATTATTATTAAATATGATAAATAATTGAGTTCCCAACAGCACCCTTGTGGCCACCATTGCTTAGTTCCTGCTAACTTGAGTGCCTGCTCTCCTTTCCTTGCCTTTCAGCTGATTTCCTAACCAAATATAACCTCCAATTCCACAACCACAGCAAACCGTTCAATCAAACTTTTCTGGATGTTTGTATAAATAATATTCACAGAAATCATTTTGACTCTTCTTGAGAGATTCATACAGGAAGTATGTTTATGCAGCAGTCTGGATTCTTTATACAGGATGTCACTTTGAAGAAATACTTAGATGATGTGGCAAACCATTAAAGTAATTGGCCAGGGATATCCATTACATTAATTATTGGGCCTTCACAGCAGCATGTGATGCAACCCAATAGGTAATTCATATTGGTAGTAGCAACGACATAGGTAGAAAAATGGAGGGCGTCCTGAAAACAGAGTACAGGGAGTTGGGAAGGAAGCTGAGAAGCAGGACATCAAGGGTATAATCTTGGGATTGCTGCCTGTGTCACGCAACAGTGAAGATAGGAATAGACTGAGGTGGCAGATAAATGCATGGCTGAAGAATTGGCGCAGTGATCTGGGATTCAGATTTCTGGATCATTGGGACCTCTTCTAGAGTAGGAATGACCTGTACAAAAGGGACAGGTTGTACTTGAATCCAAGAGGGACCAATATTCTTGCGGGCAGCTTTACGAAAGCTGTTGGGAGTGGTTTAAACTAATAAGGCAGGGAATGGGAACCATTATGATTGAGCTGAGGATGAACCAGCAGGTTTAAAAATAGATGATGGATGTAACATGAATGTAAGGAAGGACAACCCAATGATTGGGTACAAATGAAGAAAGAGCAAAGAGTTAAATTGTACCACAGAAATAAAATCCTAAAGGACTGAAAGTGCTGTATTTAAATGCATGTAGCAATTCGGATAAGGTGGATGAACTCATGGCACAATTAGAGATTGGCTGGCATGATGTTGTTGGCATCACTGACACGTGGCTACATAGTTGGGAGTTTAACAACAAAGGATATACTTTGTACCAGAAGGACAGGCAGAAAGGCATAGGCAGTAGTATGGCTTCGTTGGTAAGAAATCAAATTACATCTTTAGAAAGAGGTGACACTGGGTCACATCAGCCCAGCGCATCTGTTGTTGTGAACTTCCCATGATTCAGGACATTTACAAGGACTGGTGTGTAGAAAGGGCCTGTGGGATCATTGGGGACCTGAGTCACCCCAACCACAATCTATTCCAGCTGCTACCATCTGGGATGTGGTACCACTGCATAAAAGCCAGGACCAACAGGGTCCGGGACAGCTTCTTCTTCCAGGCCATCAGACTGATAAACTCACACTGATTTGAATGTACTCTATATTACATTTACTATTCTATTTATTATAAATTATTATAAATTACTATGATTGCACATTGTACATTTAGATGGAGAAGTAATGTAAAGATTTTTACTCTTCATGGATGAGAAGGATGTACGAAATGAAGTCAATTCAATTCAATTCAGAGAATGTTGAATCTTTGTTGGTGGAGTAAAGAAACTACCAAGGTAAAAAAAACATTATGAGAATCATAAAAAGGGTTCCAAATAGTGGCCAAGATGTGGGGATGAGATTGCAAAGGGAGCTGGAAAAGGCATGTAATAATGGTAATGTCATAATTGTAATGGGGGACTTCAATATGCAATGAGATTGGTTAAATCAGAGTGGTGCTGGATCGCAAGAGAGGGTATTTGTTGAATGCCTATGAGGTGGCTTTTTAGAGCAGCTTGTGTTTGAGCCTACTTGGGGAAAGGCTGTCTTAGATTGGGTGTTGTGTAATAACCCAGATCTTATTAGGGAGCTTAATGTAAAGGAACCATTAGGAGCTAGTGATCATAATACGATTGAATTCATACTGCAATTTGAGAGGGAGAAGCATAATTCACCTGTATCAGTATCGCAATGGAATAAAGGGAATTACAGAGGCATGAGAGAGGAGCTTCCCCGGGCGGATTGGAGGAGGATACTGGCAGGGATGACAGCAGAGCAGAGATGGCTGAAGTTTCTGGGAATAGTTCACAAGGCGCAGGATAGATATGTCCCACAGAGGAAGAAGTTCTCCAATAGCAGAGGTAGGCAACCGTGACTGACAAGGAAAGTTAAAGACTGCATAAAGTCAAGGAAAGGGCACATAAGGTAGCAAAAGTGAGTGGGAAGTTGGATGATTGGGAAGCTTTTAATATCCAACAAAAGGTGACTAAAAAGCTATAAGAAGGGAAATTATTAAATATGAGGGCAGACTAGCCAATAATATAAAGCAGGATACTAAAAAAATTTTCAGTAATATAAAGAGTAAAAAGGGGCGGGAGTGGTACTTGGATATCAATGATAAAATAAGTCAAAGTTAGCATGGTTTCTGTAAAGGGAAATCTTGCCTGACAAATCTGTTAGAATTCTTCAAGAAAGTAACAAGCAGGTGGACAAAGGAGAGGCAGTGGATGTCATTTACTTGGATTTTCAGAAGGCATTTGATAAGGTGCCACACATGAGGCTGCCAAACAAGATAAAATCCTATGGCATTACAGAAAAGATACTGGCATGGATCACAGTATGGCTGACAAGCAGGATGCAGCTAGTGGGAATAAAGTGGGTCTTTTCTGGTTGGCTGCCAGTGATTAGTGGTGTTCCTCAGGGGTCAGTATTGGGAGTACTACCTTTCACATTTTTTTGTTAATGATTGGATAATCATTCACAAAGTTTGCAGATGATATTAAGACAGATGGTGGGGTGGGTAGTGCTGAGGAAGCAATGCAATTGCAGCAGGACTTAGAAAAACTGGAAGAATGGGCAAAATAGTGACAGATGGAATACAGTGTTGGGAAATATATGATAATGCATTTAGGTAAAAGAAACAATACTGCTGACTATTATCTAAATCGAGAGAAGTTTCAAACATCAGAAATGCAGAGGGACTTAGGTGTCTATGTGCAAGATTCCCAGAAGTTAATTTACAGGTTTAGTCTGTGGTAAAGAAGGCATTTATTTCAAGGGAAATAGAATAATAAAGCAGGGAGATAATGCTGAGGCTTTATAAGACACTAGTCAGTCTAACAGTTTTGGGCCCCTTTTCTCAGAAAGGATGTGCTGTCATTGGCAAGAGTCAAGAGGAGGTTCACAAGGGTGATTTCAGGGATGAAGTGGTTAACATATGAGGAGTGTTTAGTAGCTTTGGGCCTGTACTCACTGAAATTTAAAAGAATGCAGGGGCGATCTCATTGAAATCTACCGAATGATGAAAGGACTAGATAAGGTGGATTTGTAGAGGATGTTTCCTATGATGGGGGTATCCAGAACTGGAGGGCACAGCCTCAAAATTGAGGGGCAATCTTTTAGAACAGAGTTTCTTTAGCCAGAGAGTCCGGAATCTGTTGAATGCTCTGCCATAGACTATGGTGGAGGTTGTCTGTGGGTATATTTAAAGCGGAAATTGATCGTTTCCAGATTGGTCAGGGCTTTAGAGGATATGGCGAGAAGGCAGGTGTGTGGGGTTGAGTGGGATCTGGGATCAGCCATGATGGAATAGTGGAGCAGACTCAATGGGCTGAAGGTCCTAATTCTGCTCCTTTGTCTTAAGGTCAAATAGTCCTATGGTAACTGGAATGATATGTTAATGTTAAGGATTGAAAGCTGACGAGGATCATTAAGTTTAACTTTTGTTTTCCAGGTTCTTGTGAAAGTTGTATTATTACTGAGGAGTTCCTAATTTCCAGATAGCCAGTGATTGCCTTATATGTTTGCTGGAAAATGAAGCTGAACAGGGACTTTGACATGTTCTTGCTCCCTTTGCTTCTAAGGCTCTACCTCAAAGACTTAAGCTCCTGGCACCTGGGTCTTTTTCCTTCAGCAGGAGCTGCTCTCCTTCATGGCAAGGGTATGCAGCACTCAGCAGTAAATGAGATTGTATTCACATTGTCAGGGTGTTCTGCAAGGTGCCCCTGGACAGATGCAGGCAGCAAAATTTCATCTTCACCTGACTCTTTTTGACCTTACTCTATGTGAAATCTGCATCTTTCACAGTAGCCTTGTTTTGCTGGAGTGGTTTGGAAAGAACATGGGTGTGGTAAGCCAGGGAAGCAGAAGGTAGCCCTTGTCTTGAGGTTCCATAGTCACTGGGCTGTGCTGCGGACTCCTTCAGAAACACAACTCTAGCATGATGGAATTCCCCTTGAGATTTGCGATGACCTTCATTTTTAAAGACAGACTATCTTTTCTGTTCACAAAAAGGTCTGGGTCATTATGGGAAGACCTTATGATTACTTGAATACAGTTAATGGATACCTGTACTCATGGGCATCCAGCAATGCTGACAAATCCTAGTCGCCATTACTGAAGTAAAATAGATGAAATTATTTCATTTTGAATATAGGATCAGTGAGTAACAAATCAAGAGACACGGTAGAAATGTACTCTGTGTATGTGTGTGTGCGTCCTTAACTCCTGGTGGAGGAGTTGGAGCGCTGTCATGACAAGCTTTTTGCACCGATCTTTTTGATGATTGCTTATCGTACGGCATGTCTTGGGCATCTGAAACCTGGCGGAGCCCATCCCTCTCCAGGTCTTTTGGAGACAGCTGGATTCGAACTCAGAAGCCTTCACTCCGAAATCTGATGCTGATGCCACTACACTACCACTAGCTAATGTACTGTGGTCATGTTAAAAGATTCTGTAGCAGGCAACTTGAGATCTCCACTTTCTCTCTCCCTCCTTTCTGAAATAGTGGGTCTACATTTGCTGCCCTTCAATCTGTAGGAGCTGTTTCAGATCCATAGAACTATGAAAAATGATAACCAGAGCATTCACTATCTCTAAGCCACCTCGTTCAAACCTTGGCCATAGATCAGCAAGTGATTAGGATTTAGAAACTTCCACCAATTTCTCTAGTATTATTTTTTCGGGTAATACTTTGTTCCTTCAGTTCATTATTCTTACTATATACTTGATTGTCTAATCCGGAAAATTTTATAGGTCTTCCATGATCACAGGTGCAAGGTATTTTTTAATTCCTCTGTCATTTCTTGTTTCACAATTACAAATTTTCCTTTTGCTGTCTGTAAGGAGGAAGCCTTCTCATGCAGCTGTGCTTGTATATGTTTCTTTCTAGTCTACTGTCACATTTTGCCTTACATTTTTTTCATCTGGGTCTCCTTTGCTCTGTTCTAAAATACTCCCAATCCTCTGGCAAAATGTTATCTTTGACAACCCTCCTTTGATTTAATACTATCTTTAATTTCTAATGTTAGCTGCATTGAATTACTTTTCCTTGGGGTTTTGTCCTTGTAGGAACATATTTTTCTCAATTTGTGTTTTTTCTTAAAGGTTAAGCACTATGGTCCTCAGTATTCTCCCAAACAACTCATGCCAACTCTCCTTTCACAACTTCATAATTTCCTTTGTTTATGTTGAACAGATTGTTTTGTATTGAATTATATCACTTTCAAACTCAATGTAACATTTCATCATATGATTGTCACTCTTCCCCATAGGCTGCTTGACAGCAAGATCAACAATTACTCCTTTCTCATTGGACAATAACAGATCTATAATAATAATTTGGAAACTCAAGAAAGTCTGCAGATCACAGAAATCTTGAACTATATACACAAAATACTGGAGGAACTCAGCAGGTCAAGCAGCATCTATAGAGGGAAATTAACATTTTACATTTCTGGCCAGAACCCTTCATCAGGACTGGAAAGGAAAGGGGCAGAAGCCAGGATAAAAATGTGGGGAAATGGGAAAGAACACAAGGGGGAAATTCAGGGAGGGAGTATGAAAGGGAATTATGTGAGAAGTGTCGAGGTGGAAGGTGGAAGAGGCAAAGGGTAGAAAATGAAGGAATCTGAAATGAAACAACAGTAAACCATGTAGTAAAGAGGAGTTGGAGAACCAGAAAGAGGTGATAGGCAAGTTGTGAGGGTGGAAAAATAAGAAAAGGAGTGAAAGAGCCAATGGAATAAAGGGGAACAAAAAGGCTAGAGGAACAGGGATAAAAGAGTTGAGTGGTTACCTGAAGTTAGAGGAATTGATTCAATCAGGTTGAAGATTACCAATATGAGATGTTGCTTCTTCATTCTATGTCTGGTCTCTTCTGCCTATTGCTGTCTCTACTAACATGTTGATGTGGGAATGGAAAGAGAAATTGAAATTGGTGGCCACTGGGAGATCTTGTTTGTTGCAGCAGACAGAGGAAAGATGCTAAGTGAAGCAATCAGCATCAGGTCTCACTGATGTAGAGGAGCACGCACCAGGAATACACGATCAAATAAATGAACCCATCAGACTGGTAGGTGAAACGTTGCTCACCTGGGTGGACTGCTTAGGGTTCTATATAGAGGTGAAACAGGAGGCATAAGGGCAGCTGTAACACTTAGCATAGTTCTAGGGATAAATGCCAGGAGGGAGAATGGTGGAGATGGGCTAGTGATCAAGGGAGTCTTGGAAAGAATTGTACCTGCAGAAAGGGGGGGAAGGAAAGACTTGTCTGGTGGTGGGATCCCCTCCTTATCCCTTCATGCTCCCTCTGTATGTATGTCTCTCTCACACACACACACACACACACACACACACACACACACACACACACACACACACACACACACACACACACACACACACACACACACACACACACACACACACACACACACACACACACACCACTCTTTGCATGTGTTGTTAAAATCGCAATTTCCCTGATGTTTGATCTGAAACATTAATATTTCTTCTCTTTTTCTCTTTTCATGGATACCACCTGACTTTTAGAGTCCTTCCAGAATTAGCTGTTCTTAAGACAGATTTCTAGCATCCAAAGATTTATTTTTAATTTTAATTTAGCCTTTTTCCTGGCCATTTCTTTAACATGTTGTTCCAAAAAAATCTAGTTTGCATTCCACAGAAGCATGTTTTATCAAATTACAGTAAATTTGATTTGTATAGTCTGTATGTAGATTAAAACCTCTCATAAGTACTGTAATATGGACATCTAATTTCTGGATATGTCTGCCTGATTTCGTCATTACTGTTTGGTGACCTATAGATAACTCTTACCAATTATTTCTGTCTTTTGCTATGTTAGATCCATATTGATTTTGATTCTATATCAAGGTCTGTGAAGCCAAGATCAAATCTCATTGCTATACTAATTCCATCTCTTTTATGCTGAGGCATCTAGAGTACTAGCTGATGTTTAGAATATGGTGTACAGCACAGGAACAGACCCTTCAGCCTACGAACATAGCCGACCAGCTGAAAAGTAAATCACAAAACCCAAACACGAATCCCTCCTACCTGCACAATGTCCATATCCCTCTATCTTGGTGCCTATCTAAACAGCTCTTAAAGCCCCTGATGTATTTGCTTCTATCACCACACCAGATAGCACATTCCAGGCAATCACCTTTCCCTGATTAAAAATTTTACATCTCACATCCCCCTTGAACCTACCCCCTCTCACCTTCAATGTATGCCCTCTGGTATTAGACATCTCAACCCTGGGAGAAAGGTACTCCCTCTCTATTCTGTCTACCTATCTCAATATATTATAAACTTCTATAGGATTTCCCTCAGTCTCCACTGCTTTGTAACTATTCTGTTTGTCCAGCTTCTCATGATAACACACATGCCCTCTAAACCAGGCAGCAACCTGGTAAGCCTCTTCTGCTCCCTCTCCAAAGCCACAACATCCTTCCTGTAATGGAGCGACCAGAACAGTAGGCAATACTCCAGATGTGGCCTAACCAGAGTTTTATGAAGTTGCAACAAATGCCTTCACTGATAAAAGCAAGATTTCATAAACCTTCTTAACCACCCAACTGACCTGTGCAGCCACTTTTAAGGAGCTATGAACTTGGACCCCAAGATCTGTCTGCTCAGCAACACTGTTAAGGGTCATGCCTTTAAACGTGTACTGTTGCCTCGCATTTGCCTTACCAAGGTGCAACACCTCCCAGTTATGGGTTAAGCTCCATCTGCCAGTTCTCTGTGACTGATCTAAATCATGCTGTACTCTTTGCCAGTCTGCTACACTATCCACAACTCCACCAAACCAGATGTCATCTGTAAACTTTCTAACACACCCAACTGCATTTTCATCCATGTCATTGATATACATCAGAAACAGCAGAGGTCCCAGCACAGATCCCTGCAGAACACTACTAATCACAGACCACCATTTGACCACTACTCTCTGTGATCTATGTGCAAGCTGGTTCTGAATCCAAGCAGTCAATTCATCGCAGATCACATGCATCCTGATATTCTGGATTAGCCTCCTAAGAGATACTTTGTCAAACGCCTTACTAAAATCCATGTAGACGACATCCACTGCTCTACCTTCATCAATCTCTCTCAATCACCTTGTCAAAAAACTGAATCAAGTTGGTAAGAGTTGACTTGCTTTGCACAAAGTCATGTTGGCTCTCCCTAATTAGGCCATGGATATCCAAATGTTCATGTATCCTTTCCCTAAGAGTTTTCCCCAGCAATTTCCCTACAACTGACGTGAGACTCACTGGTCTATAGTTTCCCTTGTTCCCTTTTTAAATATATGTACATTAGCCAGTCCTCCAGGAGAACATGAAGATACTGATCAAGGCCCCAGCAATCTCGTCTCTTGCCTCTGACAATAATTTTAGAGAAATCCCATCAGGCCCTGGGGGCATATCCCCCTTAATGGGTGTCATGGTAGCATTGTGGTTAGCACAACGCTTTCCAGTACCAGTGATCCAGGTTCAATTCGCGTTGCTGCCTGTAAGGAGTTTGTACATTGTCCCCATGATTGTGTGGGTTTTCTCCCACAGTCCAAAGACATACTGATTGGTAGATTGATTGGTCATTGTAAATTATCCTGTGATTAGGCTAGGATTAAATCAGGGGAGTGCTGGCTGGTGTGGCTTGAGGGGCCAGAGGACCTATTCCACGCTGTATCTCAATAAATAAATAAATAAATAAATAGATTTATACGCGTTATGAGACCCAACACTTCCTCCTCCATGACCTCTAAATGCCCTAACATATTTATGCATTCAACAGTGATCTCCTGGTCTTTTCCTTGGTAGATATTGAAGCAAAGTATTCACTAAGTACCTCACTCACATTCTCCAAATCTAAGCAAGTGTTTCCCTTTGTATTCTCTCTCTAGTTACCCTCTTGCTCTTGGTGTATGCATGAGATGCTCTGGGATTGACATTAATCCTACTTGCCAAGGACTTGTCATGGTCCCTTCTGGCTTTCCTAATTTCCTTCTTTTGTTCTCTTCTGGCTTTTTTATAGTCCCTGTGTGCTCCATTTCGTCCTTCTGAACTTCTGAAGCTTTACATATTTTTCCTTTTTTGTCTTGACTGAATTCATCACCTCTCTGGACTTCCAAAATTCTGTTCTCTTCCCATCCCCATCCTTCCTTCTAACAGGAACATACCTTCATGTACTCTGTGCAATTGATCTGTAAACACCCTCCATATATCTGAAATGGAATTGCCAGAAAAATGGATGTTTTCTATTTTCTGGCAGTTGGGATGGGGCTTTGAATGCCCTCCATCAGCTGTTGTTACAAAAATGTAAGTTGGTTTGGCTTTCTGAAATGGAATCTGGCACTATCTGTTGTAAAAATCTACTGAAGGCTTGGTATAACCCAATATATCCAGGGGTACCTTTATGGTTCTGTAGGTGGCCTGATTTGTACATCTGAGTGGCTTCAGGTGTGTGCTGTGAGAACAGAAAGTTGTTCAAGTCAATACACATTTGAACATGGCTGTCAGAGTTTACATGCAGCAGATTAAAACCGGGCAAATTGGGCAATGATTAGTAGAGTATTTTCTGTGCAAATCTTATCTTTCAAAAATGTTGAACTTGTCTGCAGCTCTATGTGGAAACTTGTAATTTAGGTATTGCATTGTCTGGTTAGAGCATCTATATCAAACTAATCTGCAATAAGCTATTTATTTAAAATGTTTAATTTAAAGAAAATTAATAATGACAATGCTAAGGTAGGGTGCATTAAAATTTGATAGAAATAAATTAGCCAGTCTGATAGACAAAGTACACAGAGGAACTTCAACCCAAACTCTGTAAATATGAATTATTGAGCCCTAATTGTTGCTGATCATATCTGACCTATTGTGCAAAATAATATTTGTATTTTGAAAACAATGAAGGAAAACAATAATCAACTCAGCTTTTAAAAAGATCTAGTATTATATTTATCCAAACTGTGAACTGTGTTTCTTCCCACACAGAAGCTGTTGGATTTGCTGCATTCTTCCAGTATATTCCTTTTTAAATTCATTTTTCCCATATTTGCAGTATTTTGTTCTTGTATATAGAGCTTAATTCATAATAAATTAGTGTTGGGCATGTTATATAAGTGGTACAGTTCAAATCACTGCTCTGTCAGTGATGGCCAGGAATTTGTTAATAGGTGAACACTTCAGAATCACGCCACTGTAGTAAACCTTCATTTAGCACATTATTTTTTGGATCTTTAAATATTTACTTCAAATGTGTGCTCATGTGCATAGATCCAAAATCAAAACTAAGTTCAAAATGCAGTAATAATACATTGCAATGAATTGAAACATCTTACTAGCTCATAAATTTAATACTACTCACAATTTGATGATTGAAAGGATTGCTAATTAATGCCAAAAGGAACAGGTAATATGAACTAAATGGTGCATTTTTAAAGAGGTCTCAGGACAGAGACTGCAACGTATATAAACATTAATCTAAGAAGTTGTCAGAACAAAGTGAGATTTGTTTAAAAAAATTGTAATTGTAACACTTGGCTCTATGAATAGAGGAATAGAGTTCAAGTTCATGGAAGGGATGCCACTCAAAGAATAGTTGATACTGGAAGCCGATGTAATCATTCTTTAAATACATTTTGAATGTACTTGGTTATCATTTAAATGCAAAGCTAGGTGCTATAGAACAGAGAATCCTAGGTCTTAAAAAGATTATCACTTGCAGCTTTAGGAGGTCCACTTCCATTTCTGTATTTTTGCACTTTAAAAAAATATTTCTTCAATGTATGTTTAAATACAATCTTTAACTTAATAATAAAGAACAGGTTTACATTTTTGACATCAAACACAATATTTCTGGAGTATTGCTTAACATAGTTTTTCAAAGTAATCAGAGGACTTAGTTGATGATAAAGCCATATGGTGTCTGCAGTTGAATCCAATGTCATTCACGCACCCATTATGACTGCATCAAAGCATTGTCAATTGAGCACAACTATCCTCAGCTAAGCAGCCAGAATCCTGCATATACTTAACTGAGGAATTGAAAGTAGGTCAAGAGAAGGACAAACCTCTCAGGTCAAGTCCTTCAATTGATCTGCCCATTCTCCATCGCATTGTAAAATATGGCAAGATGTCTGCTAATGCTGTTTGATCACCCTAGAAATCTTAATATTGTACTGAAGTCTTTCCTCAGCCCTATCACTTCTGCTGGAGTGCTGTCACAGCCACTTACCTTGTATGGGCAACATAGGCATATCTGCCCTTAGTTGCATAACATTTGCTTAACTGAGTGTCGTGAGATTGTATTAAGCAGTGAAATTACATTTATCCTTCCTGCCTTTCAGATGGAATGTGACTGAAAGGTGAATACCCAGCATGATGAGCTTTAATTATCTAGCAATAGTTAACGAAACATGCCTACACAGTAAGACCAGAGCATTTCCTTCACGATACTTCTTTCTGTATGTCTGCCATGTTGCGACTTTATCATTGATTCTGGTTTACATCAATCACAGTTACTTGCATAACTTTTATAAATATTTCTAATTTGGACTTGGATTTCTTCGTTTGATTGTTAATGGTTTATTACACTTACAATGAAAAACAAGCTCTGAACCCTTAGAACTAGATTCCCATATGTGTTATTTTGTTAAGCTTCTCTATAATGAAATGTTACTAAGGAGAAAATATTGTTAATTAATGACTTTTTTCTGGTTCCTTTTACCTCTATGTTTATTAACCCTCACACTGTTTAATTTAGTTTAATTTGTGAATTATAATAGAAGCAAAATCACGGCACTTACATTGCAGAATGTGCATAATGTAAAGGGGCACCAATTGCAGTTTAGTAATTCCTCACTCAGTCTCCCACTTATCACATAACTGGTTATTTGAGTGTTAATTTTATTACCTTGCAATCTTGAAGCATATAGAGATGTTTTTGAACCCTCTCTGTTACATTATTAAGATAGAGTGAAGAATAGGCCCTTCTGGCCCTTAGAACTGCGTGGCCCAGAACCCCTGCATTAATCCTAGCCCAATCACAGGACAATTTACAATGACCAATTAACCTAATAACCTTTAAGCCTACTGTCCAAGTCTTCTCCATACCTTAAAAGTTAGAAAATCTCTCTCATGTATTCTATTGCTTTGTTAAGAAAATTACAGATTTATACTGCTTGCCTCTTCTTTAATACCACTACCAGCCCCCCTGCCCCTTCCCCACCACCCTCACCTCAGTCTCACCCTTTAACCAAGGACTGGCAGAAATAGTTCATTTCGCGTTTAACCATGTGATGTCAGTATCCCTAAATATAAGTTATCCTCAAGTACCTTCAGGTCATGTGGGACATCGTTTGTCCATGGTTAGCTCCAGAAACAAGGCTTGAAAATGGAGTGGCTGTAAAACAGGCTGGTTGCAGATAAGTACATGCAGAAAGAAGCTCACCTGCCCTTGGAGGCCCGTTTGTATGCTGCTGGATCCCTTTCAGAGCCTTAAGACCTCAAGACTGGCATCTCATTCAGCTATGAACATGCATTTTTACAGCACACATTCAGCTTTCTACCTCTTCTGGAAATCCAGGCCACTAAACACCCACCAAAAAGCATTTCTACTACTTGATTCCAGAACCTGAGAAGTGAATATTTCATGGGCTTACAGCGAAAAGAACCAAACCACTAAACTTCTTTTGAAGCATTTTACTTCAGTGCAACACACGTAAAGTGATTTTGTTTGTTCAAGAAGAACTGTATTTCTTAATTTGATGTGATTTATTCGGGAGAATGTAATTGACATGCAAGAAGGTACTGCAAATATAAAATCCTTGCACGGGGTGCAGCTGGTGAAACGACCCTCCTACCCATTAATCTATGCCTGTTCCACCTGTGGCAGAGTCTGCAGGACCCACACGGTTTTTCATCAGTCATCTCTAATTCCCTAGAGACAGTGTGGAAGCAACTCACCTCTGACTCCAAGGGACTGCTTCGGGAGATAAAGAAACTATGATGATAAGAAGCTTAGGCAGACTGCTATTTCACTCCCCCATGGCCAGAGCCCATTTCCCCCTGCAGTTTGTGGTATGATGGCTTCGTGAAGCCATTATTACCCATGGCCTGGAAATAAACTATCTGTAGCTTCTGGTTAATTTTTGATTTACAACTCAGGAAAAAGCTTGGTGAGTTGTTTGGTTGTGATGATTTAGGGGTGTTTTATTTTTGCATTTGTACCACCAGCAGCATGGGCACAGAGACATTCACTACACAAGAACAGCCCACACACCTACAACTACCTGGACTCCGGAGTGGCAGGTCTCTTTCATGTACACACACGTACAGAAATGTGCATTATGTACACTCAGATGGGAAATAAAGCAGCATGGCAAACCAGTGAGAAATTGGTTAATGGAATCAGTATACAGAACGTGGGTTAAATTGCCAATGCTAAAGACGTTACAACTGGCAAGAAGTTTAACTTACTAAGTTAACTTTACCTTTGAATTATTGGCAAACATCACTTTAGAAATTCCCAGGTCCAATTTCTCGAAATATACAGTTCCTGTTTAATGGCTAGGTTGTTGAGGTCTGCGCAGAGAAAAATTGATTTTCAATCATGTTGCACTTAAAAGGCAGTGCCACCCGATCCAATTTCTGGCAATTGAGTTTGGGATCATCACCTCTTGACAAGTCCAGAGCCGAATAATGGGCACAATGAGTGTGGAATGATGACAAAATCACGGCTTTAATCTGGTGTTCATTTACTGCTGGCAACTGTTCAGAGAATTCACTGGAACACTTAACAACTAATTGTCCTATCACTTAAGACTCAGAAATATCTGAAATAAAAATAGACTTATATTTTTAAAAATACTTTGCATAATTTACACTGTAATAATTTCCATACTATTCAACAGAAGAATCAGACATTTTCATTTAAAATCAGACAATGCAATTCTTTACAAATTAGCTCTCCAACTCTGCTCAGGCCATTGGTAACTCACCTGTCCAGCAGGCACACAAAAGTGAGGCAACTTGTCAATTACTGCCAATTTTAATTCCTCTCCAAAGCACTTAAAGTAGATTAAAAACATTGTAAAGCATTGCTTGCAAACTAGCCTGCAATGGAGTTTGGAAAGGGATTATAGAAAGCCATGCAATTTGCCAGATCGCAAATGAAATTGGCCTTGGGTGCAAATATTTTATCTGGTCAGTTTGTCACTGCTAACACTGTGCCCACTGGAAATCTCTCTATGATTACAAGGTTTGCCATATAAGTCCATAATTAGTGGAGAAACAGAACTTATTTCATACTTTCCAGTCATTAACTTTTCATGAGCAAAGGGCAAATGGTCAGCTAACGCCACCCATTCTCTCATTTTTTTTGTTCTGTATGCAGAACAAAAAGCTTAAAGTAGCTTTCTTATCTGATCACTTTTTCCTACTTACATTGCCAGATGGGACAGGCTAGGTTTTTCTTCCTTGGAATCTAGGACAATGAGGGGCAAACTTTTAGAAATGTTTAAAACTATGAGAGGCATGGATGAGGTAATGGTGTCAGTCTGTTCCCAAGGGTGGAAGAGTCTACTGCTAGGGGGCATGAATTTAGCTTTAGAGCAGAAAGATTTAAGAGGGACCCAAGGAGTAACTTTTTCATGCAGAGGATGATGAGTAAATGGAACAAGCTGCCAGAAGAGTTTGAGGCAGGTACTATGGTATTATTTGAGAAGCTCATGAACAGGTACATGTAAGGTTGGGGCTTAGAGGGATATGGGCCAAATGCAGGAAATTGTTGCATTGTTGTTAGCATGGACTTGTTGGCTGAACGGTCTAACGTGCTATATTGCTCCATGACTTTATGACTTATTTGCACTAATTCCCAGATATCATATCATTGCACTGATTTGGATTATCTACTTCAATTGACAAGAAAAGTTCATTTTACAGGTACAACTATTGAACACGGCCATTCATATTCCAATTACCACTGTAACATAAAATTACGCTTTCTTTGATTTTATTACACATTTATTGATTCTGTTAATTTTCCAATGTGAAATACTTATACATATTCTCAGTGTAGTCTGTTTTACCATTGATTTAGTCACCTATACAGTGGCTTCTGAACTGGCTAGTTGAAGTCCAACTGTGCACTAGGAGAAAATATAATTTCACTCCATTTTTGAGTATTTGACCTCCTGTATTTAGTGAGACTTTGGAAGTTAATACAACAGTGAGAGTAATTATGTATGTGGATTTAGCACCTTTAACTTGGTAAAATGTTTAAAGTCATGGTCAAGGGTAAAATGTTTTAAAGAAAAGATTAATGCAGGGAGAGATGTGGAGGTTTTGTGGGAGAATTCCATTGCGGAGGGGACAGCCTGAAGCGGCATAGTGCACAAAACCGATGGTGGAACAATTATTATTAGGGGTTTGAATGGGTTTATACCTAGAGGAGCACAGGTACTTTGAGCTGGAGGAGACAAGTTAGAAAGGATACAACCATGCAATGTTTAATAAAAAGCAAAATCCTAGAGAATTTTAAAAGCTTATAAGCCAATACAGGTCAGCGAGTACAGAGGGTGGAGGGGAGGTGGGAACAGAACTCAGGCAGGGGAGGTTTGGATGAGCTTAGGTTTATGGGCGCATTATTTATCCTTTATTTATAAACATTATGAACACTACTTTTGCCATTCACCAAACAAGACAGATTATTCTATGCATTTAACAAGGTGCACAATATATCAACATGCCATTAATTGTCTTTTTTATGTATTAGGTTTCCATCTCTCAGTGTATAGGCACTATGGCCCATCATCATATAAGCTGTGCAGTTGATGCACCAAATCTCAGTACTTCATTCATAACACAGTCCCAGATCTTGGCAAGTGTCTGTTTGCAACATTCATTTCAGAGCACCACCTCACACTGGATGGCCAGCAAGTTCCGGGCAGAGAAGAAGGCACCTTACCCAGCCTCATTTGATGTTTATCGATGCATAGAGTTCAGCACAAAGATAGCAGGTCATGAGAAACATGCATAGGTAGTTATTCACGGCATTCCATGAAACGTTTTCATACTCTTGTTCCTTAACTTGGAAGTAGTTATTGTTCACTCCTCCAATAGCTGTCCTTTCAGGTTTGCCCATGTCATTTCCTGAAGTCAGAGAGCAGATGCTGCCACTTTCTTCTCAGGATGTCTAAGTGTGGAAATAGATTACATTATGCTTCTCTCTAAATCCACAAAATCGTTGTTTTAATTTCCTCCACCCCAACTCTAAACTTCTCGGCGATACATGCATTGTCAATTATAGCACAGTGGTACACCACTCTGCCGTTACATTCACTGATACTCCAAGAGGATGGATTCTCTTTCATTAACTGCATGAAGTAGTTTACTGGAACCAGAGTGCAAGTCCCAAGACTGTTTTATATAATCAAACTCCTTTCATTATTTCAGCACAGTGCGATATTTCATTGCTTTTAGTTATGCAATTGTCAATGTTCACATCAGAGCATAATTGTCAACTGGCATTAACAGGCCTTGTAGCAAATCTATAAATCTGCTCCCTACTGTTGAAAAATAATGATCTAAAAGAAGAAAAGGTCTGCATGATAAACAGGCAGCTGCCTTCACTTAAACTTTCCTCCACAAACAGGGCATGAACTCTCACCTGAATGCAGGCTGTTTATTCTCAGGATTCAAGGACAAGCTCTCTTTGGCCTCCAGCTGCCTGAATTCAATTGGTAAATATGGTGATTAAAGATTACAATTTAATCTTGTGTATGGCATCTATCATGGTGAATGATATGCATAATTTCAGCAATTTTTGACAGGAGCTGTAACAAAGCAGAGCTCCTTCCCCCAGGTGCTGAATTTCGGATGTATCCATGTGTGCTCATTAAAAGCTTTTAGGTTTTGTTACAGAAACAGATGACAACGCCCCCTTGTCTGGACCATGAAGACTGCAGTGCAAAACTCGACGTGTCCAACTATTTCCTGGTGCAGCAACTTCACTTTGTGTATCGTTTCAAGCATTGTGCTAAAACCGGACTTACAGAACTTTTAACATTTTACTAATTTAGGAAACTGTTCGTGAAAATACAGCGCGATGACACTTTCTATCCAATAACCTTCTCCAACCTAGACAAAAGGTGTGTCAGGTGATAGAGAAAAAGAGAGTGTGTGTGAATGTATGTGTGTGTGTATATATATATATATATATATAGCTTGATTAAGCATTCTTGTTTGTTTAAATTACTCATTATGGGTTCTACATGAATTTCACATGTCATACTGCTACCATGTGATACGCTTAAAGTTAACTCAAAGTTAGACCCACATTTCAGACTCCCGTATCTTCCTTTGAATTAGTCTAATGTTTTGAAGTTACAAAAATAATCAATAGATATCTAAAATTGAAAGGAAGAATGTTTTTATCTAGAGGGTGGATGGAACCTGGAATGCAATTACTGAGGATGTGTGGAGGTAAGTACTCTCATAATGTTTAAACAATATTGAAACAAGCATTTGAACTGGGATGGCATAGAAGGTGATGAACAAAGTGTTGATAAATGGGATTAGTATGGATGTAATTGATGGTCAGCGTGTATAGAGGGTCTGTTTCGTGCTGTGTGACTCTATGACTCTCTTTTTATGCTAACCTGGTTAAAAATGACAATTAGAAGAAAACATGTATTAGTTTGCATTTACCATATCATACAATGGAATTTCAGCCAAAAGAATAAAATAAAATCACTTGAATCTTTAATTTTGCTGATTTATCTTCTGGATTTTCAAGTTTAATACACCATTATTTCAGACTGTTTCCCTATACCATAAAAATAGTAGTGCAGATATAAAACAGGAGGCAGATTTTATATTAGTTTTGAGTGCCCCTTCCCAGTTTTCCATTCAGGTAAAGCAGACCTGCATTCAGATTTTGTCTATGCAGAAGTGCTAGTGCAGTGAGGAGAGCAGCCATTAAGGTCAACGTTAAAATGATTGCAACTTGCTCTTTTTTGCCCCTGCATTGTACTATCACTCCCTAATCATATTCCCTTTCTCTTCATTGCATTAAATTGGTGATTTTACACTCTTGTTTTCTCCACTGAAGAAAATCCCCCCAAAATCATATTTCTATTGCTGTACAGAAATTGGAATACTCAAAGTGTTTCTGCTTGCTGTTATTGCATTTATTCTGTGACCTGAATATGCTGAGTGTAAGTTTCTCTGATGGGGATTTGTTCTGCTTGAATTATACTTTTTTAATATGTTTACATCCCAGATTACACATGATTGTGCTCATGTTCAGCAAATATCATTCTACTTTCAATCAAAGCCTGACAATTTTCCATTTTAAAGCAGACTTAGTAGAAAGTGTGTTTGTTGCTTGTAAGTTATAAATTGCTGCCTACTGATACACTTTATGCTGCAGTTTTACTATCCTACTTATAAAGCTGCCATGGGCACTAATGCCAAAGACAGTGGGTGTCAAAATTCATCCATAAGTTTTCTAATATTATAAATGACAATCAGCAAATAAGATTGGCTTTAATTAGATGTATATTTTTTCCAACTTTTTTCAGGTTATGATTAGGGCTAGGATTTTTTCCTTTGTTTGGGCTTAATGTTAAGATGTACTTTCACTGGAGTTATGTATTTTTCTGGTGCCTACATATCCACAGGCCTGGTTAGTGAAACGTGGGCTGCATCTGATTCCAGCTAGTAACCTCAGAAATCTTTGGATGTCGATTGGAAGACAGAAACTTGACTGATTTGTCCTGTGTGAACTCCAAGATTTGAAGGGCAGTCTCAACACTGAAACACTTCTGCTCAGGATTATCTAGACATTAAACATAAAATCCATCTCCGTTTTGAGTATTCTCAATAATTAAGCTTCTGGTTGGAAAATTCCAAGGATATATAATACAAAAAACATTTCTCATTGTTTCAGACTTCTGTGAACGGCACCTTATCTTGAAACAGTGTTCCTAATCCCTGATGTGCCATAAGATGGTACTTCATTCTTCTAACTTCTGTATACCTTTGGAGTTCACATTGATAATTATTTCTAAAGTTACCCTCACTTTCAGGTTTTCCTAGGAGTTACAGAGTTTTGAGGAACTACCTCAATGCATCATGTAATGATTTGATCTGAGTCGACAGCATGCAAAACAAACTTTCCACTGTGTCTCAGTATAGTTATGTGACAAAGGTAAACCAATTCAATTCAATTGACTTTGAATATAATTGAATTCCCTTTCAGAAACAATCAAAGCTATTAAAAATTAATCAAATCACCGAAGTTTGAGATGTTTAGATGAATTAATTGGTTAAAATATATGTATTACCTTACACTTGCAATTGTGTCTCCCCACTACAGTGAAAGGATTTGTTGTTTCTGTATCAGGCCCAGCTTAGTGCAGGTTCAACAGGTACACAGTCAAGTGTAAGCTTAACAAACAAAATTCCATTAAAAAAAATTCCGGAAGGTCTGGACTTCTGCATTTGTATCTTTATGCACAGGGAGAATCGTCAACATTCCACAGAAAAGTCTGGGCTGATGACTCCCGTAGATTGGATATGAGGAATATTTCCCCTATGAAACAATTTAAAGAGCAGCAAGTGTTTCTTGTTTAGTGAGAATATGTGTAAATTGAAATGAACCCTAAACTTGGTGACATTTGTTTGACAAAGTTCCACAGTCTCAGCATGACATAAGCATGATGCAGTAGGGTAAAGCTAACAACCGTCTGTACAATGCCGATCCTTTTTCCATTATCCGCAAACTTACACCACTGAATGAGGCCATTAAAAGAAAACTGATACAGCCTCAAGGTCTGTCACCTTCCCAAAGTGCAGAGAATATCTTGAACAATCCATCACAAATATACAAGTAATTATACTGTTATTAAATATATGGTACATTCAATTGTCAACCTTGATGTGGATGAGATTTCATTAACTCATTTGCATATTGTGCAATATTCCATAACACTTTGGAGTTGACCATCACAAAGGTAAGACTGCAAATAAAAGCTGGAACTTTCATTTTGAGCAACAGTCTTTTATCTTTGATCTCCTAATGTTTTTACACTCTTTGTGTTTACCCGAGTTTTAGGTTTATAGTTGATCCAGTTCTGTATCTCTCCATGTCAGCTTGAACATATTTGTCTGATTTTATAAGACCTGCTTGGCAGTGCAGATACTTTAAGCACCAGTAACCACCAAGCTTGTGGATTTTCTACTCCACAGAAAATACATGAATAATTGTTATTGGACAGCAGAGCTCTCAATTGGAAGTGAAAGGTACATGTGATAAGAACGAGTGTCAGCAAGTCTTGCAATATACCAGACTGATACATAGTGATTCACTCCCACAGAAAAGGAGCAATAATTCCTTGGGATGTCATAAATCCAACTCTTGTTCTGTAAGTTGTGTTTTAGTTAAAATGAAGTGAATGGACGAAGTCTACCAGAGCTATGGAAGGAGAGCATGTCATTTACAGACCAAATTAAGACATCCTTTTACAATAGGACTGTATTCAAAATGTTACACCTAAAATACAAAGCTATTTTATGCTTCTTTATTAAATTCATAAAAGGTATTAACTTTTTTTCTTTCATGCCTAATAAAGAAAGTGAACTTGAGTCTATTGTGACATTCACTGAATTGCTGTATTATTCTCAAGACTATCTTACAATAAAGTAAGCAAACAGTGGAACGTATAACATTGAAAGATTCATCTGTAGAATCCCATTTTATTCCATTATACCTGCATGTTCAATCTAATTTTCACAATTAGAGAATATCTTTGACCTTAGCCCAGACTTTGGACAGCAGTGCTTAAACTCACATGACTGGTTTATTAATGAGAAACCAAAGTGTTTGCTTTTCTGTAGATTTTGTGGTGACCTTCTGTTACTATGACCTTGCCAGTTGCCTGGCATAACATATCTGGCAGCAGAGAAAGAGAAATAGAGTTATGTTTCAGATTGGAGGGTCCTCATCGGAACTGGGAAAAGCAGAAAGCAATTTAGTTGCAGAGAGGGTGGAGAGGTAGGTGCAAACCAAAGGGATTATCTTCAGTGGTGTATCGCCAAAATTGCTGAGATAATCTCAATGTTCTTTTTAAATTCTCTCTCATTAATAGATTACTCAAGACAGTTAGGGAGCCAGAGGGAGAGAGGCAAAAAACAGAAAATCCTTATACTTTGTTGTTACCAAAACCAGAAGTCAAAAGTAGGATGCTGGAAGTACTCCAAAGACCAAGCAGTGATAAGGAGACAGAAGACCTAAGCTTAATATTACAGATGAATAACATTACAGCAGAACAGGTCAGTATGGGAGGCCAGAATCAGAAGGGGGAGTTGGGTGGAGAATTAAAATCACAGATGACTGGAAACTCTGCGACAAGAGTGAAGGTGTTGCACGTAGACAGCTAGATCCCGAGCTGGTGTTAAAATGAAAACTTGTAAGACTATCGAGAAAAGTCAATTTACTTTAAAAGATCACAAATAAATACTGTACATTTAAATCAACAGAATTAAACCATATACTAAGAAAATCAGCTTCTTCTTACCATTTTGCTGAGAATTCTTCTTTCTGATTGATTTCAATGAGCTGCAGATGCCCCAGTCTAACCACATTGTCTATCAGGCTTCACGAGGAATCCAGGGGCAAACATAGGTGTTGCAGGATTGGCTCTTAGCTGGAGCAGAAAGATGCATTTCAGCCTGTGCTCAGGGACCTGAGCTTCTGTCCATTCAGTGCATAATATGAAATGGATTAATGCAGACGTTCTGACTTTTAATTGAAGGATCAGATTCACTAAGTTGCCCACAATGGAATTTATTCTGGAATGCCTGGCCTTAAAACTTACATTTTTGTGGACATTGAAAAATCATCAGCTAAACATAATGTAAAATGTATTATAGATCCTCGAGCAATTTGGAATGACTTTTCAAGTCAATTTACTGGCGTAAATGTTGGATGCTCAGTCTTTTAACAGAGACATTTGATTTTAGGTGAAGATGGCAGAACCACATGAGAAGAAACTTTAATAATTATCATCAGAGCTGAATGAATGTCAAATGTGTAAAGAAGACATAACACTAGAATAATATTAATTTAATGTCAAATAGAAATGCAAGAAGACTATACTGATAGACAATTTATACAAAATAATAAAGCAGTACTTAATGAGAGATGTGAATCTCAAATGTTTGGGTGCACAGAGATATGCATTCAGCAGCCATTTTATTAGGCACCTCCTGTTTCTAATAAAGTGGCCACTGAGAGTATGTTTGTGTCCCCTGCTGCTGTAGACCATCCATTTGATATGTAGTGTGTTCGGAGATGCTGTTCTGCACACGAAGAGCTTGAAAGCTCTCCATTTCTTTCTCAACAACAGATCCGACCAGTTCCCCTCCACCACCAACCTCCTCTGTGGCACAAATGGTCCTCATACTCAACAATTTCCCTTTCAGCTCCTCCCAATTTCTCAGAATTGAAGGTGTAGCCATGGGCACCCACATGGGCCCCAGCTACGCCTGCCTTTTTGTTGGCTATGTGGAACAGTCCATGTTTCAAGTCTTCCCTGGTAACACACTTCGACTCTTTTTACATTACATTAATAACTGCATTGGTGCTGCTTCATACACCCTTGCTGAGCTTGGTAATTTTATCAACATTGCTTGCAACTTCCACCCTGCCCTTAAATTCTCCTTGTCTATTTCTGACTCCCCTCTCCCCTTTCTCAATCTGTCTGTCTGCATCTCTGGAACAAACTGTCTACCAATATCTTTAATAAACCTACTGACTCTCACAACTATCTTGACTGTACTTCTTCCCACCCCGTCTTCTGTAAAAATGCCATTTCCTTGTTCAGTTCCTTTATCTCCACTGCATCTGTTCCCAGGATGAGGCTGTCTTTTTCGACACATCAGAGATGTCCTCCTTCTTCAAACAATGCCACAGCAGTCGAAACAATTATAAAAAAGGCAAGACAGTGACTATACTTCATTAAGAGTTTGAAGAGATTTGGTATGTCAACAAATACGCTCAAAAACTTCTATAGATGTACCTGTGGAGAGCATTCTGACAGGCTGCATCACTGTCTGGTATGGGGAGAGGGCTTCTGCACAGGACTGAAAGAAGCTGCAGGGAGTTGTAATTTAGTTGGCTCCATCTTGGGTACTAGCCTACAAAGTACGCAGGACATAGTCAAGGAGCAGTGTCTCAGAAAGGCAGCGTCCATTATTAAGGAACTCCAGTACCCAGGGCATGCCCTTTTTTCACTGTTACCATTAGGTAGGAGGTACAGAAGCCTGAAGGCACACACTCAGTGACTCAGGAACAGCTTCTTCCCCTCTGTCATCCGATTCCTAAATGGCCATTGAACCCTTGGACACTACTTCACTTTTTTAATATATATTATCTCTGTTTTTTGCTGAATTTTTAATCTATTCAATATAAATACGTTGTAATTAATTGATTGATCGATTGATTGATTTATTTTCTTCCATATTATGTGCTGATAAGTTAACAAATTTCACGACACTTGGTGGCAATAACAAATCTGATTCTGATTCTCAGTGTACCGGTTAGTGTGACACTATTTCCGAGGCAATTGGTAGGGAATTCGTGCATCTTTCCCATGAGTACATGCGCTTCCTCCGGGTGCTCCGGTTTCCTCCCACCTTCCAAGGACATACTGTTTAATAGCTTAATTGCTCATTATACATTGTCCTGTGATCAATAGATGGGTTGCTGGGCAGCATGGCTTGTTGGGCTGGAATTGACTGTTCCACTCTGTATCTCTAAATAAAATAAATAAAAATGCAAGGTGTCCCTTCATCCACCATTGATGCCGCCCTCACCTGCATCTCCTCCATTGCCGGGGCATCTGCCCTCACCCCATCTTAACAAGGATAGAGTTCCTCTTGTCCTCTCCTACCACCCCATGAGCCTCCACATCGAACACATCATTCTCCACCATCCCTAATGGGATCCTGCCACCAAATATAACTTTACCTCCCCCACAGTCTCTGCTTTCCACAGGTATTGCTGTCTCTGTGATTCCCTTGTCCATTTATTCCTCCCCACTAATCTCCATCCTGGCACTTACCCCTGCAAGTGAAAGAAGTGCTACACCTGCCCATTCACCTCCTCCCTCACCTTTAGTCAGGGCCCCAAAGAATCCTTCCAGGTGAGGCGACACTTCATCTATGAAACTGTTGGGGTCGTCTATGTTATCCCGTGGTCCTGGTGCGGGACCTGACATAGACTGGGGGGGGGGGGGGGGCGCTTTGTCAAGGAACTTTGCAACATCCGCAACAAGTGGGATTTCCTGATGCCCAACCATTTTAATTCCCATTTCCACTCCCATTCTGACAAGACAGTTCATGGCCTCCTCTACTGTCATGATCAGGCCATTCTCAAGTTGGAAGAGCAACACCTCACACTTCATCTGGGTAGCCTCCAACTTGAAGGCATGAATATTGATTTCTCTAACTTTTGGTAATGTTTACCCCATCCACTTTCCTCTTCTTCCAATACTGACTTTGGTTCCCCTCTTACTTCTTTTCTTCTCCTCATCTGCCTATCAACTGCCTCTGGTGCCCCTCCTCCTTCCCTTTCTCCCATGGTCCACTCTTCTCTCCTATCAGATTCTGATGCACCATCAATAACTCTCGGAGACAGGAAGTGAATGATAGGCTTTTAGTAACAGCAAAAAGGGAGCACAACATCTCGGAGACTGAGGGAGAAGCAGTGCCCCAATCGCCTTTATACAGGGTTCTGTGGGAGGAACCACAGGAGCAGTCAGCAGTGGGGCGTGTCCAGACAGGTATACATAGTTTACCACAGATTCATAAGAAATTCTGCAGTTACTGGAAATCCAAACCAACATACACAAAATGTAGAAAGAGTTCAGCATCCATGGAAATGAACAAAGAGTCAAAATTTTGAGCTGAAATCCTTCTTCAGTCCTTTACCTTTCCCAGCTATGAGCTCTCAGCTTCTCACTTTATCTCCTCTCCCCCGCACACCTGCCTTCACCTACCACCTTCCAGCTTGTACTCCTTCCCCTCTCCCCATCTCCTTAGCCTAGCTTCCTCCTCCTTCCTTTCCAGTATTAACGAAGGCTCTCGCCCTAAATGTCGATAGTTTATTCCTTTCTGTAGATGCCGCCTGATCTACTGTGTTGCTCCTGCACACCACTGTTGTAACTCATGGTTATTTTACAGGTTTTCACAAATAAAAGTAGTGGAGGCATTTTATGCTTAAGAAAAACCGTAACAACTCATTTATTGTACTCCAAACACTGGACACACAACGCAGTAAAAGTACTTTAGATAGTTACACAGCACGTCAGACCAGCCTCTTAAAGTGAAACCAACTGTATCTCAGCGGCTGTGAATTATGTATGTTTCCACCAACTACATTACCCTACAGTTTGAGTTACTGTTGCTGTCCTGCCAGCTTGAACCAACCTAGCCATTTTCCCCTGACCTCTCTCATTAACAAGACATATTCATCCACAGAACCCCTGCTCACTGGATGTTTTTCTGTTTTTCACAACATTCTCTGAAAACTCTAGAGACTGTTGTGTGTGAAAACCTCAGGAGATCAGCAGTTGTAGAGATACTCAAACCACACCATCTGGCACCAACAATCATTCCATTGTCAAAGTCACTTAGATCACATTTTTCCCCATTTTGATGTTTGGTCTGAACAGCATCTGAACCTCGTGACCATGTCTACATGCTTTTATCCATTGAGTTGCTGCTACATAATTGGCTGATTAGATATTTACATTAACACACAGGTGTACAGGTTTACCTAATAATGTGGCCACTGAGTGTATTCCTTGATGGGTTGAAGTAATAAAAGAAACACATTTGTACAGAGGTTTAGAGGGGTTCTTCTTCCTCAAAACACAAGTTATATCCTAAATAGTAGGTGAGGTTTCTGCCAGAGGCCCACCACATAGGAAGTGCTGCATTGTCAGAGGTGCCATCTCGTGAATGAGATTTTTAACTGAGGGTTTGTACTCTCTATGAAATGAGACCTTCTACATCAGGTACTGTCGATGAAGAGGAGCAGGTGAGTTAACTCTTGGAGGAAGCAAATTTTTGCTGATGGTGGGAATCTGAAACAAAAGCAGAAGATAATGGAAATACTCAATAATTCCAGGTTCAAAAGGAAGTAAAGTTTTTCCCTCTTCCCTTGTTGTTTACTCTGCAGAGTTAACATATTTCTTGGATAATATTTAACTCTCAATCCACTGCTGGATCTGTCATCTTTTAATCTCAATAGAGATAAGTTTCAGGTGATTCTGTTTTCTCTGTATAATCCTATCTCCAGCTCAGACAATGTTCAGAGCACTGCTAGTGAGGATTCTGTTTCAATGACTGCTGCTCACTTCAACAGATTTCCCTATCAGTCACTTGATACAACCCAGCCTCCAATTTCTCATTCTACCCATCCTTTACCACAGATCTACATGAAATTAGCTTTATTAAATCATAAGAATTTCAAAGTAAGGTGGCTAAGGTCTCCCTTGGTAATTTTTGTGATCCTGATGAGTACAAATTCAGAGATGTAGTAGATTTAACAGCCTTGGACAATGGTTTGTATGGCTGATGAAAGTAAAGGATGTTCTCCATTCACCCTATTGTAGTGAGTCTTTGATTTTGTAAAGAGGGTGTTTCTCTGCCTGTGCAGTTTGGAGGACAAAGTTGTGACTACAACTTTCAAACAAAATGTCCAGCAGACTTTGCATCACTGTTTCCATCCTTTTCAACCTACAATTCATAAAAAAAGAGAGCTATTCCTTGGAAAGTTTAGGGCGGCAAGGTTAAATATGGTTAGCACAGCGACATGGGTCAATTCCCGCTGCTGCCTTTAAGAAGGTTATACATTCTCCTTGTGATCACATGAGTTTCCTCCATGTGCTCCAGTTTCTTCCCACAGTCCAAAGATGTATTTGTTGGTAGGGTAATTAGGCTTTGTAATGATCAGGCTAGGACTGAACTGGGGGATTACTGGGCATTGCAGCTCAAAAGGCCAGAAGGGCCTGGTTCTATGCCTGTATTCAATAAAGAAATAATAAATAAATAAAGAAATGCTTTATTTTCAGAAATACTATTGTGGAAACTAAAAGCTTAGCAGACAAAACTCCAGGTCCCAATTCTGTAACACTGAACAGACACAAGTTACTGCTGGAAGAACCATCCAAACTAAAGCTGAACAATAATACATCATTCCAAGATCCTTTTCTAAATATTTTAAATCCTGGTATCCTGAGTTTTTGGGAACTTTACATGCACAAGACTGGGAAGAATCATGGGAACCTATGTATAAAGTAATCTGCTTGCTAAGCCTTAGATTTAAATATTAAAAATAATCTTGCCCTTGATTTTACCACTAGCCTTATTTTTTGAAGTTCAAAATTCCAATTTTAGGGAGACAGTTTGATTTTTATGTTGGAAGTAAATTCATAGCAATTTAATCTGCAGAGCTGAGGCCTGGGGTGGATCAGTTAGGATTACACTGGATGATCAGGCAGATTTGAGGGGACCAATGTCCTGCTCCTGCTCCTTTGTTCTTCTGGGGCTGCATCTGTTGTGAAGCAACAGTTGCGTTTGAAATTTCATTTGGCTTTCACTAGTTTTTGAAGCTGACCTGAACTTAACAAAAAAAGATTGCTGCCCTGAAATTCCTTGCAGTATTTCCTCAATACTTAAAGCCCAGGGCCCTACTCATCAAAAGGAGGCCAGCAATTAGCATGGGGGTTGGCTGGCAGACTCATTCGGGAAACCTATCTGTCCCACAGGATAATCCACCCAACAAAGTATCAGCAATCGTGCTGGAAAATACTTGGCCAGTTTCTCCATTTGTTAAACTGTAAATTAAGCAGCTGAAGTTTTGGATGAACAACAGAAGGTGCTTAACAGAAACAGCTCAAGGTAAGTTGATTTCGACACTGTGTGGGAACATAATCTTTACAATTTGGCTAACTCATCCATATTCCCTCCAGTTGGTTTAATGTGGATCTAGACCGGAGTCAGAGAAAGCATGCTGAGAATTTAACTTGAAGCCAAACTACTGGTATCCCAACAGTTATAGTGTACTTCCTCACTCAATGGCATTCCTGGTCAACCACCATTTCAGTCTATTTTGTTGCTTGGTTTTGGTTATTCTGGTAGAAGCAGTCATGGAAAGTAAGCCAGGCTAAGACAAACTGGAAATTGCCTGAGGTTCTCAAACATTTTAAAATATATGACAGGTTTTCAACCTTCTTCAGTAGTCACCTTATCCAACTGGAGCCATAGAATTTAACCATGCTGTAAAACGAACAGGTTAGCCAAGAAGAATATATCAAGGGAAATCCATTTTCTGTGACCCATCCTGTAAAGTAAATGGCTATAAAACTTCCTGTCTCAGACTCTCTGTTGTATGATGTAACTGCACAATCTTTAATGACTATCCAGTCAGGTTACTGAACTGCAGAGTAAAATGGATCAACTTCTTTTTGAAAATATATTCTTGAATGATATTTGCTTACGATACAACGGTGGGCATGTGCTGATACAACCTCTGTGTATATATCCTACTGAAGGCCTGGTAATTGTGCTGAGGCATCTATAGTGACATAAGGTTCATTAAAATTGTGACTTGAAGAGGAGAGATAATGTAGTAATTCACTGAGATCTGTTTGTCCACACTTCTCCGCTGTCAAATCAGTTCCCACGTTACAGTATATAAATGAAATGGTCTCTTCATTAATCACAATTTAACAAGTGTAATTTTACCACCAAATTTTTAATTTAATTTTTTTTTCTTTGAAGGCTACACAGAATCAATGAATTTAAACATTGAAATTATCAGGTACCGCATTAGGACAGATTGTTAATGTATTAATATAAATTGTTATTGTAAAAGAGGTGTAAGCTTGCTGAAGGACCATAAAGTACTATTTTACAAGTGCCTTAAGTGCCTATATGCTAATGTCAGACAGTAATTTATAGGTTGACATATTTCTTAGATTATCAGTATTCGGTATGAAACATGAGGGTGGAAATAAATTCCACTATACATGTAGGGTGATATGTATAATGTGCGCTCTATCCATATTTCAACTTTTACATGAAACGTGGATGCAGCTTGCATTACTCATATCACCCCACATGTATAACGCATAATATAACAGATTACAGTGTGAGTTGTTCAGTGGATTCCACCAATAAAGCTCAGCCATCCCATTACTAGTTGTTAAACACGCTGCTACTGTTGCTCTATTTCTATCCATCATTATCCTCGGTGTATTAATCAATATTGTTTTATTATGGGAAGTAACAGTCAGGAGCCAATTCCCCCAAATGAAATACAACTTTATTTATTTAGGAAACTGGAAAATTAAATAAATATAATTTAACAAATTTGCTTCGGGAAGGAACAGTTTTACTTCACTCAGAAAACATTTACCATTTATTGGTTTGACACTGTGCACTTAATTTCTAAATATCTCTCCAAATTCTATAATCCGCTTTCTATAATTTGCTATCTTTGGTAATAAGCCTATTGCTCAAAGTGCCACATTGGCTCTGTAGATACGTGGGGCCAAAATATTGCATCTGCAAGGTGAAATATTTTCTCAATATTACAAGACCTTGTCCCCAGCTCCTGACTATATGCTTGACTGCTTGTGGTGAACCAGGCAATTGCTTGGCTTGAGGGAATGGTGAATGTGATAGATGTGCATTGGTAAAAGGAAGACCAGTGTGGCAGTACTTCAGGAGATGACTATGTAGGGGTAGCCCAGACTTTGCAAAGGTTAATAGCATTTTGTTGGTCTCAGACCTGAAGGCTTGATATACGATACACTTTGCAGCATTAAGACCTGCAACTATATTGAGGTCATGCTATGTTACAGATGCAAAATAATCTTTTATTTTGAAAGGAAACCTAATCATTTCACAATGGATTATCTGTGCAGATGAGCTGGATGATTTACAGCCCTCTAACAAGCAAAACCATCATTCTAATTTATTTCAGGGCCTACTTACATCAATTATATCTTGAAACTTTAAGGGCCACAGCACTAGACTAATACATTACATGTCATATTCCATAATGTCCCTGTCCTTATAAAAGCATATCATCCAATTACTGTAGCAACACCATGGGTGATCTGTTAGTACGAGTCAAAAATACCTTCACTTCACTCAATAAAGTTCAAAGTTAATACAGTCATGAAAGAGATCAAGAGTTTAACTTGAGGACAGTTAGTTCCTGATTCTGGTTGGGTTCACTTTAAGGATTATAAAAATCATTCTCATACTTGTAATGACAAATTTTTCAGCCAACAGTGGAGCCATTAATGAAGTGTTTATTTTTCTTATTAAATGCTGCAATTTTTATCCTGAATTTAAAATATATACAAAAGATCAACATTAACAATATAACTATGACAGTTCTAGTAATACCTTAGCCACTTCCAGTTCTAGCCTTTCCTTGAATGGTTCCATCTTACCTGCCCATTCTGAGCTTGATTGGAAATAATAAAAGATAAAATTCCAGATGTAGCATAGGTAACGCTAGGGCATTGATCGAAGAGTTTACTTCAGAAATGTTTTCTAAGAATAAAACAATGCAAAATATTTGCTTATCATTATGTGCATCCAGTGAGGCATTATGTTATATTAGTGCTATGGCTCTTAAAGTTTCAAGACATGCCATAATATGACCAGAAGGCTTAGGAGTAGAAGTAGGCTATTCAGCCCATCATCTTGTCTTCATTATTTGATAATAGCTGATTTATTTTCTCTCTACCCCATTCTCCTGCCTTCGCGCTGTAACCTTATGATGCCCTGACTAATCACAAACCTATCAACTTTCACTTTAAGTATACTTGATGAACTGGCTTCCACAGCTGTCCATGGCAATGAATTCCACAGATTCACCATACTAAATAAATTCCTGCTCAGCCCTGTTCTAAAGGGCCATCCTTCTACTCTGGGCTGTGTCCTCAGGTCCTAGACTCACTCACTATTGAAAACATCCTCCTCATGTCTACTGGATTCAGGATTTTCAATTTCAGTAGGTTTTGATGAGATTCCACCCCTCCACTATTCTTCTGAACTCCAACAAGTACAGATCTAGTGCCATCAAATCCTCCTCATACTTTAACACTCACATTCCCGGAATCATTCTTGTAAACCTCCTTCTGGATCCTGTCCAATGCCAGAACATCCCTCCTTAAATATGAAGCTCCAAACTGCTTACAATACCCCAACTGTGGTATGAACAACACCCTATAAAGGCTCAGCAATAAATCCTTGCTTTTATAATCTAATCCTCTGAAAATAAATTGCATTTATTCTTCCTTACTACCTACTAACCTGTAATTTAACTTTTAGGGTATCCTGCACTTTAACTCTCAAGGCCCTTTGTACCTCTGATTTCTGAAATCGCTCCCCATTTAGAAAGAGGCCTATGCCTTTTTCCGTTCTGCCAAAGTGCATGACTATGCACTTTCCTACCCTGTATTCCATTAGCAATTTCTTTGCACGTTCTTCTAAAGTGTCTAAGTCATTCCACAGACTCCCTTCTTCTTCAACACTACCTTTCCCTCCATCTATCTTTGTATTGTCTGCAAACTTTGCCACAAAGCCATCAATTTTCTCATTCAGATCATTGACATATAATAGGAAGAGTAGCATAGACCCCTCCTAGATACCACCTGCCACCAGCAGACAACCAGAAAAGGCCCCCTTCATTCCTACTCACTGTCTTCTGCTAGTCAGTTAATCTTCTATCCATGCTAGTGTTTTATCCTGTAATACCATGGCTCCTATCTAGTTTGCAGTCTCATGTGAAGCACCTTGACACCTTTTGAAAATCCAAGTGAACAACTTCCAGCAATTCTCCTTTGTCTATCCTGCCTGCTATTACTTCAAAGAATTGGTTTTCCCTTAAGGAAATGATGCTGACTATTTTATCACCCTGAAACCTCATCCTTAATAACGGAGTCTATCATCTTCCCAACCACTGAAGTCAGGCTAACTGGCCTAAAATATCCTATATTTTACCTCCCTTCCTTGTTAAAGAATGGAATGACATTTGTGATTTTCAAGTCTTCCAGAACCATTCTGGAATCTAGAGATTCTTGAAAGCTTCTCTTTCAGGATCCTGGGCTGTAGTTGATCTGGTCCAGATAACTTAATCTTTCAGGATAATTGATTGTGGTAAATTATGTGTATACCTGTCTGAACACGCCCACAGGGGCCCCTGTCCTCCCACAGACCCCTGTAAAAAGGCGATTGGAGGCACTGCTCCTCCCTCAGTCTCCAAGATGTTGTGGTCACTTTTGCTGCTAATAAAAGCCTATCGTTCACCTCCCGTCTCCGAGAGTTATTGATGGTCATCATTGATGTAAGTAGATGCTGAAATAAATCAGAATGATAGTTTCTCTATAATCTGTCTCCATTCTGTTTCAACTGTTACCACAATCACCCACAATCACCAAACACCAGAACAGTGCTGCTTTCACCATAGGCATAGTGGCTGTTTGGTAAATCTCTCTAATATTTAGCTAAAACAGCAGGACTTTTAGTTTCATATGTGCGATGTTACATATTTCTGAATTCTTCAGTTCTATGTAGTATCTCAAACTAGCACCAAATCTTCAGGTTACTTAATGGGTCTTGAAGAGCTAGAAATGATGCAAGAAGTGAAGAAAATCCTGCCAGTAGTTAAATAAGGTGGATTGGAACAGAGAAAGAAAGGCTGGGAGCTGGGAGCAGATGGAGACACAAACAGGAAGGAAACTGAGATGAGACAGGAATTAGCTGAAAAGCTGGGAGCAGAGAAAGACAAGTGTGAACTGAAATGGAATGGACCCAAATGTCGTTCTCAGCTCTGGGCCATGTGAGCTTACATAATGAGAGTTAAGGCTGTTTGAATCTGAAAGAGTGGTATCCTATTTTTATTGATTGCAAATGAGCATGAATTGCAAAAGATAAACACCTACAGTGAACAGACTGTATATTAATTAATTCAATGATAAAGAACAGAAATTTTTTGGGTGAAGTTCCTTTAAAGATTTTGAGACAAATATGTTTCAATATAGTAGGAAAATCATTTGGCTGTATTTATCATACTTGCCTTACTTCATTGGAACTAAGAGTTTAAACAATCTTATTTTCCTTTTTGTTAATCTATGAATCTATGGAATTCATTGCTCCAACTTTTGAAATATGGTAATAGATCCTGAAAGCTTGAAGAGATGTGTTATGTCTTCACATCAGAAGGTAGGAGGGTGACATACTACTCTAGGTTTCCATTTAGCCATAAAATAGTAAAATAGCCTCTCTATTGTTTGTGTTATTTCTACCGATGACAACAGCTACTTCTGTGAATTTTTAATTTGCTTAATTCTTCCTAACTTTACTTACTTGGAGTTAGAACCTCTGTTGCTTCCATAGAAAGCTGAGTTTGGAAAAGACCAGCAATGACCTGAGGAACAAAAAGTACCTGTTCTTGGCATTGTTGGTGACAGCAATTGAACAAATCAGGCAAAAGCATTCTTGCCACTCAAGGGTATTCCTTATAACCTCTGCACTGTGGTTGCATTTAGTGTGTTCCATTGTCAGTCTGACCTCAATGCTTTCTGTTATAAACAACTATGAGCAAAGAACATAGTTTGAAAGAGCAGTTAGCTTGCACTATACGTTTTAGGCAGTAGCACAAATTTGTGGCCTTTTACATAGCTAACCTGAAACTAAAATACCTTGGCTACAGATTGCTTGAGAAGTGACTGAATACATTAGACTTGTCAGCTGTACATTTAAATAATTATAATTGGCCATAAGTATTTTTCATGTGCAATTTTCTAGATTATGCTTTTATGGCTTGCTTCTCGACCTCTCTGCAATCTTCAATACTTTCCTTTATACTGCAATCTCAGCAGGTTCCCAGGATCAGTTTCTTGTTAACTTTACCAGGCTTCTGAAATAAACAAAACTGAAACTTGTAATGTCTTTTAGCTAGTTTATTGAGTTTCTCCTTGCACTCATTATTAATGTCAATGACCATTTGGCATTTTATACACATCGGATACTTTTGCTCATAACTTTCCACTCTTTCTGAGCATGTGAATCTGGTCCCAGAGCTTTGCTTTTCTCTGCTAGATAAATACACTTCTCCTTGTTTTTATTAAAAACTCCTGAAAACTTACTTTAGTAGTCTGAATTTCCTTCAAGTGTTCCCCACCTCTGTTTCAATCAGAAAATTGTAACTAGGTTTTTCAGAACGGGTTTTTTAAAGCCGATGTTATTTATCTGTGGCTGTTACTGTTAAATATTTGACAAAGGATTATGAACATTTATATATTAATTACCAGCCTAGCAGATATCAGTGCTGGGTGATACAAATATCTTTACAGTCCCTCACTGGGATGATGATAGAAACTAACAGATGTCAGTGCTTGGAACAGAGATTGAGATGGCATTTTGTGCTTGAACCTCTGACAAAACAGAGTTTTTGTTATAACTGTTAGAGTTGGTATTCTCTTCTCCTTCCATGATCATCAGGCCTTGCCAGAAGATTGAGCCAGTCTCCGCACTGGCAGTGAAATCACAAAGGATCCCATTGTCTCTCTTTGGGATATGGACGAGGATTTGTTTCTCAGAGTTGGAATAGTAGTTCTCTTCGGCTCTCACAAAGTTTCTTGTGTCAGGATGCATGTACTGGTGACTGTACCATGATTGAGTGAGACCAAGCATCCTTGAACATTCATTTCTGCAGGCATGAGGTTAGTTCCTTTCTAAAATTAAGCTTGTTTTGTGAAATCAGGTGGAACAATTGCTACACCTGCCTGTACACCTCCTCCCTCACTGCCATTCAGGGCCTCAAACAGTCCTTCCAGCTGAAGTGACACTTCACCTGTGAGTCTGTTGCGGTCATATATTGTGTCTGATGCTCCAGATGTGGACTTGTATATCGGTGAGACCTGATGTAGACTGGGTGACCACTTTGCCGAGAACCTACTCTTCATCTGCCAGAAAATGCAGGATCTCCCACTGGCCACCCATTTTAATTCCACTTCCCATTCCAATTCTGATATACCAGTCCATGGCCTCCTCTACTATCATGATGAGGTCACACTCAGGTTGGAGGAACAATATTTTATATTCCATCAGGGTAGTTTCCAAACTGATGGGATGAACGTCAATTTCTTGAACTTCTGATAATGCACCCCCAACTCCCCCCACCTGTTCTCCATTCCCCATTCCCTTTTCCCTCTCTCACCTTATCTCCTTGCCTGCCTATTGCCTCCCTCTGGTGCTCCTCCCCACTTTTCTTTCTTCCATGGTCTTCTGTCCTCTCCTGTCAGACTCCTCCTTCTCCAGCTCTCATTTTCTTTCACAACTCAACTTCCCAGCTCTTTACTTTATCTCTCCCCCTTCAACTTTCACCTATCACCTTGTGTTTCTCTCTTCCCTCCCCCTAGCTTTTAAATCTACTCTTCAGCTTTTTTCTCCAGTCCTGCTGAAGGGTCTTGGCCTGAAACGTTGACTGTACACTTTTTCATAGATGCTGCCTGGCCTACTGAGTTCTTCCAGCATTTTGTGTGAGTTTCACTTCCTGCCTATAATGAGATGACCAGAACCGAACAGAATGATCCAACTGTGGTCTAACCCAAGTTTTATAGAGCTGCAATGTTACCTCACAGATTTAGAACTCAGTCCCGCAACTATGGAATGGCAGCACTCTATATGTCTTCTTAATCACCCTATCAACTTGCTGGAAACTTTGAAGACTTGGATCCTAAGATCCTTTCTGTTCCTCCACATTGCTAAGTATCCTGCCATTAACCTTGAACTCAGTCTTTAAGTTTGAATCACTTCACACTTTGAAGATGACTGGGCTTTTGTCAGGAACCGGCAGAGGAGGATCTAACAATTAACAAGAAGAAAAAAAATAATTATGAGAGTAAACTGGCAAGTAATGCAAAGATAAACAGCAAAAGCTTTTATGCATGTATATTAAGTCTGGCTAAAAGTAAGTGTGTTGCCCCTGGAGAATAAGACTGGGGAACTAATGATGGAAAACAAGGAAATGGCAGACAATTTAAACCTTTATTTTGCATCAGGCTTCACATTGAACACACAACAAATGTTCCACAGATAACAGATGGGCAAGCTTCAAGTAAGAGGGAAGATCCTTATCCTGAACCTTAATCCCTGTCATGAAGGAAAAATTATTGAACACAAACTAGGGACTAAAAGCATAACTTAATATCCTGTATCCAAGGGTTATAAAGGAAATGGACACAAAAATAGTAAGTGTTTGGTCAAAGATTTCTAAAACATACTGAGTTTTTTCAGACTAGAAGGATTTAACTAATAGAGTGAAAAAAGGATCAGGCTGCGACACTCAGTAATGTACAATCTATAATAATTGTATGAGGGAACGGAGTGTAAGGTATTCAACAAGAATGGGCTAAATGTTGACAAATGGAGTTTAAAGAATTAAAGTATGAGGTTATGGAAATCAAAAGGTGGAAGGAAAACTGGAAATGAGTAGAGTAGAGAGGGTTCTAGATGTTCTTGCGCATCAAAAATGAAAAACTTTTTTGCTGCACATTGCAGCAAGTGATCAAGAAGAATTGCTTTGAGTTTGATTTTAGAAATTGAAAAGTATGACATGATTATGTAATTTCAAACTGAAGTGAGTAGAGTTTTTTTATATACAGTAGAGTGGTGAATCTTTGGACTTCTCTATCCCAGAGGGTTATGGAGGCTCAGTATATTGGACGTATTTACACATATTGCAGGTAGATACATTTATAAAAGATCAGGGAATTCAGGGCTATGATGAGCTGGCATAGAAAAGGTGTGGAGGTCTTCAACAGATCAACCACGGTCACATTTAATGCTGGGGGAGGTATGACAGACAAGGTGTCTTACTCCTGCTTCCATTTTCTTCTTTTTATTCATTTGTACAGCCAACATCAATGTCTTTTTCCACATTAATGTCATCAGCACCAAGGCCCTAGGTGCTCCCATTTGGCAAGATGCTTGTTTTGCTTATGTGACACCAAACCCCCAAAACAAACACTATGTATTCTGTCCAGGGAGCAAGTTACCAGTGGTCAGAGAAAGTGACTCAAGGCTGTCCTCAAAGCTTCCTTGAAGTGCAGCATCCCCACAGACTCCTGGGAATCTTTGTCTCAGAACATCAAAGCACATATGGAGCATTCAGGATGGTACTGGTTCCTCGAGGTGATCGAGGGACAGGACACAGAAGACCAGCGCAAATGGTAGAATGAGCTCATATCTCAAACTAGCCACCCACGTATCATCAGCTTCCTCTGGCCCCCAAGTTGCCTCATTAGCAATCTCAGAACAAAGAAAAGCAGTGTGGAATCTAATCAGCATCAGTTCCAATGGACTCTAAAAGAAGAAGGTCATAAATGACCATCCCTGAGCTGGTTCCAAAAGAAGATATAGAAAGAATAGATTGATGCAAGCAGCACGGATAAGTAATTTGTCTGCACCTTTCTATATTTGTACACAATATCCCAAATGAGCAGCATCATGCTCCATATTTATTTACTTATTTTTGAAGTAGGTCATCATTAACTAAATTTGTTTAATTTTATCCCCAAGTTAATTTAAAACAAATAAATCAAGTAGCAGTGCAGTGTTACTGGGATAACTAGGAGATCATGGTTCCTATGTTCCTCTCCACAGTGTGAGGTTTAGTTGGCCTCAGAACACTATACCATTCTGTTAATTATTGTGCTTAACTATATTTCCTATCTTAAAAACTATATTCAAAACTATGAAGAAAGATATTTCTAGTACCAGAGCTTTATTTAATTTAAACTGAAGTGATTTGGAAAACTAAACTTATTGTGTAGTATGACAATTTACATAATTAACATCAAGTAGAGGGTACAAGGATCATAGGACTCTCACCACCAGGGTCAAGAACAGTTACTACCCCACAACCATCAGGCTCTTGAACAAAAGGTGATAACTACACTCATTTGTCCATCTATTGAGATGTTGCAACAGCCAATGATCTTACTTAAAGAACTCTTTATCTTGTTATTTATTGCTATTTATATTTGGATTTACACAGTTTGTTGTCTTCTGCACTCTGCTTGATCTTTCATTAATCCTGTTATAGTTACTTATCTATATATTTGCTGAGTATACCCGCAGGAAAAGAATCTCAGGGTTGTATATGGTGATAAATAAGTACTTTGATAATAAAATATGCTTTGAACTTATTGAACTACAAAAATATGGAGACTTCTTCAATAAGCAAAAAAAAATCCTGTGGATTCCACTTAATGTGGACAAATTGGGACAACTACATTTTAGCCCAATTAAGCAGCTGCTCCAATTAGCCAAATTTTCATGGAAACACAAAAAGACAAACTACCATTTAACTGAGTAACAAGTTATGCATTTAACTGAAATACAGAACAAATTAAAACATTACCATTGCAGTGCCATAAAACTGTGTATTGGTTCCTAATAGTTATCGAAGTAGGATTTCATCCAGTGTACAGTGCTGTGTTCTTTTGATCATTCATAACTGAACAAAATCAGCACAGGGACCTGGTGCAGATAATGGACTGCTTTTCAACAATTACATCCACCAAATCTTCGTTTTCATTGTAATATTCAAGATGATTGTTGATACCTTCAAAATCTTCATAGTTTCTAACATGTTGAAGTAGTGAAATCATTTAATTTTGAAATGCCATTTCTGGCATCTTCAAGGCTGAATGCTTGAAATCATAATGAGCAAAACAGTTCTAAATTGTCTTACTGCTTATTTTTCGCCAACTATCAGTGATAAATATCTCTGCTTGTTGAACACAAATGCACACAACTGGCACTGTATAAAATCTATTTGCTCTAAACACTGTATAGTGTCTAATGGCCACATAAGTTCATGCAACTGGCTAGTTAGAAACTGTTTGGCACCAGTCTCCTGTCCCAATTAAGCAGCATCATGTCCCTAATAAATGAAGGGAGTTGCAGCTATTTTCTCAATTTGTTTTACTCTTTAGGAGTTGTTCCATATAAGCAGCTGCCGGATTACCTGATGGCCTGATTTACCAGTATTAATAAAAATATAAATACATTACAATGATCCATGGTCCCGAAAGAAAATATAGAATGGATAAATTGATTGGAAAGGGTGAAATGTAATGTTTCATTCTTATAGGCATTACTGTAAAGAAAAGTCAAAACATAATATATACAAAAGAGTGGTTGATTTTGACAACAGATTAAAATGCATTCATTTTATGGCAAATTAGGATGAAAAGAAGCAATAATTGTCTTTCAGTGTACAACTACTTATTGTTGAACAGTTGTTAAACAGGATTACTTCTGTTGCTCACTGCCAGCTGACAGTCATGTGGCAGCACAGAGTTTGTAGTTTAGTGTGAATTTGAAGAAGCATAGCAATCTGTAAATGTTATTTGCATATTTAAGATTATAATTTGGTACTCACACAAATGGTAAAGTTTTTTAACAAATACCTCTACAGTACAAATTTGACAGAGTTAATATCTTCTCAACATGCTTTATTGAAGTGTGAAATAAAAGAAAGCTCCCGTTGGTTTTAGATAGCTTTGTTTCAAAATTGCTGCTCATATTAGTGTTCAGTAATTCACTCTGCTGGGCCTATGCTCTTTCTGAGCACTGTGAACATTATGACAATACCATGATAGGTGAAATATAACTTGCATTGTTATTTTATAAATATCTTTCCTCTCAAATTCAATGGCTAATCATAACATTAAGACATACACATGATCAACATAAAATGGTCTTTTTTGACCATTAAAATTGTTAGATGTACTGAATTTGGTTATGCAGCCTGATGCATTGAATTGTAAATTCATTACTCCTGCTTCGTAGGTTAGTTGCCATAGTGTTTCATCTACCATATCACTGCCTATTGCTTTATTAAAAAAGGTAACCTTACAAAATGTATCCTCTTTAATTCAAAGTTGCATATTTCAAATGATCTGATTTGCTTTATCACTAAATTTTCACTGTGCTGTGCTATTTATTCAGCTTAATTTCTATTACTGGATATGCACAAAGAAATTTCGTTAAATTACTTGTTGAATATTATGAAGATTTAAGTACCAGAATCATGCTACCAAAATATAATGACGAATACTGAAGACAAAAGAGTCTGCAGATGCTGGAATATGGTAAAGAAAGCAGAATGAAGAAGAAACTCACTGGGTCAAGCAGCACTTGTGGAGGCAAAAGGTATCAGTTGACATTTTGGATTGAGATCCCACATCAGAATTGAGAGGGTAAAGGAAGGATAGCTAAAATGAGGTGGGCTGGTGGGTTGATAGGTGGAACTAGATGGAGAGGAGATGACGGATAGATGGAAGCAGGATCTGAAATGGTAAAAATTCAATATTTATACCTTTGGGTTGTAAGCTATCCATCTGCTATCTTTTTGTATTGTCTCTAACACATCCACAGCCTTTTGCAGACAGTTTTAGTCCTCCTACAATTTAGTTTCCCATTTAAAAGCCAAGCATTGCAGATTCTGGAGATCTGAAAACAACAGAGAATGCTGGAAATTAATTGGTACGATAAAATGGACTCTTGACCTTACAATCTAGCTCATTATGTTCTTCCAACTGATTGTTTACCTGCACTGCACTTCCTCTGTAGCAGTTTCACTTTATTCTGCATTGTTTTTGTTTTCCTTTGTTTTTCCTCAATGCGCTGTGTAATGATTTGCTGTATGAACAGTTTGAAAAACAAGTTTTCAATTGTATCTCAGTACATGTGGTAATAATAAACAAATTCAAATTCCAATTCCAAATACTCAGAAATTCAGGCTGCATCCAAGGAAAGAGCAGAAAGTGTTAAATATCAGATCAATATTAGAAAAATCTCAAGCTTTAAGTTTGGCCAATCTGGCTGATGTGATGCATGACCACCAACAGACATATTTTCCCCTCCCCACTCCACAGCCCTTCCAGATGAGGTAGAGATTCACATGTACTTCCTCCAGCCTTATTTATTGCATTTAGTGCTCTTGATTATGGCCTCCTCTACATTGGTGAAATTAAACATAGACCAGCTAACTACTTTGCCAAGCATATGCCCTCCCTCTGCTACAGCCCTTACAGAACAGCCATATCTCAGAGCTACCTGTTCTTGGGTGAGGCTAAGCAAAATCTAGAGGAACGGCACCTCAAGTTCCACCTGAGTAGTTTGCAACCCGATGGCGGGAACATTGAGTTCTCCAATTTCAGGTAACCTTCTCCACTCAGGTCCATTTTCACGCCTTCCTGTAACATATCATCCTGGTTCCTCCCTTCATCTGTCCATCACCTGTACTATCCTCCATCTGGGTCCCTTGCCCCTGTGGTTTCCATCTGCCCACCCCACCTCCTTCATTTTGTTCCATGCTTCATCTTCCTTTCCAATCATGCTCATTACCTACATCCCTTTGTTGCCTTCGCCTCTCACCTCCTGGCCTTTGTCCTGAGTTTCACTCTTGCTTCCTGCCACCGGTTTTGCAGCTCTCATCGCCTAGATTCAACAATTGCTTGCAAGCTTTTGCTTCACCCTTACCTTCTCAAACTCTCTATCTTCTTTCTCTCTTTTAGTCCTGAAACATTGGCTGTCAATTTCCCTCGATACATCTTGCCTGGCCTGCTGAGTTACTCTGGCAGTGTGTTTTTGACATTTGAATGAATCCCACTGGAAATACAGCATTGGCATAGATGGTGTGAATTACAAACCTTTTGGGAAAAATCTGCTGAGGTAGAAATGACAATTTGCCCTCTTCAATTCCCCTTAAAATAGTACCTGCATGAAGATATGACAAGCTGGAGCCCCAGTGTTAAAGATACAGCCAATCACTATTTTATAGGAAAAATGTGGGGGTGGGGGGACAACATCATTGAAGATCTATCCTGGGTCCGACATATTGATCCAATTACAAAGAAGGCATGGCAGCGGCTATATTTCCTTATGAGTTTGAGGAGATTTGGTACATCACAATTTTTTCCTGCGTACCATGAAGTATTCTAACTGGTTGCATCACCATCTGGTATGAAGGGACCATAGGATCAGAAAAAAAGGGGCAGCAAGTTGCAAACTTAGCCAACCCCATCATGGTCACTATATCCTCAGCATCGAGAACATCTTACAAAGGAGATGCCTCAAAAAGGCATCATTCATCTTGGACCCCATCACCCAGGGCATGCTCTCTCCTCTTTACAACTATTAAGGAGGTACAGGATCCTGAAGACACACACTCAATGTTTTAGAAAGAGCTTCTTCCCCTCTGCCGTCAGATTTCTGAATGGACAATGAGCTCAAGTGCACTACCTCACTTTTTTTTTGCTCACTTTTTGCCCTACATATTTAATTATATACTCATGTATATGTACACACACACACACACACACACACACACACACACACACACACACACTCACACACACACACACACACACACACACACACACACACACACACACACACACACACACACACACACACACACACACACACACACACACACTTATTTGGTTATATATAATATGTACTTCTGGTAAGATGGTAGCGAGCTCAGATGACGTGGCTTCTATAGGATTAACCAGATGTGTCAGTCTCTTTTTTAAAGATATTCTTTACGATCGCTAGACCCTGCTTGACATTAAGAATGTAAAGTAGAAACAGAAACAGAAGGAGCTGGACTTGTTGCGGACTGCGATGCTGCCTGCAACATAGAAGCATTGTGCGCGAGTGAGGTGTGCAGTCTAACGGCGGGTGATCATCTTAGTCACCTTTCTTGTGATTGCAAGACCATGTTGGACATTGATGCCATGGATTTCATTGGCTTATTGCAGGGGCAGACAGTGGGTAGCTGCATGGCCTCTGTCATAACAAGGCCTAGGCCCCATGCCATGGTGCCACCTATTCGCGGCCACCCAGGGGGTTGGTGTCGGAGTCGGGCACTCCAATGGAGTGCTGGAGGTGACGTCCATGCTGCAGTCGGGGCTGCACCACTGCGTTTGCTCGGCACAAGACAAGTTATATTGTGTGCAACTGCAGACTGCTGCAAAATTCATGGACTCAGGGACTACTGTTTTTATTAGTGTGACTGTATTTTACTGATATCATATATGTGCTTGCTATCTTATATGTGCTATTTATGCCTTGTGCTCTGTATGACAGTTAGTACTGCGTTTTGCACCTTGGATAACGCTGCTCTGCTTGGCTATATTCATAGGCATTCATGTTTGTTGAATGGGAATTAAACTTGAACATGAACTATATATATAAACAGATCTCTACAAAGTGATACAAATTAATTACAAATACAAAACACAAAATAATTGATTGCATTATTATTCACCCCTTTCAAGTCAGTATTTAGAAGATGCACCGTCGGCAGCAATTTCAGCCTTGAGTCTGTGTCAGTTTCACACATCTGGGCTCCGCAATTTTTCCCCATTATTCTTTACAGAACTACTCAAGCTCTGTCAAATTGCATGGGGATCGTGAGTGAACAGTTCTTTTCAAGTCCAGCCACAAATTCTCAATTGGATTGAGGTCTGGACTCTGACTAGCTCACTCCAGGACATTAACTTTGTTGTTTTTAAGCCATTCCTGTGTAGCTTTGGCTTTATGCCTGGGGTCATTGTCTTGCTGGTAAACAAATCTACTCCCAAGTCCCAGTTCTCTTGCAGACTGCATCAGGTTTTCCTCCAGGATTTGCTGCTTTCATTTTACCCTCCACCTTCGCAAGCCTTCCAGCGCTTACTACAGTGAAGCATCCTCACAGCATGATGCAGCTGCCACCACGCTTCACAGTAGAGATGGTGTGTCTTTGTTGATGTGTGGTGTTTGGCTTACACCAAAAATAGCATTTCGTCTGATGGCCAAAAAGCTCAATTTTGGTTTCATCAGACCATAGAACCTTCTTCCAGCTGACTTCAGAGTCTCCTACCTGCCTTCTGGCAAACTCTAGTTGAGATTTCATGTGAGTTTTTTTCAACAGTGGCTTTCTCTTTGCCACTCTCCCATAAAGCTGTGACTGGTGAAGTACCTGGGCAACAGTTGTCTGCCCAGTCTCTCCCATCTCAGCCACTGAAGCTTGTAACTCAGTCACTCGGTTTTAAGGACAGTCTGCTAGAGGCAGATTTACAGTTGTGCCATCTTCTTTCCATTTCTTGATTAACTTAACTTTACTCCAAGGGATATTCAGTGACTTGGAAATTTTCTTGTATCCATCTCCTGATGTGCTTTACAACAACATTATTGCGGAATTGCTTGGACTCTTCTTTTGTCTTCATGGTGTAACTTTTGCCAGGATACTGACTTACCAGCAGTTGGACCTTCCAGATGTAGGTAAATTTTTACTACAGTCAATTGAGACACCTTGACTGCACACAGGTCTCCAACAACAGATCTCCACTTAACAAATTATGTGACTTCTAAACCCAACTGGCTGCACCAGTGATGACTTAGTGTGTCATATTAAAGGGGTTGAATACTTACGCAATCAGTTACTTTGTGATTTACATTTGTAATTAATTTAGGTCACTTTGTAGAGATCTGTTTTCACTTTGACACAAAAGAGCCTTTTTCTGTTGGACGGTGTCAAAAAAATAGCCAAATAAAATCTATGTGATTCAATGTTGTAAAACAATAAAACATGAACACTTACGGGGGGGGGTGAATACTTTCTATACGCACTGTGTAAATATATATATATATATATATTTCTAGTTGTAATATCACCAGCATCGAGGCCATGCTGATGAAGACGCAGCTGTGCTGGGCAGGGCACGTCTCCAGGATGGAGGGTCATCGCCTGCCCAAGATTGTGCTGTATAATGAACTCTCCACTAGCCACCGTGACAGGGGGGCACTGAAGAAGACGTACAAGGGCTCTCTGAAGAAATCCCTTGGTGTCTGTCATATTGACCATTGACAGTGGTTTACTCTAGCTGCCAATCACGAGGTCTGGCGACACACCATTCACCAGTCTGTCTCCCCCTTAAAGAATGCACGCAGGGCTGGCCTTGAGGACAAAAGGAGAAGGAGGAAGACCCGTGACACAGCAGCACCAAACTCAGAACAGATTTCCCCTTGCAGCCGCTGCGGCCGGGTCTGCCTGTCCCGTATTGGCCTCATCAGCCACCAGCGAGACTGCAGCAGACATGGGCAGCCCCTTCCTAAATCTTCGTTCGTGAAGCCAAGCCATGATGATTATGTGGTAGATTTTTTAAAATTATATAACGCACTGTATTGTTCCTGCAAAACAACAAATTTCAAGCTATATGCTATTGACATTAAGCCTGTTTCTGATTTCTGATTCATTGTTCTGTTGTGTTTGGCTGGCCTCTGAATTAACCAAAAGTATTGTCTCTAATATCAGCATGGTCCTCCATCCAGGGGAAGAGCCAAGTATCAGGGTCACCAATGGTCACTACAATCACCTGACAACACAGCCTTATGTTACTTAGCAACTTCAGCTTTATTTTGTAGTAGGTGGAACATCCCCTTCATAACTATAACTCGATGAAAAGTGTTCAATACATTTGTTGTCAAGTACTTGAGAAAGATGTGACTGTAGATGTGGACAGGCTGAACATTGATCACCTCAACATGATCTTTTAGTGTACAACTGGTCTAAGTGTGGAACAGTGTGACTCTGTAATTCTATAATACCTATGAATGATTAATCAGGTAATTGCATATGCTAACTTCAGATGTGATCTCCTATCTTCTTTGCTGAATAAGAACCTTTGTCTTACTAATCACCTGCCTAAATACGATGTGCTCAGCATTATCTGCCCAAACAGCTGTACAGGGTACATTGCATGGCCACGGAGCACCTCTCCTGCAAAACTGGCTTGTTTCTCTGTCACTTTGAATCCCTCATTCTCTTTGGGAGAACAGCTGATGTCAGCTTTGGAGCTCTGGACCTAAAAGAAATTGACACAGTAGTTAATGGGAGCCTCGGCAGCAGCAGAGACAATCAAAGAAATGAAATCAATGCTTCCATTATTCAATTAATATTTAAATAAACAGCACTGCAGTTTGCCAGCAGGAGGTGGAGCAAGTTTAAGGTCATACATCGCTGACCACCACCTGTTTAAGATGCATGCTTATGGATATGATGGCTCTTACCCAAGAGAAATTGTATATTACACAAAGTGGGATGGCACCTGATACAATTGATCTCCACCCACCTTTATAATCTAATTTGCTCAACGTACACCTTGAACTAGAAAATCCAGGATATTACAGTTGAGCATTTGAAGCTCTAGATATATTATGCTGTCAAAATCTGCTCGCACTTGTACAGAAGTAATTGCTAAGGATAGGCATATCTAGAATCATATAGAAAAATCAGAAGATGGTTTAAGTAAAATTGACATTGGGTTGTGTTTATGCTAAATCATATAACCTTGCCACTCAGCAACACCATACTCCCTTAAAAGTATCCCTCGTTCAAAATCTAACAGTAGCTGTTGTGAAGAGGTGGAGCTGTATAACCACTGATATACTGCTGAATGTGTAAAATTTACTCATTGACCTCTGTCATGTACATATGTAAAACAACTTTTTTCAGTGGAATGCAATGAGCTTTGTTTATTTAAATGGATGGAAGCTTAAATATGGGACTTCTGCGGCAAGCTGAATGTTCCCACCCTTTGCTGACTATAATTGAATTTATTCCATTTTTCATACACTGTACCTAACGAATAGGAAGTACCACTTCCTGAATTGCATCCTAAGGTATTTGGTAAGAAAGTGAAGAATATATTTTTCTCTCTGTTATCAATGAAAAATCTGTCTCCAAAGCACTAATTTACCAAAATATTTATTTTCAATAACTCCTGCATCTCGGCACATTTTATCCAAATTGGCAGCACCAGAGGTAAGCTGGCTGAAAACAAATCTGAAAATAAGAATCTAATTACAGACAAACAAGGGAAAAAAAGGCTTGCAGTCTACACAGAGCAAAATATTCCCATAATAAAAAAGTCATCATCAAGACTGGCATGTGAAAGAATGCTAGTTATCATCACACACTTCTTTGAAATGGGATTAACAGTGCAAAAACATCAACAATTAGAAGTGAGATACCGCGCAAGGTCGCAGGCTTTCTTTAAAATCATCTGTATTTACATGCTTGAAAATGTTAACAATGCACTTACAGAAGCTTTATATCTAGTGGGTAACATTCCACAATAAAAGCTGAGTGACAGCTAGTCATAAAGCTGCCTTTTCTCATATGAAGTAATCCCACAGCAAGCACTTGTTAGCCAAATGAGAGTCAGCTGAACCAACCATATTGTAACTCCTGTATTTGCATATTTCATAGTATGAACATTTTTTTCCATAAGTCTTATTATAGTTTTATATAAATAGTATTGTATAAGACATATTTACAAACTGCAAAATAATGTGAAATTCTGTCCTTGGCAAGGACCTTAATGTTCGTCCCCTTCACCATACATCAGTGAGTTCCACACCCGCCACACCACCGAGCTCTTCTGTTGCCTTTTGTCTCCGAGTCCACTTCTTTGATAAAAGATTCCCTTCCCTACACCAATGACCCCTTCTTCCATCTCCATCCCTCCTCCTCTTCTGGGACACCCTGCCCTGGTACTCTTCTTGCTCTGCATCTTTTCATCTCTAATTGCGAAGAGACACCAACCAGCTTGACTTCAGTTCTCCTCTCTCCTCCTGGAAATTTACCCCTCTGAATGAACTGCCTTCCACTCTCTCCGCACCAATCCCAAACTTATCATCAAGCCCAAGACAAAGGGGTTGCTGTTGTATTGTGGTGGACTGACCTCTACCTTGCTTTGGCCAGCCGGCAACTCTCAGGCATCTCCTGTTACTTACCGCTTGAAAAGAACCCCATTCCAGACCACCAGGCCACTGCTTCCCACATATTCACTAACCTCCTCAATTCCAGGGAACTCCCATCCACTGCCATCAAACTCGTCATTCCCTTACCACACACTGAGCATTTCTACCTCTTACTCAATATCCACAAACTTGATTATTCAGGTAGGCCCATTATCTCAGCCTGCTCCTTCTACCTCACTGAACTCATCTGCACACCTCAACGCCATTCTATCCCTATTGATTCAGTCCCTTCCCACTTACATTCACGATACTTCACATGCTCTTGATCTCCTCAAAATCGTTCAGTTCCCTGGGCCTGACTGCCTCACTTTCACCATGGATGTCCAATACCTATACATTTCTATCTTCCATCAAGATTCCCTTAAAGCTCTCCACTTCTTTCTCAACAGAAGACTCAACCAGGTCCCCTCCGCCACCACTCTCCTCCATCTGGCAGGAATGGACCTCACCTCTTCTTCAGCTCCTTCCACTTTCTCCAAACTCAAGGGGCAGTCACATGAGCCTTAGCTATGCCTGCCTTTTCGATGGCTATGTAGAAAAGCCTTCCCTGTTAATGCTTCCCATGTCATTCTGTGCCATATTGACAACTGCACTGTTGCTACTTCACGCACCCGTGCTGAGCTCGTCAATTTAATCAACTTTGCTTCCAATTTCCACCCTGCCCTTAAGTTCACTTAGACTATTTCTGACACCTCTCTCCCCTTTCTTGATCATTCTGTCATTCCTGGAGACAAACTGTCTACCGACATTGTTTATAAAGCTACTGATTCCCTTGTCTCTCTTGACTATACCACTTCCCACTCTGTCTCCTATAAAAATAATATTCCCATTTCTCAGTTCCTTCGACTCTGCTGAATCTGTTCTCAGATGAGGCTTTTCTTTCCAGAACATCAGAAATGTCCTTCTTCAAAAAAAAAGTTTTTCCTTTCATTCACCATTGATGATGCCCTCATCTGCATCTCCTCCATTTTCCAGACATCTGCGCTTATCCCATATTCCTGCTATCTTAACAGGGATCGAGTTCTTCTTGTCCTCATGAGCCTCTGCTTTGAACACATCATTCTCTTCCCACCTAACATATCTTTACCTGACCCCTCCCCCTCTCTGGTGACCGCAGGAATAGCTCCCTCTGTGATTGCCCTGTACATTTGTCCCTCCCAGCATGTATCCATGCAGTGACACAAATACTACACCTGCCCATTCACCTCCTGCCTCACCTCCATTCAAGACCCCACACAGTCCTTCCAGGTGTGGCAACACTTCACCTGCAAATCTGTTGTGTCTGGTGCTCCTGATGCAGCCTCATCTACACTGGTGAGACCCATTGTAAATTGTGGGTCTCCTTTGTTGAGCACCTCAGCTCCAACCTCCCAAATTGGAAATCTGGTGGCCAACGATTTTAATTCCTATCCAGATTTCCTTTCCAACATGTCGGTTCATGGCCTCTTCTTTTGCCACGATGAGATCACTCTTAGGGTGGAGGAGCAATGCCTATATTCCAACCTGGTGGCATGAACATCAATTTTTCTGTCTGGTAATTTCTTCTTTTTTTTCTTTTCCCCTCCCCCCTCCCTCTTCTTCTCTTCCCCACTTTGGCCTATTACCTTTTATCCTCACCTGCCTATCACCTCCCCCTGGTGTCTCTCCTTCTTCCCTTTCTCTCATGGTCCACTGTCCTCTCCCATCAGATTCCTTCTCCCGCTCTTTTCCTTTCCTACCCACCTCGCTTCACCTATCAACTTCTAGCTATCCCCCTTCCACTCTCTCCATTGTTTTATTCTGGCATCTTCCGCCTTCCTTTCCAGTCCTGATGCCCAAAATGTTAACTGCTTACTCATTCCTACAGATGGCGCCTGACTGCTGAGTTCCTCAGCATATTGTGTGTGTTGCTCTGGATTTCCAGCATCTGCAGCATCTCTTCTGTTTACATTACATCAACCCATTTCAGTGCATTTACACTGGCAAGTTGGTATTAAAATTAAACATGGCTTTTTGGAAAGCCCACAACCAAAACTTAATTCACAAGGTATTCAGCAAAGAGATTTCCAAATCCCTAAGAGGTTATCAGCATCATATTTACAGATCTTGTTTTATTTCCAAATCAAGGCCTGTGGACTCCAGTAGGCTTGAGAGAATGATGAGTTTCAATGGACTATAAAGTTGACCCTTGCATTCTTTGCCAACGACATATTATAATTCATTCAGTCGAGGACTGCCTGCCTAAAACAGAAGTTTAGTATGAAATTAAATACCAACTAGACAGCTTGGATTAGACTACGGGAAATTAGTCTCCAGAGCCACACTAAATGAAAATCAGATTTCAATTTAGAATTGTAATGTGATGGCACAAATGGTTTAAATATTGAGATATGGAATCCAAGCCAGTTTACAACAAACTGACTACAAGGGGATTAATTTTATGCACAAAAATGCCTTTTGTCACCATTTCATGTTGCTTGCTTCATCAAGCATCTATTTTGTACTGACGGAAATATGACCCCATCTGATTTCTTAGAAACACAAACTATACGGTAGCTTCAGAGTGCTCAGTGGACTGGAATTTCTCAACCTGCTTCCATCCATACAGTTTGAAGGACTTTGAGACATCAAAGTTTTGCTTAAAAACCTCTTGAGATTTCATTTATGTCAACTGACAACCCTCATCAAAATTCAAATCAATCTAAATTTGTAAAATTGGACCACAATGATTTAAGATATGTGGCAATTGCAAACTATAGCAAAACAGATAAAGGTAAGTTCAACATATGCTTTATAATACAGCCTATAAAGATTCACAGAAAGCAGAAGAGTTGTAGTAGCTTTATCTGTTCAGAGTGAAGATATTCCCTTTCACTTGTTTCTCCACCACCTTGGCACTGGAGTTGGTCGTGCTTGCCACAGCAGACTGTGTCTAAGCAGATGTTGTCCCATTAATTAGCTCTGGACCTGGTTCGATGAGAGAATTCCCAGCTCTCATTCCAAATGGGATAGGTCCCAGAGCACACGCTCCACATCTACACTCAAAAGCCAGCTTTACAGCACCATTTGTGGAACTGCTGCAGTTCTAAGTTGAATATATATTTTTTGAAATCTTATTTCAGGTTACAGCTTGAACCTTTAATGTCAAAGCAGTAGAAATAATTGGGAAGTTCATGGAAGCATTTTAATTATTAGAATAACGACTTTAAGAATGGTTCATATAATAACAAATTCAATAGGTGCCGTCTATATTTAAGAAAAAAAATCCTTGCAATCATGCTCAACTAATCTGAAGGAAAGATTGGATTTCATGTGATTGATTCAATTATGCCCTAAATCCCAGGAAATTTCAACAAAATAAAAAATCCTAGAATGTTGAGATGAACAATCATTCTGTGATTACTGTTTTAAGAAATAATTTATTGTAGCACAGCTGAATACCAGAAACATCTCTTCTCCCTTACCTACAGCAAATTACCGAATAGATGGTTTTTGCTTACTATCATGGATTAATTTCAGATGCTAATCCCAAACTGCATGAGGCGCTACAGAATATCTTGTGGACTATTTCACTTATTACTAATGAATGAGCCTTAATTATAGTATGTGAGAAATGCTAAATGCTACATTCAATTTGATGGCATGGAATTTAGACTGGATTCCAGTACAGTGTAATATTATTGCATAATAAATACTTGCAAATTGAGACGAAAATATTGTGTGACCAGTTTCAAATGCAACATATGAAGTATTTTTGACATATACATCGACTAATTTTAATACATATTTCTCACCTTCATTACCCACTCAATTGGTTATGGATGATCAGGAATTACAGTTGGATATGATATTCCACACCTCCAAGAGGACCACAGCCTTGTCATGGTTTGGAGGCTTGCATAGTTCAATGACCTAGAGAGCTCTGCTAGCTGGAATCAGCGCTTTATACATTGGCTCTTGGCTGGATCACCCTTGCCAAACAGGTCAAAGGGTAGAGACCAGACTAAGAGTGGTCCACCGGTCCTCTAGATACAGGGTCTAGCTCAAGGCTAATAACCTTGACTGGTCAAAAAAAAACTGTTACAGAAACAGCATTGAAGAATCCTTCTGCATCTGAGTGCGACCGTATTCCTGAGTCTCGACCCAGGACTTGCAGACCGACAGTAGTGAAAACTGAAAGGAGGCTGCTGACACGATGAAGGGAGCTGTGAACATTGCCAGAGATAGAGGACGGTCATTGCTACCCTAAATGCCAGTGACATAATGAACAAAAAGAAGAATGATACTCCTCAAGTGAAGTGAAATAGGAAAATACGAATCATTGCAGCAAACACTGTAGTTAATTGTAATTTTCACTAATTGGAGGTAACATTTTGCCTGAGACTGAAATCTACAACTGGCAAAAGTGAACCAGCACCCTGTTTCTATTTCCCATGAAGGTCAAAGGGAAGGAAAATTAGGTAACACATGGACTATTTACCCAATTGAAACTGCTTCCGCTTTTTGGAAACATATCAATCCAGAATCCAGAAAGATTATAATGCCTACTGTCTAGCTTTTCTGTCATTTTCTTCTTTCTGCTTTGTCTCTATCTTAATGTGGATAAAGGAAATAGTTCAGTCATTGTGAGGAGTACAGAAAGATAGCTGTCTTCAGTTCCAGTCATTTTATGGGTCATCCCTGATTCCCTAACTGCTGCTAAATGTATACATTAATAAATTATTTCCCTTTTTTAAGCCCCCGGAGGTGCTCTTAGGGATATAAATCTGTATTCTTATATTTACTCAAAATAATTAATAATAGTCTCAATAAACACTATCAGTGAAGTAGTGTTTGTGTGTGTGAGTCGCACCTATCTTGAGAAGAGTATTTGCAATGGATATGCTACCTTTTCACCTGCAGTTTCTATAAGCTGGAACATAGACATCCAGTTGTGATTGGTTACCTCCTTGGGATGATGTATACTTAGTTTTGGGGATCAAAACACCATGAACAATACTGACAAAGTAAGATAAGTTACAAAGCTAGTCCTAGCATTTGAACGCATAGTCCACTGATCACCTTTTCTTGGCTAATTAAATGCATTATACAAATCACTCTGCTAAATAATAAGTAATTCATATAAGAGTGTGTCTAAGAATGATGTAACAGTTACACATGATCTGTTATTATAATTATTTCTCCTGTTTTATTCCCATTGTGACTCTATTTACTCCTAATTACCAAACAGTGTAATTTTTATTGTTTCCTGTACTAGTTGCAATAAATAGATTGGAATAGTACTTCGCACTGAATGAGTTAACAAAGTGCAAATTTTCCTTATTCTGATTTTAATATGAGTTATAAAAACAAATGACCATGGTACTTCTGGAAGGAAAAGCTGGGAAATTTTGGAACAATAGGGTTAAAAGCTGTCAGAAGGAAACAACAAGTTGGCTACTGGCAGATGGAGAGAATCTTCCATTTTCAAGATAACTTTAATGAGCAGACTAGTTTAAAAAAAACATCAGTCTTGCTGTTCCTTCAAAGCAATCCAAGCTTGAGAAAATGAATTCGGTGATAGATGATATTTGTATATTCAGGTTTTTTGCAATGACATTGTAATATGTTGATATGCATAAGCCTATTTTTGTCTAACAGGACAAATATCCTTGGGTTTTCTCTGTCAAACCAACACTATTTTTCCATGTCAGAGGGCTATAATATCCTCTCGGTCCATAGCAGCCAGTGCATAAGGAATGATGCTATTAATTCTCCTGGGCAATCTTCAGGTCTGATTATTGGTGAAATAAATTTGCATGCTGAATATGAGGTAGGTGAATCACGGAGAGCACAAATTATATTTCCTGACAGCGGTTAGCCGATGGTACTGCACAGCTTGTTTTTTCTTTGTTGAAAGCTGGAGAATTTCAATTCATTACATGAGATTGGATAGAATTCAAGTCTCTTTATACTTGATATTGAGTCTGTTATCTCTGCATAGACTACTATTTTCCCCTGAGTACCCACCTAATCACTACTTAAAAAATCGAAACGTATAGTTAGTGTCATGATTTAGAGACCAGAGAAGCTTTATTTATCAGTACAGTGAGATCATTTCAATTTGAAACTTTATCACTCTCTGCATTTAACTGATTTGAAGGCTTTTTGCATATTGTGAATGAGGTAACTCCATCTAGCTACTGCTTTGTGTCCAATGATTTTTATAGACAAGATTCATACTTCATGTGAAAAAGAACAGGTTACCATGGATATAACTAATAAAAGCAGGTTTAAGGAGCACATATAGTGAAAGTATGAGTAAATATATTTCAGATATGCTCAATCAGAATCTTGCATTGTCAGGAAGATTCAGGCTTTGTGAAGGTGTTTAAATATGAAATGTGGTAGCGGCCACATTGTAAATGAATATTATATATAAATTCAAGCAATAAACATGATTTTTTTTCTCAAAATATTAATGCTAAAGAAGTTAATTCAATCACTCTTACTTCCAATATCTGAAGCAAAATAGCTGTGAAAATTAATTTTAGACATTCCTTATTAGGAAAATAATGAGATGTTACTGTGAAGAGGCACAGACGGCACAGGAAGGACAAACCTATCAAAGCCTGTCATTTGCCATCAACACTGACAATTAATTCTTTTCATATACTTTCATGTATTTAAAAAAAGAAATTATTTGATTTAATAATCAACATATAAATATATATAAACCAGATGCTGTAACTGTTTAATCTTTTGAAAGCACAGAAGAAATTTCCATTTGGTTCTACTCAAAGTTTATTGAATTAAGGTTTATTGATTTAAGATGGTCCCAACATAAACATTTCCATATTAGAAATTATTTTATGACTATCAATAGCTACTAAAGTATGTGTATTATCCCTGGCTTCACATATAATAAAACGGATGAAGTAGCTAGTCCTTTAATATGCATTCATGTCTGGGAAAATTGTGACAGGAATGATTTTTTCAAAACTGTCTAAAATAATTCATTTTGCAACATATCTGTTCCCTATTGATTTTCCTGGATTTGATGGCATGATATAGTTGTGATAAAACATTTATTATACAAAGGGAAATTAAACTTTTAAACTTTTTAGAAACGCATTACTCCTGACATCAAAAAGGGTTGGCATACATGACAAAGGAAAATAGTGGGTTGGTGTAAACTGACAAGAAACCCCTGTTGCCAGAATCAGTATACTAGTTAGTGAAGACAATGCTTTGTATATTAATCTGGCTGACTAGTGCAAGCTCGGTCATCATGCTGCTTAAAAACAACGAGGAGCAGCAATAAAACAGTGCTTTCCATAGTATTATGGTGACTTAAGGGCAACTAAATTTTTAATAACATTTTGAACATCACAGAAAAAACTGTCACTTGACATTGCTACCACAGTATATACATGAGAACGAGCAGAATATTACATCTCCTATTTACATAATGCCACCATCAGTTTTTAAAAAAGAACATTGCTTCCTCTACATTAGAGCTTATCCAGTGTACAAGAAATTTCAACTTTGTATTTTACTGTAAATGAACTACTGGAATATTCGGGAAGATACCTACACAATGCACTTTATGTACAGGTGTGTACTAAAATCTGAAGCCTTAAATAATGAATAACAGGTTTTTGTATATATCACATCATGTAAAATGACTAATCATTTTTCAAAATGTATTCTTGTTTGCTTGTCTTAATTTTAAAGAGGAAAATAAATGTATTATGTCGATTGTTACATGCACCATTTCATTCTTAAAATATATTCAGCTTATACCTTGGTTAAAATGCTGCACTTGCTGGATGCAAAATCTGAGACTTTTTTCACACTTACCCCAGTAAAGTTATGAAATGAAGAATATTTTTAAGAAAAAAATAAATCCACAGAATAATGTGAGTGCAATAATATGAGGATAAGTTTTCATTCCAGTAAAAGCTCCACAGGCGATGCCTATTTCATCTGTTTTTTAATTGTAATATTGTGCAAATTGTCCTCAATTATCAATCAGAGTAATAGGCAAAGCTATTGTTGATGGACAGGATATAAAACAGTTTGTTGTGTGGTATAACTCAGGCACATGTCGCTGAAGGTCCTGGCTCATGTATGATGTGACCTTGGTCTGAATGCATGGACTGTGCGTTGGCCTATCAAAACAAAAGAAGAATTCCAAATGACCTAACTGACTGACAGAATGCTTCACCTTTCAAGTTTAACGTAATATTCTCTGATAAGAAGCTTCTGCTATGTTTTTTAAACAAAACATATATGTGTGGTACTCTACAGAAATGTTCACCTGGCCAAAGAAGAACACGTAACTAGCACTGAAGGGAAAATGTTTTTAGAGAAGTGATGATATGACGATATGATGAAAATCAGTGTTTGCAGGTTTACATTTACTAGACTAAAATCAATTATATGCCCTGTACCAACAAAATATATGTCAGTGAAACAAGAAACCAGGACAAACTTTGCTTACCATCAGTGCTTGTGCATACAATATCTATAAAATGGTGTAATACCTTGCATAAACCCTGACCTGATATCAGTGTTTGTATATGTGCATTAAGTTAAAATGTGTATGCATGAAGTTATAAAGTGTATAGACCTTGTCCTATGACCACTGTTTGAAGGTTTGCATTCAAATAAGTAACACTAGGTGGAGCAGGCCAAGAGTATCAAAACCTTAGGCTCTCAAACCAGCATCACCTTGATGAGATTTGACAGCTTGCTCCACTCGAAAGCATAAGTCACCATTTTAATCATCTATTATATAGAGATACACCTAAAGTAGTTCAACTAAACTAACAAAAATAACAATGTTTTAAAATAAAAAAAAATAACTTAGTTAAGCACTCTTTTACCACTGTCATTTAAATATAAATATAACATAAAGTCAATAAAATTAAACCAAAACTTAGGTAAACTAAACTTTATAATGAAAATCACCAATCACAAATGAATGGGGTGCCAATTGCATACAGATCAGTAATTCCATGGCTACTACTGAACTTAATGCCGAGTCCAGCTGTGTAGCAGGAAGATACCTGTACTGTCTGAACAGTGGAGTACAGATGAATAGTGGTTTCCTACAAAATATTACCCAGAGTGAAGCAGAATCTATGTTACCGTGCTTCTGTCCTGCGATCAGATGTCGGCATAGAACACAATGCTGTGGAATAATACAACATTATATAGTGCCATTAAGTATTAACTGCATTGTTGGTCAGTGTGGTCATGAAGAATGCTCTAGAGAGTAATGACTAACAGAGAAATTTAGTGCATGAGTTAACATACCTTCGTTATATATTTCATATGGCTTGTTACCAGCCTATGACAGATCTAGGGAAAAAAAACACCTGAGTATACATGGAAGCGTTTGAAAAATATACTAAATGCTGGAGGAACACAGCAGGCCAGGCAGCATCTATAGGGAGAAGCACTGTTGACTGTTTGTCAGGAGTCCTGACGAAGGGTCTCGGCCCAAAATGTCGACAGTGCTTCTCCCTATAGATGCTGCCTGGCCTGCTGCGTTCCACCAACATTTTGTGTGTGTTGCTTGAATTTCCAGCATCTGCAGATTTCCTTATGTTTGCTTTTGAAAAATATACTTTTGGGTTACCAGAACATTAGAAAGTATTACTTAACATTCTATTTCAAATGATAATATTACAATTTACACTAAAAAAAAGAACCTTTTGAATTATGGCTCCTTAGAACACATTGATAAATTAATTTCAGATATTTAATTTTTGAAAGTAGTTTTAATTTTTGATATTATCTAGAGAACTGTAACCTTACAGTATGGCACTGCAGTATGTTAAAAGAGCTCCCATAACCAGCGATTCAGAATTGCATATTAGCATACATACAAACAAACAAGTTATACACATTAATAGGACACTTAGCCCCCTCAAAAATATTCTGACATTCAATAAGATCGGGGCTGATCTGATTGCAAGCTCAGCTCAACATTTCCACCTACCTATAGTAAACTTTTACCCCCTTGCCACACCAAGAAGATATTCAGCACTGAATAAAAATATTCAAAAATTCTGCATCCAATGCACTTTTTATACCATTTATTCTAATTAATAAATCACTTTTGTTTTAATTTACTGAACTTAATTTTTAGCAAACAGCATTGGCTGATATTAGCTTTTGTATTACACCATTTCATTTCTCATGATGTTCTTCACTTCAAAATATTTAAATTGTAAAACTAAACTACCTTTTCTAAGCTAAAACCCGTTGAAGCATTTCTTTACAAAAACAACCAATTCTTTCAGTGTGAACTGAAATCGCAGCAATAATTATCTGCTGGCGATTAACAGATTATGTCACTGCAGATTGATTTAGTTCAAACAATAATGCTAACAGCTCCCTTAAATGGATGCAATTAGCTGGGATCTTTCTTGATACGTTTCATCAGGTTGGTTCAATTAGCTTGCAATCAGAAATATCCGTGAATAAATGTAATGAATATATTTTCAACTATTTTTGTTTAGATATCACTTCACAATTTTTCACAAAATCATTCTGAAGCAAACAAAATCCACAGAGGTCCATGCTTGTGAGTTAAATCTTTAAATATGAATGATCAGAGACACACATAACAAATTTTACTTTATGGATATATGTCAAAACTCAAAATATTTCATTAATGTGAAGTAAAATACAATGGTTAAGATTATTCACTTCTGGTGTATGTACTTTGCACATATTTTATACTCATTAGAGTTAGTTACCAAACTATCTTCAATGAGTTAAATGTACTAAGTACATTTAGAAAACGAACATGTGAAGAACAAAACCAAGTGGTGTGTCAAGCAAAATGATCATTCCATCCTACTGATGACAGCCTGATATGCTAAGATACTCCTCCATTTAAGTTGAGATGAATGACAAAAAAGAGATCTAAAGTACATTAAATTGGTTCAGTCATTATCATAACAAACAATCTGCTGAAGGGACCCATCAGGTCAAGCAGTATCTCTGAGACTAAAAGAACTGTTGATGCTTCCGATTTCAACCAACCAATGCTGAAAAGTCCTTTATCCCCAAAGACCCTGAATTCACTCCAGAGTTTGTTTGTTTCTCCATATTCCAGCATTTGTACTCTCTTCTGTCTCTCAGTCATCATAGTTCTCTTTTGTATCAATTTAAGGTGATTCTGCACTCCTTCGGTTTGAATATAGCTTGTTAGGAAAATCCCTTTCTAAATGACGCTCTTTCTGTAAATCCAGCAATTAAACTCTTCTGATCAGCAAAAGGAAATTGTCATTGACTGTTGCTCTGATAGCACTTAAGTTAGCAAGAGTGTTAAATGATTTGTTTAACTGTAGTTATTTACATATTTATATTGCACATTAACATAGAAGAGTGGTCAATGGTATGATTATATGTATGCTTTGTTTTGATTAATTCGCAAGATGTAGGCATAACTGCCCTTGTCACTATTTTGTGCTCATGCCGTTTGGCTCTTGAGTCACTAGTGATGAGCTTGATTTTGAATCATTCTACTCCATCTGAAGAAGGTATTTCCTCATACGGTTGGAAGAGGAGATTCAAGGCTTGAATAATAAATGATTGTAATTTATTTTCTACTGAAGATGGTGTATGTCATAGAGGGCTACATGAAGTTTTTCTAATGCTTTTGAATATTTGGAAGGTAGTAATTCTAGTACTACCTTGTCCTTCCAGTGTTGCAGGAATGTAGCGCGCTTTTCAAGAATGTTGCTGGAGTACATTTTGTAGGTGGTGTGCAATGTGACAACAGTGTAGTGGTAATGGAACAGTGTATATTTAGGATAGTGAATAGGCTGCTGATAATGCCAACTGTTTTATTCTAAATTCTGTTAAGCAGTTCAAATGTGTTAATCCAGGCAAGAGGAGAGCATACCAACATCTTTGGAAATTGAAGCTTTTCTGCAAACAGTGGCGAGGCATGGGGCGGTAAGTAGAGAGAAATGATGGGTTTATCAGCAAGGTCTTCAGTCAGGTAAAGTGGCTGAAGCTAGTTCCTCATAACTGGGGTTCTATGAAACTGAAAATAGCTTTAAAAATTCAGCCAGTCATTGTCTTACATTACTTCTTCCAGTTATCAGCAAAATATTGACAAGTGAATGTACTAATTGATTATCTAACTCGGGTTTTATCAGGACTACTCATAGGTCATTATTCACTTATTCTAAATTCTAAATAGCTGTATCCCAGAGGGGAGGTAGGAGTAATCATCTTTGATGGTTAAAGCAGCATTAATATGAGAACTTGTTGGTGGCTAATTATTATTGGGCCTAGTACATTGCTATAGCTTTCTTCATGTGAGTACTCCTCTGGTGTCACGCCAATGAACTTTCTTTCATGCTAAGTCTAAAGTGGGGATCATCGTTAATCTATCGACTCCATTCACAATTTCTCAAATGATTATGTCTTCAGTATCAATCACTCCCAGTGGAACGGTGTTTCATTTAGCTGTGTACATGTGTATGGTTTCATGACAATAAACTTGAACTTGATTGGCATAAGACAGCTAATTACAGCTAATTGTTTGCCTCATAGCAGGCATGTTTATGGAGTACCAATAATACAGTCTGTTTTATTCTAAATGCTGTTAAGCAGTTCAAGTGTTTTTGGAGCTGTTTTAATCCAGGCAAGAGGTGAGCATAGGGTGACACCTCCAAAAAGGAAGAACCTTCACTTAGAATCCAAATGGACTATCATTGGTATTTTCCATGATCATCGATATCTGGGGTATTACCATTAAATCAAAACTAGCTACCTAAAAAGAGAAAGTCAGAAGCCAGATATTATGTATTAGGAAAATCACCTAGCAATTGCTTGTTTATTTTAGAGGTCTAGTCGCTCAGTTCTTGAAAAGCTGGTGGGGACATAAAAATCAGAAATATATTTGGATTCAAGGTTCAGATTTATTTAACACATGTACACCAAAACATACAGTAAAATGCACTGTTTGCATTAACAAAATACAACTTAAGGATGTGCTGTGGGCAGCTCACAAATATCACCACGCATTCTGGCAACAACACTGAATGCACACAGTGTTTAGCAGAGCAATAAAAATAACAACAGGCCGCCTCCCTGTCTTCAGCCTCCAGTGGACTCACAGACTCCCAGACATTGGGCATCCAACTTTCCCAGTGGACTCACAGACTCACAGACCCAGGGTTTCAACCATAAGGCTGTGACTTTGGTCTTTGACCTTTGGTCTTCAATCTTCAGTACTTGTTAGGACTCGCTGATGACAGAACCCAAACTACAGGGCTCAAACTCCTCACCAAGTTGCCAACCAGTTTGGGGGGAGGGGGTGGTCACTGACCCTCATACCTCCTGCCCCCACAGACCTCGGGACCCACTGACCTGGGTCCAGTGCCAACTTGGGAGGTTGCCAGCCCTCCTCCTCCTGGTAATCATTCACAGCACTTGCTGACCTGACATCCATCCAAAGGGATCAAAGGGCTTTCAGATGCTGAGTGCTCCAATCTGACCTCTAACACCTTCTCATCCCTGCCCCTAAACCCTGTCCTGACCCCTAACCTTCCACACTGTCCCCAAAACCATCCCTCCAAACCTAAAAGACAACATGTCTGAGACCTGACCTTGACGGATATCACAGCTCAGTGCCATCTTGACTGAACATACTACAGGAAAGTTCATCCTCCTTGATCTTCATAACGAACTTGTACTCTCACCATCACATCACTTCCACCTCCAGGCCACTTATTCAAGTTGAGCCTGAGTGTTCCCAGTTCCTGGAGTCTGCCTTTAGATCTTGAGACAATTTTCCATTCTCACATTTTCCTCACCACAGAGGACATCTATCGACAAATCCATAGCATACCCTGGCTCTGCCTCAGCCTCAGCCCATGTCCCCAGATGTCCTCACATGTGCATTTTATCATGCTTCGACTTAATACTCTACTTTGTGATCTAGTGGTCATTAGCAAGATCTTCCTGTACATAGGAGGGTGTCAAATATTCTAGGTTTGGGTTGTTAAAACACAGAGAGAAATTCAGAAACATGGGAAACATTGATTTCCATGTGGACTAGAAGAAATCAATTTGCTCCAAGAACAAAGACAATGAATTTCTTTGATATTCACATAGGTTACTGGATCATGGGAGCCATTTTGATTTTTGGGCAATTGAGCAGCATAGCTTTGTGGCCTGCTAGAATCTACCCTCATTTCTTCAGGCATGATGCAATTTGAAGCCCACATATTTGGCTGTTACACCTTTGACTGAATGCACTTGCTCCAAGAAGAAAAAAAAAGATTTGAGCAGTGAGACACCATGTTTGTTAATCCAAGAAGAGGGCTCAGAGAGGGACCAACCCCTGCAAATTCTTAAACCCACATCCCTTGGATTAAGGAATTACTAACTTCTTAAATCAATTTTGTCCATTAGTCAGAATATACACATATTATATGTAACCATACCTCGAAAGTGCTGTAATGAATGCATTAAAAGTTCATTTATGACTGGTTAGAGAATACAGTCACTAAGTATGGAGAGAGAGAGAGGAAACTAGTTCTGTCATTTAGAGGAATGAATGTACGTCAAACTTTTGGATTTAATAATATTATGGGAGGGCCTAATATATAGGGGTGTCTGTGAGTTGGGCATTTGTAACCTTGAAATGACCTGTACTTTATTTCCAGTAGGGTGTATAAAAAAATCATTGTGCACTAGATTGAAACCTAATGCTACTTCAGCAGTCAAATTTCTCTAAATAATAAGGTGTTTTTTTTTTGTTTTACAGTTATTTCTACACAGTGCATGTTATTATGGCTCAAGATACACTGCCTGAAAGCTTGGCTGGAATGGATTCAATGAGAGCATTCAATGGGGAACTAGATAAATTCATGAAAAAGAGAGCTTATCAGGACCATGAGAAAAAGAGCAAGTAGTAGAACTGATCAGAAAACGGTTTCAAAGGACAGCCACTGGCTCGGTAGCCCGTACTCTGCTTTGATTCTGTGACTCCAGAAGAGGATGTAATATGGAGAGGACACCTTGCTTTCTCACACTTGAACAACAATGCCCTGAAGAAAGCATTTACTTGGAAGTTTTCTATTCTTATAAAAATGAAAAAAGCTTGCTTCCTGAGCAGCATGATTTAGTTTTAATTTCTAGCTAAAGACATCCATTACTCAATAAACTGCCAAGTCACTTCATCCCAGAGAGACAACTTTAACCCATATACTGGAACTCCATTCAAAATCTGACTCTACACTTGAATATCACAGCACGTACCTGTACTTAACATAATTGTCTTCAGATGAGAAAAATAAACAATCAGCCAGGTGTATTGAGTGCTGACATTTAATAAGAGGATTTTTATCATGGAATTATGTGCAACTGTAAGTTCTAATTCCAAAGAGGAAAATGTTGAAAGAGGAAAGGTAAGAAGACTTATCTGTGTTTCAGATTCATAGGAGGAAATGATTGACATTGACATCATGCATCTTACAATTGTGAGGGATTAGGTAAGTCTGTCATGACAATGAGGACTATATCATATGACTGCTATTAGTTTATGTGATCTGAAACAATATAACTGATACAGACATTTCTGTAGGTCAGTTGATTTTCAGATGTACTTAGCACTGACACCAGCCTGAGGTACTCAAACGTAATACAGAGAATAGCACATGTCGGTATTCAAGGAGGACCTATAAAATTAATATCAATGAACGTTTATTAGAATGTGCTAAATTGTGATTATACTCAGTAGGTCATGAAGAAAATGGAAAGATTTGAAATAAATCCTCATGGACTGAAGAAGCCGAGGATTTGCTTCCTGTTTTATCTCTCTATGATCATTCCTGGCACCTGCTTATAAAATAATACTTCTGTTCATTCATTAAAACATCTACCTTATTCAGCCAAACAGAAGGTACCACCTCAAATGCAAGAGGTGTTATACAACATTAACTGCAATTACCACTCAGAAATGATGTTTAAAGTGTCTTTCAATGTACAGTGCTTGGCTGACTGACTAAATATAATCCATTTGAAAATCTATAAGATATTTTGCAGATGAATTAAATTAACCATGAGTAAAATTTGTATAACAACGTTTTGCTTGCATGGTGTACAAATTTAAAGGTTACCATTTGAACCTTGGCTTAGAAGTAATTTGCACATGTTTTGTTTTCAGGTTGGGAATTTTGGTAACAGAAAATTAAATCAGGAACAACCACTAATTTCACCCCTCTACACCCCTAAGTCAATAGCATCAAGTAAGTTATATAATACTGTTAGCACAATGTATTCTGCCTCCAAAATTATCTCCACAAGTTCAGAGAGTATTTTGTGCTGGCACTGCTATATTGCTACTGACCAGGAATGAATTTCTTGACAATTATGTCTCTATTCCATTTGGTTCCTTCGGAATTGCTAAGAGATTACAATGTGTAAAGCATTTTCACCTTTGGGCATCTATAGTTGTAGAAAAAGAGACAAAAAGTCCATCTGTAGAAATATGGTACAATAGATCTGTCATATTGTGCTAAGTAAGTAATGTAGTAAGGTATGCACATTTAACTCAACTTCTGAATTTCATTCCACTGAAGTTATGAATCCTATAGAGAAATAAGAAGAGATTTTTTGTGTCTAGATTGTTTGAACATGAAACTCTCTGCTGCAGGTATTATTTGTGGTAAATATCTTAGATACCTTCAAAAGGAAGCAATGAATAAAAGGAAAAGGAATGGAAGGATTCTACATATTTTATATCTTTAACACATTATTTTATTCTGGTGATAGATCGTTGGCCTGAAAAATTAACTCCCTTCTTCTCTTCACAAATGCCACCTGACATGTTGAGTATTTCCAGCATCCCTTGTGTTTTTTGGATAAAATTTGGTAGATTAAAAGTATTGTAATATGTAAGCAAGGCAGATAAAATGAATTTCAGATATGAAGCGGTATGGCAGAGCGTATGTGGGTGGGGAGAACTGTGTTGCTTAGTCCATTTCTTATCTTCCTTTCTTTGTTTCCACTATTAAAAAAAATAATTATTTAATCTTTGCAATAAAAAGCTGACAAAGGAATTTAATAGCAGTGCCTTGAAGTGTTTGAAGTGTTCATACAAAACTGCACAGCAGGATTTCACTCATGAATGTTTAAAATAGAAGGTAGAATTGTGAAGCAATATCTCTTTAAGTGGCTGTTTATCAGATTTCCTATTAAAACTATTGCCAACTGGTCTTGCAAATAAACATTATTATTTCCCACTTCAGCTATTAGTATAATTATATTTTGATTTATGCTTTAAAGCAGCCTTCCATATACCTGGGAAATTCACATCTTCACCAGACCTTGCGGTCTTACTGAATATAAGTGCAGTGGATAATAACAGGTAAAATTGCTATATAGAAAATTTTACTGATGAAGAAATTCTGGCATCTGATTTGGTGCTGCCATCTTTCCATGGCAGGCTTATTGAAGGGAAGATGGTTCATGTTGAGTAGGGAGTGAAGGCACACATGAATCAGGAGCAAGCAGAGGTCACTCAGCCCTTCCCACCAGTCAGCCATGGCTGATATGCTTGTAAGCGCATCTCTGCAAACCTTCCTAACTCCTGGTAATGTTTCACTCCTTTGTTTATTGAGAATCTGTCTACCTATGTGTTGAAAGTATTTAAAGACTTGACTTCTCTCACTCCTTGAAAAAAGTTCCAAATATTTTACAATAAACACTGAACAAATGCAGAAAAATTATCAGAGTCTTTCTCATTCTGATTTTGCTAATAACTGTGAATGTTGTGTATACACAGTGAAACCTTGTAATGATGAAAGCTTTTAAATGACAGATCGGAAAAATTGCCTATTTACTGTTTCTAGCCAGTATCAATAAACACAGCAACCATATTAAACATCTAGAGTGAATGAAGGTAGGATGGGAGATAAGCAAGTCAAGAATTAAAGTGTGCAGAGTGTGCCCTAGAGGGCTGAAGTAGATAGAAGCAGATGGACCAAATCTGTTGTTGAAGGACGAGAAAGTAACTTAGTCATGGACATCAAGCAAGGTCAAGAGTCGTCCATTCAGATACTCAGATCTGCTCCAGTATTGAATATGATCATGGCTAATTTGAGTGCAATTTCCAATCTGCCCTTATGCTTCAAAATAATGATTTGCTCCAGCACCTTTTGAGGAAGGAAGTGCAAAAGTTTCAGTATTCTCTGAGATAGAAAAAATATTCAGTGGGTGACCATGTTTTTAAATAGTGACTTCTAATTCTAGATTGGCCCACAAGAGGAAATATTCTCTCACATCCGTCCTGTTAAGATCCCGCAGAATTTAAAGAGTTACTTCAATAGAATGCTTCGTACCTTTGTAGCTGTGAATGCTCAGCTGAAAGAAAGCAAACATAAGAAATCATCATTGGAGAACTGGATGTGAGGAAACGGAAAGAGTAAATAATGCTTGACACATGATCATTACACAAATAACAAACTAAAGAAAAGAGTGATATTAGAAGAGGATGTCACAGTAGGTTACTGACTGCTGATGAGTTTCAATGAAGATAGAGAAGGGCATGTCTGGACATAATAATTAAATAGATAAGCATTGCAACTGTAATATTGCATCATAAGTGCTTAATTCACTTGGACTATCCTAAACTTGTGAAAATACATCTTTCTGCTACATTACAGGAAATCAGTAGTATTGTTATATGGAATTATCATTCTCATAAAGTTAAATTATATTTATCATGTTATATGTTGAAAAGTGATTTTGGGTTCCTTTGGAAGTTAAAAGGGTCATGTGCAAATTGAAGTATTTGGTAAAGGTGAAGAGTGAACTTAGGGGAATTGACAATGTCGGAAATCAGAAAACAAAATATGACATGCATATTTCAGCAAGGGGGATGAATTCACAATGACTGCATTAAAGCTGTGTTTTAAATGCAAAATGCATTTTTTAGCTTTAAAATTAAAGCTGAGAAATAATCTTCTCAACAACAATTAACATTTTATTGTTGGTAAGAACAAGCGTCCCACTTGTTCATCAATAGTATCAAAGTTCAAAATAAATTTATTATCAATGTACATACAGTGACATGCAAAAGTTTGGGCACCCCTGGTCAAAATTATTTTACTGTGAATAGCTAAGCGAGTAAAAGATGACCTGACTTCCAAAAGACATAAAATTAAAGATGATTCATTTCTTTAATATTTTAAGCAAGATTACTTTTTTTATTTCTATCTTTCACAGTTTCAAAATAACAAAAAAGGAAAAGGGCCTGAAGCAAAAGTTTGGGCACCCTGCATGGTCAGTACTTAGTAACACCCCCTTTCGTAAGTATCACAGCTTGTAAACACTTTCTGTAGCCAGCTAAGAGTCTTTCAGTTCTTGTTTGGGGGATTTTCACCTATTCTTCCTTGCAAAAGGCTTCTGGTTCTGTGAGATTCGAGGTCTATCCACAGATTTTCAATGAAGTTTAGGTCAGGGGACTGTGAGGGCCGTGGCAAAACTTCAGCTTGCGCCTCTTGAGGTAGTCCATTGTGAATTTTGAGGTGTTTAGGATCATTATCCTGTTGTAGAAGCCATCCTCTTTTCATCTTCAGCTTTTTTACAGACGGTGTGATGTTTGCTTCCAGAATTTGCTGGTATTTAATTGAATTCATTCTTCCCTCTGCCAGTGAAGTTTTCCCAGTGCCACTGGCTGCAACACAAGCCCAAAGTATGATCGATCCACCCCCATGCTTAACAGTTGGAGAGGTTCTCTTTTCATGAAGTTCTGCACCCTTTTTTCTCCAAACATACCTTTGCTCATGTGGCCATAAAGTTCTATTTTAACTTTATCAGTCCACAGGACTTGTTTCCAAAATGCATCAGGCTTGTTTAGATGTTCCTTTGCAAACTTATGACGCTGAATTTTGTGGTGAGGATGCAGGAAAGGTTTTCTTCTGATGATTCTTCCATGAAGGTCATATTTATGCAGGTGTCACTGCACAGTAGAACAGTGCACCACCACTTCAGAGTCTGCTAAATCTTCCTGAAGGTCTTTTGCAGTCAAACGGGGGTTTTGATTTGCCTTTCTAGCAATCCTACGAGCAGTTCTCTTGAAAAGTTTTCTTGGTCTTCCAGACCTCAACTTGACCTCCACCGTTCCTGTTAACTGCCATTTCTTAATTACATTATGAACTGAGGTAACAGCTACCTGAAAACACTTTGCTATCTTCTTATAGCCTTCTACTGCTTTGTGGGCATCATTTATTTCAATTTTCGGAGTGCTAGGCAGCTGCTTAGAAGAGCCCATGGCTGCTGATTGTTGGGACAAGGTTGGAGGAGTTTGAGGAGTAGTAATAAAGCTTTGAAATTTGCATCACCTGGCCTTACCTAATGATGACTGTGAACAAGCCAAAGCCCTAACAAGCTAATTAACTTCTGTGACCTTGGTAAAAGTTATCTGAGAGTTCAAATCTCTTGGGGTGCCCAAACATTTGCATGGTGTTCCTTTCCTTTTTTTCCACTCTAAAATTGTACAAAACAAAAATAATACACTAATCTTGCTTAAAATGTTGAAAAGAAAGTTTAATCTTTAACTTTATGACTTCTGGAGATCAGTTCATCTTCTACTCATTTAGCTATTCACAGTAACAGAAATTTTGACCGGGGTGCCCAAAATTTTGCATACCACTGTATGTGTCACCATATATAACCCTGAGATTCAATTCCTTGTGGGCATTTTCAATAAACCCAATAACCATAATATAATCAATGAAAGACTCACACCAACTGGGTGTACAACTAGTGTACAAAAGACAACAGATTGTGCAAATACAAAAACAAAGAAATAATGATGATAATAAAAAATAAATAAATAAATAAGCAATCAAGAGATGAAGAGTCATTGAAAGTGAGTCCACAGGTTGTGAGAACATTTCAGTGATGGGGCAAATGAAGTTAAATGTTTGGTTCAAGAGCCTAATGGTTGAGGAGTAACAACTGTTCCTGAATCTGGTGGTGTGAGTCCTGTGGTTCCTGTACCCTCATCCTGATGGCAACAGTGAGAAAAGAGCATGAGCTCGGTGCTGAGCTCCCTGATGACTGATGTTGTTTTCCTGTGACAATGTTTCTTCTAGATGGCAGAAAGGGCTTTACCTATGATGGATTGGGCGATATCCACTACTACAAGATCTAGAATCTTATTGAACTAATTAATAAGCTTCAAGACCTTGGCCGCAATATCAGGAAAATACTAATTAATTATCTATTCACACATATTTTAATGTCTAACTTCACATACGAAAATTCAGCCAACCCTGAATGAAAAGTGCAGAGCCAAGGGCAAAAGTTGGTACTAGAGTCCAAGAGGTCAAGGAACAGGAACATCGGGCTTTTTCGTCCATTCAGTGAGATCATTACTGTTTGATCTTTGGCCTCAACTCCATTTTCTTGTCTCATCCCCATAACTTTATGGCACAAAAATAAGAATATTTTATCCTTGAGTATATTTAATGAACAGAAAATTTAAGAGTTATAACTCAATAAGAGAAGAAATCTTTTTATCAGTATCAAGTAGGCAAACCCTTCTCAAGAGACCATGCCCCCCATGCTGGATTCCACCACTTAGAGTTATTTTCATAACATTAAACCTTGCCAGGTCCTCTCAGTTCAGTAAGATCACCTCTTATTCTCCTGAATTTCAGAGAGTACATACTACTCAATCTTCCCTCAATAGAAACACTCTGAAACAAGTAGACCTTTACAACACTGCTTCTAAGCAGGTTTATCTCCCTAAACCAAATATTCTGAAATGCAGGATTGTTCCATCCTAAGAAGTTCTGAAATGCAGGATTGTTCCATCCTAAGAAGTTCTGAAATGCAGGATGTTGTCCTGGACAACAAGTTAAATGTGCAGAAAGAATAAGTAAATTTAGGAAGGACAACAAAATTCAAGGGGCGTATAGCCCAATGGGAGTTCGGGGAGCTGGGTTAAGCACAATAGGCAGCGATTTAAACAGAGAAAGGAGAAATGGGCTAAAAATTTTGTATCTGAATGCACGAAGTGTCAGAAATAATGCGGATGAGCTTGAAGTGCAGGTGCGAATGGGTAACTATGATGTTGTTGGGATAACGGAGACATGGCTGCAGGGAGATCAGACCTGGGAAATGAATGTACAAGGGTATACGTGCTATCATAGGGACAGAAATGTGGGCAGAGGGAGTGGGGTGGCCCTGTTGGTGAGGAATGAGATTCAGTCCTTTGTAAGAGGGAACATGGGATCAGGAGAAGTAGAGTCTGTGTGGATAGAACTAAGGAACAGTAAGGGCAAAAAGACCCTAATGGGTGTTGTCTACAGGCCACCAAACAGTAGCATGGATATTGGGTGCAAGTTGAATAGGGAGTTAACATTGGCATGTGGCAAAGGTAATGTCACAGTAGTTATGGGGGATTTCAACATGCAGGTGAACTGGGAGAATCAGGTTGGTGCTGGACCCCAGGATAGGAAGTTTGTAGAGTGCCTAAGGGATGCATTCTTGGAACAGCTTGTACGAGAGACGACTAGGGACAAGACTATTCTGGATTTAGTGTTATGTAATGAACAGGATTTGATAAGCAATCTTGAAGTAATGGAGCCATTAGGAGGTAGTGATCACAATATGATAAGTTTTTATCTGCAATTTGAGAAGGATAAGGGCAGATCGGAGGTGTCAGTGTTGCAGTTGAACAAAGGAGACTATGGAGCCATGAGGGAGTAGCTGGCCAAAGTTAACTGGACAGATATCCTAGCAGAAAAGACAGTGGAACAGCAATGGCAGGTATTCTTGGGAATAATGCACAAGGTGCAAAATCAGTTCATCCCCCAGAGAAGGAAGGGTTCAAAGGGGGGAAAGGGGCCACAGTGGTTGACAAAGGAAGTCAGAGATTGCGTAGCATTAAAAAAAAGGAAGTATGACAGAGCTAAGGTGAGTGGGAGGACAGATGATTGGGAAATTTTTAAGGAACAACAGAACTTAACTAAAAAGGCAATACGAGGAGAAAAAAATTAGGTATGAACGCAAGCTAGCCAGGAATATAAAGGAGGATAGCAAAAGCTTTTTTAGGTATGTGAAGAGAAAGAAGATAGTTAAGAACAATGTTGGGCCCTTGAGGAATGAATTGGGTGAAGTTGTTATGGGAAACAGAGAAATGGCAGAAGAATTTAATAAGTACTTTAGATCTGTCTTCACTAGGGAAGACACAAGCAATCTCCCAGATGTATGGATGGGCCAAGGACATAGGGTAACAGAGGAAATGAAACAGATTGACATTAGGAAGGAAATGGTGATGTGTAGACTGATGGGACTGAAGGCTGACAAATCCCCAGGTCCAGATGGTCTGCATCCTAGGGTACTAAAGGAGGTGGCTCTGGAAATTGCAGATGCATTGGTATTCATTTTCCAATGTTCCTTAGATTCAGGATCAGTTCCTGAGGATTGGAGAATGGCTAATGTTATCCCACTTTTTAAGAAAGGAGGGAGGGAGAAAACAGAGAACTATCTTCCTGTCAGCCTAACATCAGTAGTGGGGAAGATGCTAGAGTCCATTATTAAAGATGAAATAGTGGCATATCTAGATAGCACTGATAGGATTGGGCCAAGCCAGCATGGGTTTATCAAGGACAAATCATGCTTGACTAATTTACTGGAGTTTTTCGAGGATGTAACCAAGAAGTTAGACAAGGGAGATCCAGTGGATGTAGTGTACCTCGATTTTCAGAAGGCATTTGATAAGGTCCCACATAGGAGATTGGTGGGTAAAATCAGAGCTCATGGCATTGGGGGGAAGATATTGACATGGATAGAAAACTGGTTGGCAGATAGAAAACAAAGGGTAATGGTGAATTTGTGTTTCTCGGAATGGCAGGTGGTGACTAGTGGGGTGCCACAGGACTCGGTATTGAGACCACAGCTGTTTACGATTTACATCAACGATTTAGATGAAGGCATTGAGAATAACATCAGCAAGTTTGCTGATGATTCTAAGCTGGGTGGCAGTGTGACATGTGATGAGGATGTTAGGAGAATTCAGAGTGACTTGGATAGGCTGAGTGAGTGGGCAGATACTTGGCAGATGACGTTTAATGTGAATAAGTGTGAGGTTATCCACTTTGGGAGTAAGAACAGGAAGGCAGATTATTATCTGAATGGTGTAGAGTTAGGTAAGGGAGAAATACAAAGAGATCTAGGAGTCCTTGTTCATCAGTCACTGAAGGTGAATGAGCAAGTGCAGCAGACAGTGAAGAAGGCTAATGGAGTGTTGGCCTTTATTACAAAGGAAATTGAGTACAAGAGCAAGGAAATCCTTTTGCATTTGTACAGGGCCCTGGTGAGACCACACCTGGAGTCTTGTGTACAGTTTTGGTCTCCAGGGTTAAGGAAGGACATCCTGGCTGTAGAGGAAGTGCAGCGTAGATTCACAAGGTTAATTTCTGGGATGTCCGGACTGTCTTATGCAGAGAGGTTAGAGAGACTGGGCTTGTACACGCTGGAATTGAGGAGATTGAGAGGGGATCTGATTGCAACATATAAGATTATTAAGGGATTGGACAAGATAGAGGCAGGAAATATGTTCCAGATGCTGGGAGAGTCCTGTACCAGAGGGCATGGTTTGAGAATAAGGGGTAGGTCATTTAGGACAGAGTTAAGGAAAAACTTCTTCTCCCAGAGAGTTGTGGGGGTCTGGAATGCACTGCCTCGGAAGGCAGTGGAGGCCAGTTCTCTGGATGCTTTCAAGAAGGAGCTAGATAGGTATCTTATGGATAGGGGAATCAAGGGATATGGGGACAAGGCAGGAACCGGGTATTGATAGTAGATGATCAGCCATGATCTCAGAATGGCGGTGCAGGCTCGAAGGGCCGAATGGTCTACTTCTGCACCTATTGTCTATTGTCTATAACATCAACAATTCCTTCCACAAATACTGCTTGACCTATTGAGTTCCTCAAGCAAATTGTTTGTTCTTCCAGATTCCAGCATCTGCATTGTATATCAACAATTTTCTTTTACATGGTGGCCCTGTGGCAAAACATTCCAAGGAACAATTCATGAGCATCATCGAGGTAATAGGCTGTGCCTAAAACCATGATTAAACCCCTAGTTTTAAGGGTCCTCTTAAATGGAGAAAGGCAAGATTAGGGGAAGAAACAAAAGTCCATAATGCAGGACCGATGTAGCTTTAAGCACCAGTACCAATAATGAAATGATTATAATCAGAAATGTGCAAGAGTCAAGAATTGAAGGAGGTGAACATGTCAGTAGGTAGCAAAGCTGGAATAACTTACGGGGATAAAGAGGCATTAGCTCTCACCTGGATTCCAAAATCAGTTTGTGAATTTGAAATCTGATGCATGGCTGGTCCGGAACTCCATGCAAGACAGCAATCATGAAAAGAATCACTGGACAGAATTTATTAGGGTCCATGTAGCAGTGTTTGATAAAACTCGAATTAACAGAGACCTGTGGTAAACGCATCCAAGAACACATTAGAATAGACAAGATACAAACAGTGTTTCAGCAACAGAAGAGAAGAGGCAGGGGCAGAGCTGGGTAATGTTATGGAAGGGGAATAAAACGGTCTTTAGAAAATATGTACAAAGAAAATGTAATCATCCACTATATTGAATCTTAATTTATATGATAACAATACTAGCCACAAGCATAAATGGTAAACAATCCCTCACTAATTTAATGTACAACTGATATACATAGCTCTGCTTGAGAATCAGAGCAAACATACTGTGTTTTTAAATGACTCCTCCTTTACACCCTTTTCACTTTTCAACACTACACATCTGTGTTATAAATGCACCACTGATTAAAATGTACTAGATCTTTAAGCAAAAGGCAATATATCAAATGTCTAAATAAATCCACAAAAATATACAATAACCAAATGCAGATATGTCGTCTTATACTGAACTACTCATATGTTAGTCTTTTTTGCTTTCAGTAAGTGCTTAAATGAAGAGGAATTGTGGTCGCTCTCTTTGCTTATCATGGTAGATGAGTGCAGTAACTGGAACTATGTTTTGCTCATACAAACTGATTAAAAATTATCAACAATTGATTTGTAATCATTTGCATTCAATGGTGGAGGGAAAGGAAGGCAATCTGGCTTTAATTGACAATGTGCTGGGGTTAAGGGTTGGATTTTAGAGTACATCGTTTTCAGTTGTAGTAATATAGAGGTTTTGAGTGAAAAGAATCTTCAGTGTGACATACCATTGAATATCAGGCATGAGACCACTTTTCTAATTCCACATACTAAGCTTTTTCTTTCTTGAATATTACCACTGTGGGAAGTTGACAGCACTTTATTCCAAAGAGAGTAGAATTTCCTTTCCTCCTCTAGCGTTTGAATAAGTGGGTGCTATCATTTTTGAATTTTTTTTCAAGTCTGGAAAGCTGTTGAACAGGGTGGAAATTTATCAAACACACTGAAATGATGGAAGTAATTTACATCCATTTTTGATATCCATTGTTCTCCCTGTCACTACTGATGCTAGGACTTGGGCAGTGTCAGAAATCTGTATGCATTCATTTTCATGGAGAGAACACACACTTTGGGAGTCCTGTGTATGTAGGTCTAACAGCATTTTAATACTTGCACATGGATAACTTCAATTAAATTAGACCTTGTGCCTATAACAAAAATGGATTCACTATAAAGCTTCAACTGAAGATTACAACATAGAAATATATTGTCAAAAAGCATTTTGTCAAAATGTACAATGCATTCATTAAAAAGTTCTTAGCCTCAATATCAAAGTCTGACCTTAAATGAGTTAAAGACCAAGCACCTCTTTATATACTTTTTCACATTAAACTCTTAAACAGAATCTATATATTATAATTCTTTTTCTTTGTCTTATTTATTCTGAAAATTTCAACATTTATTCAGCACCATGTTATTTGATGATGAGTTTGAAGGTTTTTTTGTGTGAAAGGCAAGAAGATGTACTCTGTCTGTTGGACATGAGAGTATGCTGTAGGGTTGGTCTGACTCTGAATTCTGAAGTATATTCCCCATTCATCCTCCTTTGAAATTCATGAACCATTTGAAATCCACTACAATATTTCTGCATAGAGTAATCAAAATGACTAGATTTGACTTCATCATTATTGTTCACTCAAGAATTCTTAAAAGTTAAAGCATGACCTGCCTCTGCAGGGTGCCTCTCTGTTTCTGGTGCCTCATTCAAGATGTAGCTAGATGAAAATGCAGCACCATTTGTACAGTTGTTACAGCCGCTGTGTGCTAAATTTATAACTGAGTTTCGACAAAGCTTAAATCTGGAGTTTCATGTGATGGAAGTAAAGAAGTCAATTATTATTCTGGAGCTTGAATGACCATAAACTCATGACCATAAACTCAAGTGTTTGTGTTTTGCAACAACTAGCAAGTGGAGACTCTGAAACCTGAAAGGAGCATTTGTCCTCTAGGACTAACCGGAACGAGGCAGGCAGTTTTCTAAAGCAAATTTCTATGTAATAAATATATAAAAGAATCTGATACCACAGCATTAACCATGGAGCTATGTTACTAATTATATACCTTCTTTGCCATTTTTCAGTAATTTCCTTTTACGTCCTGATTATAATTTCAGTGTTATTCAGTACCAATATCATCCTGTATAAGATTGACTTGTGTGCCACCCATTCTTGACTTACAACAGTCTTTTAGATTAACCCTTGGGACCCAGGTAGCTCTGTCAGCCACACTATTTGTTAATATGCAAACTACTCCTGATGAATTCATACTGGCTTTGTCCTTACAGCCCTGATCAAAATCTCTGTATATATAATCAGTGCTCAAGGAAGACTTTTCCTGAGAAAAAATATATAGATCCAACAAATTAGTTATCACGGGCTAATCAGTAAACTGTGGGAAGCTTTACATTAATTATAGAGTAACTGTTTGCTTTATTGCAGATTAAAAAAAAAGAAAACCGCTTTTATATTCTAGCTAGCTCTGCATGGTCTCTTTATTTCATTGTTCAATTTATTCATGCTAGCTCTTTACTGGAAACAAATCCACAAAGGATTAACTTATTTTTCCCTTTTAAAACTATATTAGGGGAAAGCAAGGAACAAGAATGTTGAGGCCGTGTTCTGTGGTACTTGAGCTCCTCGGGTAATTATACAGAGGGAAGGAGCAGAGTAGCACCGCCCTGACCCAGTGTGCCTCAGAGCTGCACTTACTCTGGCAGTGTCACGTTTTCAAGCACTCCATCATAAAAAAAAAGCTTTGCCTTCTCTGAGTTGAGACCACTGTCTGTGTGGAGCACGTGGATCAGAGGGTCATTAAAAACCATCAAAGGAGGCAGCATCATGATGGTAATAAGATGGTTTCAGGGAAATAAAGTGAGCATTGATCTGCAGTACTGAGTGTGACATTTTAACCGAGCTTGGAGCCACAACAGCTCCAGCCGCCCTCTATTCATCTCCCTGCCTATTTTAGTAAATTGCCTTTTTCCCAACCACTGGTCTCAGGGGTCAGTCCACATTAGCTATCTTGTTAATACTGAGGGGATCAATACTTAATCAACAAGTAATGGGATTTTGCAGTCATCCCATATGATCTTTCAATAAAGCCCCAAATCTATCTCAGCCATTCCTGTAGCTGACTAAAAAATGTACAATACTATAGAGCAGGGATTTGATGCTCTGATGCTCTCCAGCTCATCTGCATCTGATTAAGACACTGTGCCGTTGCTGTCCTTCACCTCTTTGTTCCTTTTATCCTCGTGTAATAGAGCATTGCATAGAAATTCAACATCTCTGCTTAGGGATATAACAACAAAATGAATTGATATTAACTCCATGAGACCTGAGTCAGTATGTTCAAGGTCCTTTTACTAATGCAAAATGCTCCCAAAACAATACTTAATTAAAACAAAGTCTGCGCTGAAAACAAGAAGTAAAATACATTTTGGAAGGAATTATTGGGATGCAGTGAATCGGCAAGTGCAAGTGGTGCTGCTCACCAGAGCCTCTGCTCAAAGGGCTTCATTTTAACTCCCTCTGTTTTGCAGAAAACAGGCCAAAGCAGAGAAAGATGGGGTCAGATTCACCACAATAGATTCGCCATTTCTATCCTGATCTGGTCACCCGCCACCACCCCTGCACTCTTTGGCAAGAGAATGCTTCTTTAAATGTGCACATTGGACACCGATGCTGTCATTGAATCCTGAGGCAGCCGGAATCCTTTCCTCATTTGGGCAAATAGATCTCAACAATGAGACAGGACTAGATAAGTTGTTTGTTCTTTAATTTCCCTTCTAGCCCAGGAGGAGCAGGTATAATTTTCATTCTGGCCAAACCCACATTACTCCCCGAAAGGAAACGTCACCTCCCTTACACCTTGATGCCAGACTTCCTCCCATCTTCTCCATTCAGCTTTTCCTTCCTAGGCATGTACCATTTCCCAGGCAGGTTTAACCATGAATCCCAACCAGTGCATCTCCAATGGATGGGCATCACTGCCTTAATGTTTCTACCCTGCGGTTATCAAGCAGCATGAAGCTGTTAAGGTTGAGCAAATGTGACCAGATGAGTATATTGCTTACTGAGGCACATTCCAAGCTGGAGTTAAAATTGTGCCCCATCACCAGCCGTGGGTCTCACTGGCTGATGCTCACCTGCCCAGCATGTCCTCATTATTCTCTCTCCTTTGATATTCCCAGCTCCACCACTGGGGGGCACACTTCATAGTACAGGAGGAACATTCTGGAGATTATACACCATTTATATTTCTAATTTATTATTTATAAGAAATTAATAGTTCATGTGGCGGATTATACTCACTTGATAAATAGTAAAAATCATCACTCCCGTCTGCTTTTGTGCAATTGAGAATTCTGTTTCTCAAATCATTATCTCAGCTTGGAATTTCCTGATACTTGATCCCAGAAAAATTGATGATTAATTCTGCCATAATCATAAATAAAAGCTGCCACGTAGTTTTAATAAGAACTTTCTATGATTTATTAGCACCAGTCAAGTAATGGCAGCCATCTTTGCTCTTCTGATCATACTTTTTGATATTTGATTCAATCTGATGAATTTTGCAATAGTTATGCAAATAAATGAAGGAAACATTGAAAATACTGGGAATACTCAGTGGGGCAAGTTGCACATGTGTGTGGAAAGAGAGAGGAGAGGGGAGAGAGAGGGAGGGAGGATAGAGAGGGATGGAGGGAGAAAGGGGGAGAGGAGAGAGAGAAAGACAGAGAGGAGGGGGAAAGAAGAGAGAGAAATAGAGAGAGAGTGAGAGAGAGGGGAGAGGGGGAGAGGAGAGAGACAGGGAGAGGAGAGAGAGGGGGAGGGAGGGAAAAGAGGGGATAGGAGAGACAGAGAGAAAGGAAAGGAGAGAGGGAAGAAGAGAGAGAGAGGGAGAGATAGAGGGGGGAGAGGAGAGAGAGAGAAAGAGAGCAAGATGGAGAGAGAGAAGAGAGGGGAAGAAAAAGAGAGAGAGAGAGAGAGAGAGAGAGAGAGAGAGAGAGAGAGAGAGAGAGAGAGAGAGAGAGCATGAGAGATACAGACAGACTGAATTAACATTTCAAGTCAAAGACCTTTTGAATAATTTTGATCTGGCCCTAAGTAACACAGTGACTCACAACCAACCTATTTGAGCTGAGCTTACAGCTTTCCAGGACAAATCAACAAAAAGAGCTGCAGCTGCATTGCTTTGAAAGTGATCCGTTTAGGTAGGCTTTCAGCATTTCAGAAGTAACATATACAGTGGGTTTCATTTAATTGGGCCATCGGTTAATTAGGGCAGCTGTTTATTTGGGTCAACTCTTAAAGGACAAAAATTAATCAAGAAAATAGCCTGGATTCCTTTCATTTATTTGAGACACTATATCACTTAATTGGGACAGGACACAGTTGCCAAACAGCTTCGAACTGGTGTCAGTCACATGCACTTGCATGGCATTTAGGCACTACTCTGTGCTTAGAGCAAACAGTTTTTAAATAGCACAGTTGTGTGTGTTTGTGTTCAAAAAGCAGTGATACTTGTCACTGATAATTCATGAAAAATAAGCAGTAAAACAATTCACAACTGTTTTGCTCACTGCAATTTCCAGCATTCAGGCTTGGAGATGCCAGAAGAGGCCAGGAGTGAAAATGAAACAATCCCATTACTTCAAAAAGCTAGGAACTACAAATAAGTTGAAGGTATCGAAAACCATCTTGAATGTTACAATACAAATGAAGACTTGGAAAATACAATTGTCAACAGCATTTCATGAAGATAGTTCATTATCTGCACTAGATGACTATGCTTTTGTCTTTTTTATGCCTTTTTAACTATTTTCATAAAACTTTGGCAAATTGAGGAAGCTGCTTATTTGTCCTGATATGTCCCAGTTAATTAGAAACCACTGTACTGCCTTTCATTCGGAATAATTAAGAAAATAAAGGACATGATTTTTAAGAAATCTCAGCAGGATCATTTAGCGTTGTTTCTGGTCATGATAAGTGTGGTCTTGAGATGAGGGAGTTCCCACACTGGGTCAGATGTCAAGTCTGGATTGCCTATCGATCTGTTAGTCCAGTTCTCTGTAATTTCCATCCTTGCACATGGGTGATATTTCAGAGGAGCCCTTACACCAATGTAAAAACAATGGAGAGATTTCAACAAGCAGCATCTGTCAAAATATTAAGGCTCCAAGTTGATAACTGTACATCAGAAGTAGGGAATATTCAGCCTTTAAACAAACTCAGGACATGGGATGTAATGTTGAAATTGTATAAGACATTGGTGGGGCCTATTGCATACAGTTCTGGTCACCTACCTACAGAAAAGATATCAATAAGATTGAAAGGTTGCAGAGAAGTTCTCCTGCCTTCTACCAAAAACTTTTCGTGCCCTGACTAATCAGGAGCATATGGACCTCTGTCTTAAATGCACTCAATGACCAGGCCTCCACAGCAACTTGCAGCTTGTGGCAACAAATTCCACAGATTCACCACCTGGCTAAAGACGTTCCTCCTCATCTCCATTCCAAGTGAATGACCCTCTGTTCTGAGGCTATTCCTCTGGTTCTAGACTCCCCACTATAGGAAGTATCCTCTCCACATCCTCGCCATATAGGCCTTTCAATCATTGATTGGTATCAAAGAAATCACCCCACATTCTTCTAAATTCCAGTGGGTACAGGCCCAGAGTCTTCAAATGCTCCTCATATGATAAACCTTTCATTCCTAGAATCATTCTCATGAATCTTCTTTGAGCCACCTCTAATGTCAGCACATCCTTTCTTCAATAAAGGGCCCAGAACTACCGGTACTCACAACACTCCAAATGAGGTCTCGCCAGTGCCTTAAAAAGCTTCAGCAATACATCCTTGCTTTTATATTCTAATCCTCTCAAAATGAATATTAACAATGCATTTGCCTTCCTCACCACTGACTCAACCTGTAAGCTAACCTTTAGGGAATCCTGCATGAGGACCCCCAAGCCCCTTTGACATCAGATTTTTTAATCTTCTCCCTATTTAGAAAATAGTCTACACTTTTATTTCTTCTACCAAAGTGCATGACTGAATACTTCCCAATACTTTTTCTATCTGTCACTTCTTTGCCCAGTTTCCTAATCCGTCAAAGTCTTTCTGCAACACACACAAAATGCTGGAGGAACTCAGCAGGCCAAACAGCTTCCATGGAAAAGAATAAACAGTCAGCATTTTGAGCCCAGACCCTACATCAGGACTGGAGGAAAATCTCAGCCCAAGTTTTCGACTAGTTATTCTTTTCCACAGATACTGCCTGCTGAGTTCCTTCAGCATTTTGCATATGTGTCTTGGATTTCCAGCATCGGCAGATTTTCTCTTGTTTGTAAGTCTTTCTGCAGCCTCCCTGCTTCCTCAATGCTACCTGACCCCCACCTATCTTTCATCATCTCCAAACCTGGCCACAAAACCATCAATTCAGTCATCCAAATGATTGACTTACAATGTAAAAAGAAGTGGTCCCAACACTGATCCCTGTGGAACACCACAAATCACTGGCAGCCAATCAGAAAAGGCTACCTTTATTCCTATACCTTCCCTCCTTCCAATTAGCCCATGTGCTATCCATGTTAGTATCTTTCTTATAATACCATGGGCTGTTAACTTGTTAAGTAGGCTCATGGGTGGCACGTTGTCAAAGGTCTTCTGAAAGTCCAGGTACAAAACATCCACCAATTCTTCTTTGTCTATCTTAATTTGTTTAAAGAATTCTAACAGATTTGTCAGGCAAGATTCTTCCTTAAGGAAACCATCCTGACTTTGGCTTATTTTATCATGTGCCTCCACTTACCATGAAACTTCATCCATAACAATCATCTCCAACAGCTTCCCGACCACTGAAGTCAAGCTAACTAGCCTATGATTTCCTTTCTTCTGCCTCCCAGGGATGCTATCTTGGAGTGGTATGATATTTGCGATTTCCCAGTCCTCTGGCGCCATGCCAGAATTTTTTGATTCTTGACCAATCTTTACTAATGGCTCAATAATCTCTTCAGCCATCTCTTTCAGAACCCTGGGGTGTAGACCATTTGGTCCAGGTGACTTAAGAACCTTCAGAGCTTTCAACTTCCAAAGCACCTTTTCCTTTGTATGACCAATTGCACACACTTCTGCCCCTGACACCTTTGAACCTCTGGCATACTGCTAGTGTCTTCCACAGTGAAGACTGATGCAAAGTGTATACTCAGTTCGTCTGTCCTTTCCTTGCCCCCCCCCCCCCCATTACTACCTCTCCACCGTCTATTCTGCCATCATCCCTGTTAATGTCCTTTTCCTATCAGCTTTGGCCAGCTCCTCTGTTATGCTTCTCTAATTCCTTTTATTCCTCTGTAACACTGATAAATTTCACTTTAGCATCTCCCTCTCAAATTGCAGGGTGAATTCTATCATCCTATGATCACTGCTCCTAGAGAGTTTGTTTACCCTAAGCTCCCTGATCAAATCCAATTCATTACACAACAACCAATCCAGAATTATCATTTTTGTGGGCTCAGCTGCAAGCTGCTCTAAAAAGCCATCAAGTAGGCATTCAACAAGTTCTCTCTCTTGGAATCCAGCACCTGAGTTTCCCAAACTGCTTGCATACTGAAATCCCCCATTACTATTGTAACATTGCCCTTTTGACATGCCTTATCTCCCATTGTAATATGTAGCCCACATCCTGGCTACTATTCAGAGGCCTGTACATAACTTCCATCAGTGTCTTTTTACCCTCGCAATTTCTTAACTCTACGCACAAAGATTCTTCTATTTCACTTCTCTGTAAGGATTCAATTTCATTTTTAGCCAACAGAGCCATACCACCACCTTTGCCTACCTGTTTGTTCTTTTGATACAATGTATGTTAAACTCCCAACTATAATTTTCTTCCAGCCACAAGTCAGTGATGTCCACAACATCACACCTGAGAACCTCTAAATGCACTGTAAGATCATCTACCTTATTCCGTGTACTGTGTGCGTTCAAATATAACACCTTCTGTCCTGTACTCATTACCCTTTTTGATTTTGTCCCCCTGTTATGCTGAAACTCATCCCACTGACCGCAATTTTGCCTGATCACCTGTCTGTTCTTCCTGACAGTCTCACTACAAGTTGCCCCTCCTCAGCCCTATCACTCCATCCCCCTGCCAAATTAGTTTAAAAACTCCCCAACAAACCTGCCTGCAAGGATATTGGTTCCCCCTCAAGTTCAGGTGTAACCTACCCCTTTTGTACAGATAATACCTAGGGTCATAGAAAGATAGAAAACCTACAGCACAATACAGGCCCTTCAGCCCACAAAGTTGTGCCGAACATGTCCCTACCTTAGAAATTACTAGGCTTACCCATAGCCCTCTATTTTTCTAAGCTCCATGTACCTATCCAAAAGTCTCTTAAAAGAACCTATTGTATCCTCCTCCACCACCGTTGCCAGCAGCCTATTCCATGCACTCACCACTCTCTGAGTAAAAATCTGTACCCACTCCCCAGCACCTTAAACATGTACAAAATGCTGGTGGAACACAGCAGGCCAAGCAGCATCCATAGGGAGAAGCACTGTCAACGTTTCGGGCTGAGACCCTTCTTCAGGACTAACTGAAAGGGAAGATACTACGAGAAAGAAAGGGGGAGGGGAGCACCAGAGGGAGATGGAGAACAGGCAGAGTGATGGGCAGAAAGAGAGAAAAAAACAAACAACTAAATATGTCAGGGATGGGGTAAGAAGGGGAGGAGGGGCATTAACGGAAGTTAGAGAAGTCAATGTTCATGCCATCAGGTTGGAGGCTACCCAGCCGCTATATAATGTGTTGTTCCTCCAACCTGAGTGTGGATTCATCTTGACAGTAGAGGAGGCCATGGATAGACATATCAGAATGGGAATGGGACGTGGAATTAAAATGTGTGGCCACTGGGAGATCCCGCTTTCTCTGGCGGACAGAGCATAGGTGTTCAGCGAAACGGTCTCTCAGTCTGCGTCGGGTCTCACCAATATATAAAAGGCCACACCGGGAGCACTGGCCGCAGTATACCACACCAGCCGACTCACAGGTGAAGTGTTGCCACACCTGGAAGGACTGTCTGGGGCCCTGAATGGTGGTGAGGGAGGAAGTGTAAGGGCAGGGGTAGCACTTGTTCTGCTTACAAGGATAAGTGCCAGGAGGGAGATCGGTGGGAAGGGATGGGGGGGATGAGTGGACAAGGGAATCGCGTAGAGAGCGATCCCAGCAGAAAGCAGAAAGGGGGGAGAGGGAAAGATGTGCTTGGTACTGGCATGAACATTGACTTCTCTAACTTCCGTTAATGCCCCTCCTCCCCTCCTTACCCCATCCCTGACATAGTTAATTGTTTGGTTTTTTCTCTCCCTCTACCCATCACTTTGCCTATTCTCCATTTCCCTCTGGTGCTCCCCTCCCCCTTTCTATCTCCCTAGGCCTCCAGTTCCATGAACTTTTCCCTTCTCCAGCTCTGAATCACTTTTGTCAATCACCTTTCCAGCTCTTAGCTTCATCCCACCCCCTCCGGTCTTCTCCTATCATTTCGCATTTCCCCCTCCCCCTCCAACTTTCAAATCTCTTAGTATCTTTCCTTTCAGTTAGTCCTGACGAAGGGTCTCGGCCCGAAACGTCGACAGCGCTTCTCCCTATAGATGCTGCCTGGCCTGTTGTGTTCCACCAGCATTTTGTGTGTGTTGTTCGAATTTCCAGCATCTGCAGATTTCCTCGTGTTTGCACCTTAAACATGTGTCCTCTTGTGGCAACCATTTCAGCCCTGGGAAAAAGTTCTGACTATCCACACAATCAATGCCTCTCATCATCTTATACAACTCTATCAGGTTATCTCTCATCCTCCGTTGCTCCAAGGAGAACAGGCCAAGTTCACTCAACCTGTTTTCATAAGGCACGCTCCCCAATCCAGGCAACATCCTTGTAAATCTCCTCTGCACCCTTTCTATGGCTTCCACATCCTTCCTGTAGTGAGGCAACCAGAACTGAGCACAGTACTCCAAGTGGGGTCTGACCAGGGTCCTATATAGCTGCAACATTACTTCTCAGCTCCTAAATTCAACTCCACAATTAATGAAGGCTAATACGTCGTATGCCTTTTTAGCCACAGAGTCGACCTGCACAGCTGCTTTGAGCGTCCTATGGACTCGGACCCCAAGATCCCTCTGATCCTCCACACGGCCAAGAGTCTTACCATTAATACTATATTCTGCCATCATATTTGACCTACGAAAATGAACCACTTCACGCTTATCTGGGTTGAATTCCACCTGTTACTTCTCAGCCCAGTTTTCCATCCTATCAATGTCTCGCTGTAACCTCTGACAGCCCTCCACACTATCCACAGCACCTCCAACCTTTGTGTCATCAGCAAACTTACTAACCCATCCCTCCACTTCCTCATCCAGCTCATTTATAAAAGTCACAAAGAGCAAGACTCCCAGAACAGGTCCCTGAGGCATTCCACTGCTCACCGACCTCCATGCAGAAGATGACCCGTCTACAACCACTCTTTGCCCTCTGTGGGCAAGCCAGTTCTGGATCCACAAAGCAATGTCCCCTTGGATCCCATGCCTCCTTACTTTCTCAATAAGCCTGGCATGGGGTACCTTATCAAAAGCCTTGCTGAAATCCATATACACTACATCTACTGCTCTTCAATCATCAATGTGTTTAGTCACATCCTCAAAAAATTCAATCAGGCAATCAGGGTCATCCAGGTCATTAAGGGTAAAAGGTGAAAGGAGAACCTGAGGGGAATGTGAGTGTGGGAAAAGCTGCCAGTGGAAGTATGGGATGTGGGTTTGATTGCAACAGTTAAGAGAAATTTTGGTAAGTACGTAGATAGGAGGGGTATGGAGAGCTATGGTCCATGGGACAAGGCAAAGTAACAGTTTACTATGGACTATATGGACCACAGAGTGTGTTTCTGTGCTGTAGTGCTCTATGTCTCAGACTCTAAGGCCGCAGTCTTCTAACATATGTGCTCCACCACTGGATGTCACTACATGAAGGCAGGTGTATAGAACCTGTCAATACAGCGGTGACAATTCAACCGTGTGTAGAAGCCAGATACCGAAAGAATGCACCAGGCTGACTGTTCAAATGTACTTGTCAATCTTCTGGTGGAAACTTTGTTTAGAATTTTGTCCGCATGTTGACTTCGATCTTGGCTTCATGATGAGTCAATGCGATGGCTAGAAACAAAGGAAAGGTGAAATAGGAACAGCTAGTGAGAAAGTAATCTTGAGGTGTGTTTAAAACAGCATGGATAGTTCAGCCAGAAGTACATCAGTCATGTTTCATCGTTCTATCCATCATCCCTTTCCCAATCCCATTTACCCTTAGATGTCAAAGGCTGAGTTCCATGAATGTGAGGTGGGAATACTTTCAACAAATTTTTCAGTCTGCTCTGATGAGTACTGCAAAACTGCCCTAGAGTAGTCCAGGCAGCAGAGTTACAGTTTGAGTTTGCTAATGTTTCACCCTGTCGCCCTGACAACCAAGGCTTGTGGGACATACTCAAAGGCCAAGTGGTCATTGTCTGCCCATGTTTTCTAATCAATCACTTGCAGTACAGTCAGATGCCACCATGGAGAACATTGAAATTGCACCAACCTTCCTCGCCTGCTGCAGATAATCACTGACCGGATGGAAACTGACTAAATGGACTCTGTTCTCATAACAAATCTTCTCTCAGTTCACAGTCAATGGCGCTGTGCAGCCTGGAAAACTCACATGGGCATGTGTGCATTTTCTATTGGCAGCTTGCTAGCAAACGTAGACTACATATACAGTAGATCTCTCAGAGTAGAGTAGACTCACATTTATTCAATAGTGCTTGGCAAACTATGAAAGGTTGCTGATAACTTCAGTTCCAACCTGGGAGGAGCTCAATACATTGAAGAAATGGTCACGTCAACAGTCTCTGGAAAATTCAATCTCACCCTGCAGTGAGGATAGAGTTGTGGCTACAGCATTCTCACTGAATCACACACTGCTTACGTGATGTTCTACAAAAGTCATACAGTGCTCAGCTACCCGTCTCCCAGCAGAATCCTTCCTCTCTGTTCTTCTACTATGCTTTAGACCAAGAGGAATGGACACTAAATCAAATACTGCATATCAGATGCAAAGTGTAGAAATACAATAGATTTTTTTTTAAAAAACAGGAAATGTTCTGGAGGACAGGCATTGACCGTTAGGAGAGAAACATTTCTGCTTGATAGCCTTTCAGCAGAATAGTGAATCATCATGGAGAAACAAGTTTTAATGTGCAGAAAAAGCAGATGGTGGAAGGTACATTGCAAAACAAATGGTGTTGTAAGATGGTAACGAGACAACTAAGAATGGATTGCTGTAAATTGGAGGAGACTCAAGTTTAAAAAAAGGGAAATTTCTGCAAGAACTGAAAATATGAAATGAAGAAAGGGCTGAAAAGTTTCATTTTTCATGTAAGGAAAGAGTTAATTGTGATTCCTCCTTGTTTCGTGCCAAAATAAAGTTTGAAGACAAAATGATGTTAGCTTGGAATGAGATTATTTTGAGAAAGTAGAAGAGAACCTGCCCACAGCAATGTTTTGAGAAAGTCAAGGAAGTACGAGTCTGCAGCCATAATAGTGGATAATGGCGAAAAGCGTGTTTGTCTGGGGCAGGTGAGATCATTCTGCAGGTGCAGGTACCAAATGCATAGGAAAGTACTGCGGAGATAATCATGTTATGCTTTGAAGGAACCTTAAGGGGTATTAAAAAGGAGAACTTTCTGTGTGCAGTGTGCTTTGTCCTAGGATAGGTCACGAAGGGTGCTTATGCTGAGAGTTGGAGAAGACAGGGACAAGTACGTCAAAAGAATTAGAGTATGTCGAGTGAGAGAGAGAGAAAGAGAGGGAGGGAGAGGGAAGAAGAGAGGGGGAGGGAGGGGGAAAGAGAGAGGGGAGGGAGGGAAAGAGAGAGAGGGAGAAAGAGAGCAAGAGAAATAGAGGGAAGAGAGAGAGGGAAGGGGAGGGGGAGGGAGAAAGAGAGAGAGAAGTCTGCATCAAAGCTTGTTGGAATTCTGCAAATCATCTCATTTAGTAAATGATAAGTATTGTTTTGATTTCTGTACTACTATAACTGGATACATTTGTTTTTCTTTCTGAATTACATTTGTACTAGTTCCAATAAAGTGTTTTCTTGTGGTTTTCAAAACTCGTGCAGTGCTTCCCTCTGTTTGTGGATGCATATGTGAATACCCTGAGCTGTGTCAGGAAAGAACACAGAATGAATTGTAAAGTAATTTTTGTTACAGTCCAGAAGGTTCATTATGCTGTTGGAGGATGAGGTGCTGTTCTTTATGTCTTGGAACTATGAAAGTGCCCAATGGCCAAAGAGATCAGTGAAACTGGGATGGACGAGGCTGAGAGTTTGAGCTCAAGGTTGCAGATTGAACTGAGGTGTTCCATGAAACACTGGTGCAATTGTACAGAACCTTCCCATTGTAAACAAGCTCAAACCATGAACAGCAAATAAAGTCTGCAAGCTTGAAAGATACCTGGTTTTGGGTGGTGGGAAGGAAAGAGCAGAGTAGTAGAAGGGTTACTGTCGGCTTTTCCTGTGGTTGTACAGGAGGTGGCTTTGGAAGGGGAGTGTATTGGTGGAGATGAAAGAGATAATTGCAGTACTACAGGAGGATAGGTACCTTTGAAAATCTGAATGACTATTGCAGAGAAGTTACATTTTCTCAGCATGCTGTTGGAGATGTTGGAAAATGTGGAGGATGATTGAAAGGTAAGGTGGCAATGAGTGAAACCCTCTCCTAGATCAAGGAGGGAAGCAAAGTTCATGAAATGGAATGGTCAAGGCTGGGCACCAGACCAGCTGCAATGGAGGAGATAATGCCTCCGCAGCAGCTGGTAGATACATCAGAAGCACTGACCCTCCACTGGCCTTAGCTCCAATACTATGATCAATATTACACACTGAATGTGTCCAAGATTTATTTACTTTATTCATTCACCTATCTATCTATTTATTTATTTATTTGTTTGTTTGTTTATTTATTGACATGCAGCACAGAGTAGGCCCTTCCAGCCCTTCAAACTGCACCACCCAACAACCCCTAATTTAACTGTAGCATGATTGATTATGGGACAATTTACAATGACCAATTAACCTAGCAACCAGTACACCATTGATCTGTGGATCTGTGGAAGGAAACCAGAGCACCCAAAGGGAACTCACTCGGTCACAGGGAGAACACGCAGACAATGGTGGGAATTGAACCTGGGTCACCAGTGCCGTAAAGCCTTGTGTTAACCACTATGCTAGCATGCCACCCTTGCAAACGTCTGCCTGGGAAAAGCAAAACATAACCTGGCCCGTTTCGTAGTTTGAAGGCCTGTGCATTGCTTGCTATGAAGGAGCTTGTGTGCAGCAGAAACAAAAGTAGCTCTGCTTCCACCTTTCCCAAATAACAGGTGCTGTGTGGTCAAAGTTTGCTGTATTTTTCCCTCAGCTGTTAAAATCAAATATTTCTTCTTCCCAACTAGAATATGCTTTTGTTAATGCAAACTGTGCTCCATTGATGCTGGCCTTGAACAATTAGTCTGTATGGGGCAAGTATAAAGCCTCATATAAGATTTCTATAAAATTAACTGTCAAATTCCCTTTCAATTAACAATTGCTAACATAATCTTATTTTTGCAAATAGTCCTACAGACATTTGTTTTTTATATTATTTTCCCCAAGCTTACCTTTGAATGAATGAAAGAGAACTCATTTTTTGTAAGCAGAAGTTTCTTGATGGAAATCCAACAAAAGGAATGCTGTTTTCTGAAATGAATGCCCTCATTCTTAGGAAGAGAAAACGATGTCTGTTTCAACCATTCAATGCAAAATATGGACACTGATGTGAGATTTCCAAACATTATTATTCTGTTAATCAATAGGTCTGGTAATGTAAATTATACTTCAAGGTGCAAACCTTGCCTGCCAATTGATTTAATAGGAGCCCTGTCATTCATCTTGTAGTCATACCTGCAGGAAGAGTGGCCAGATGTACCTACTAACATGCAAACAGCAGTTTGGAGATTTTGTAGCTCATGCTCCTGATCCTGATGAAAAGTTTAATATCCCAGCATGCCATAAGTAAACAGAAGGCTCTGCAAATATACTACCTGTCACTAAAGAGAAAGGTAGGAGAGAAAGAGGGAGGAGGCTACATTCGTAAAGTTTCACTGTCTTTATCTCTGATCTGTGTTTTTGATGATGCACATGTCTATGATATCCTCAACACAGAAATAAATAGACACCAAATGTTTGGATCTTGGAAGGCTTTGGAAGTGTAAGGAATCAGAAGCTGTTAAATTAAAAATCACTAGAAGAGCACTTCAGCTATCTAAACAAAGAAAAGGCAAGTAGGACTGGAACCCCTAGTGTGTGAAGAAACTCCTGGCTTCTGGACTTATGGCAGATCATGTCAATGTACTGTATTGTTCACTCATTTCAACACATAAACAGAATTGGGGGTTGTATTTTCTCCCCTGAAGTGTAATCCCATTAAGCTATATAATTCCATGAAACTATCATAGCACATGAAATGCAACCCCATTCCCATTGTAACTGCTGAAATTGTATTTGAAAACCTGGAAAGCAATTTAAAATCATGAGCTTATACCAAATTAAAATTGCACCATGCAGCTAACAGGCATACCAGGCAGAGGAAGAGGCAGGAACTCATTGACTTGCTTTCTCAGGTGAGAGGAGGAGGTTGGAGAGCCAGAGGAGAAGGAAGAGCAAACACATAGTGTCAAAATGAAGATGCAATTTTGGCTTCTAATGGTGAGTAGTTCTTTTTTATCCATTTTGAAAGTAATATCCGTAAGCCAACAGAGCTCAGTGATGATCAGGACAGACTGCAGAAGTGCTGCCTTACCAGACCTCAGAGGTACACTCAGTAGCCACTTCATTAGATACCTCCTGTACCTAATACAGTGGCCACTAAATGCATGTCCCTGGTCTTCTGCTGCTGTAGCCCATCCATTCAGAGATGATCTTCTGCACACCACTAGTTAATGCATGGTTATTTGAGTTAATGTCGCCTTCCTGTTAGCTTGAACCAGTCTGGCCATTCTCCTCTGACCTCTCTCATTAACAAGGCATGTTCACCCACAGAACTGCCGCTCACTGGGTGTTTTTTGATTTTTCTACCTTCACTGTCAACTCGAGTGACTGTTCTGAGTCAAAATCCCAGGAGATCGGCAGTTTCTGAGATACTCAAACCACTTCATCTGACACCAACAATCATTCCGGTGTCAAAGTCACTTAGATCACATTTCTTCCACGTTCTGATGTGTGGTCTAAACAACAACTTGACCATAACTACATGCTTTTATGCATTGAGTTGCTGCCACATGATTGGCTGATTAGATATTTGCATCAACGAGCAGGAGTATAGGTCTCCCTAATAAAGTGGCCACTGAGTCTAGTCAGCACCATAATTTCTCAATCGCAGTAAATGTTTATCATTGCTTAATCAGGAATTCTGGTTTCTTGTCATTAAATAGATTTCTAGTCAGGTGGTAATTCAATTCCCCCGCCCCCCCCCCCCCCTTTGTAACTGTTAATGCAGATGCACAGAAAGCCTCAGTTCTACATGCGGAGCAAGTGAAGAGTGGGTTTGGTCAGGGGCAGAGTCCGTTATCAGATGGTATTATATTACTTCCCATTCTTTTTGTTAAAGAGTCATAGTGATAAATAGTCAGGAAGCCATTAAATAAATGGTGTAAGTGGATACAAAAGACAGCTTTGTTTGCATTTTTTGTAGGGACCAAGCTACAATTTGAACTCCCTTAAGGATCAGTTGATTAAATGGTTAAGACCATTGAGGGTTAAGAGCAACACTCACAAAATTCTGGAGGAACTCAGCAAGTCAGGCAGCATCTATGGAGGAGAATAAGGAGTTGCCATTTCAGTCTGATCAGGACTGGAAAGGAGGGGATAGAAACCAGAACAAAAGGGTGGGGAAAGTGGCAAGGATACAAGCTGGCGGGTCATAAGTGAAACCAGGTGAGGGGGGGGAGGATGGAATGAAGTGAGACACACTGTAGGTTGATAGGTGGAATAAGTAAAGGACAGACGAAGGAATCTAATAGGAGAGGAAAGTGGACAATGGATGAAAAGGAAGGAGGAGGTGAACAAGAGGGAGGCGATGTAAGGTGAGGAGAAGAGAAGGGATAACTAGAAGAAGGAATGGAGAGGGGGGCAGAAATTGCTGGGTTAGAGAAATCAATGTTTCTGCCATCAGATTGAAGGCTACCCAGACAGCACATGAGGTGTTACTCCTCTATTCTCAGTTTGGCCTCATCTTGGTAATAGAGGACACCACTGGCAGACATGTTAGAATGGGAACAGGAAGTTGAGTTGAAATGGGTAGCCATTAAAAGATCCTCTGTCTTGCGGCAGACAGAGTGAAGGTGCACAACAAAACAGTCCCACAATCTGCTTTGAGTTTCAGTGATGTATAGTGGTGATAGAAAATCTGTCAACTCTTTAGAATTTTCTTTATTTTTTATAAATATGACCTAAAATGTGATAAGGTTTATGTGATCACATTATAAGATTAATGTGATAAGGTCATTTCTTCGGCAGTTTGAACGGGGGCAGGACTGCGCAAGTGCGTGAAGGTTGGCCTCTGAGATCAGTGGGAGAGTTTAAAAAGTGAGCAGATTAATGGAGTGGGTGACAGAGTATTGGGAGACGAAGTAGGAAGGCTTTGGCTTGAGAGACTTCGGCGAGCAGAGGCTGAGGACGAGCTTGTTCCCATTCAGGTAAGGTCGGGTAAGCTATCTTAATTGATCTAATTAGCTTAGGAATAGGTAATGGAGACAGCAGTTAGGGCAGTCGAGTGCTCCGTTTGCAGAATGTGGGAAGTCAGGGCGAGCACAATTGTCCTTGATGACTACACCTGCAAAAGGTGCATCCAGCTGCAGCTCCCGACAAACCGTGTGTGGTGAACTACATATACCTGTCTGGACACGCCCCCCCCCCCCCCACGCTGACTGCTCCTGTGGCTCCTCCCACTGACCGTGGCTCCTCCCACGGACCCCGGTATAAAGGCGATTGGAGACACCGCCCCGGCCTCAGTCTCCAGGATGCAGTGTGGTGGTCAATTGCTGCTTGTTCTTTCTTCCAGCCAATAAAAGCCTATATCTCGCCTCATGTCTCAGAGAGTTATTGATGGTGCATCACCGTGTTAGGGAACTGGAACTGGAGCTGGATGAACTTCGGATCATTCAGGAGGCAGAGGCAGAAATAGACAGGAGTTTCAGGGAGATAGTCACCGCTAGGAGTCAGGAGACAGGTAGTTGGTTGACTGTCAGGAGAGGGAAGGGGAATAGACAAAAAGAGCAGAGCACCCCTGCGGCCGTTCCCATCAACAATAAGTATACCATTTTGGATACTGTTGGTGGGGATGGCCTACCAGGGACAAGTTGCAGTGGTTGCGTCTCTGGTACCGAGACCGGACCCTCAGCTCAGAAGGGAAGGAGGGAAAAGAGGAGAGCAGTAGTGATAGGGGATTCAATAGTTAAGGGGACAGATAGGAGGTTCTGTGGAAGAGATCGAGAATCCTGGATGGTGTGTTGCCTCCCTGGTGCCAGGGTCCACGACATCTCGGATCAAGTTCTCAGTATTCTCAAGAGAGAGGGTGAGCAGCCAGATGTTGTGGTCCATGTAGGGACCAATGACATGGATAGGAAGAAGGAGGAGGTCCTGCAAAGAGAATTTAGGGAGTTAGGTGCAAAGTTGAAGGACAGGACATTCAGGGTTGCAATCTCAGGATTGCTACCTGTGCCACGTGCTAGTGAGGGCAGAAACAGGAAGATAATGCAGCTAAATACGTGGCTAAGGATTTGGTGCAGGAGGGAGGGCTTCATGTTTCTGGACAATTGGGCCTTGTTCCAGGAAAGGTGGGAGCTGTTCTGACGGGAAGGGTTGCACCTGAACTGGAGGGGGACTAACATCTGACGGTTTGCTACTGCTGCTCTGAGGGGTTTAGACTAGATTTGCAGGGGGAGAGGAACCAGAGTGTTAGAGCAGATAGTGAGGTGGAGGAGGATAAAGGTTATGTGAGAGCTGCAAGTATAGTGCATGGAGTAAAGCCAGATCTAGTATATAAAGAGTCTTTGAGGAAAGAGAAGCAGAATAAAGGGTGTAAAGGTAATAGGTAGAAGGGCTAAAGTGCGTGTACTTCAATGCAAGAAACATCAAGAACAAAGGTGATGAACTGAGAGCTTGGATACATACATGGAATTATGATGTAGTGGCCATTACAGAGACTTGGCTGGCACCAGGGCAGGAATGGATTCTCAATATTCCTGGATTTCAGTGCTTTTAAAGGGATACAGAGGGGGGAAAAGGGGAGGAGGGGTGGCATTACTGGTCAGGGATACTATTACAGCTACAGAAAGGGTGGGTATTGTAGCAGGATCCTCTTTTGAGACAGTATGGGTAGAAGTCAGGAACAGGAAGGGAGCAGTTCTCTATTGGGAGTATTCTATAGGCCCCCTGGTAGCAGCAGAGACACCAAGGAGCAGATTGGGAGGCAGATTTTGGAAAGGTGCAAAAATAACAGGGTTGTTATCATGGATGACTTTAACTTCCCTAATATTGATTGGCACCTGATTAGTTCCAATGGTTTAGACGGGACAGAGTTTGTCAAGTGTGTCCAGGATGGACTAGGGGGAATGCCATACTAGATCTAGTATTAGGTAATGAACCGGGACAGGTCACAGATCTCTCAGTGGGTGAACATCTGGGGTACAGTGACCACTGCTCCCTGGCCTTTAACATTATCATGGAAAAGGATAGAATCAGAGAGGACAGGAAAGGAAAATTTTTAATTGGGGAAGGGCAAATTATGAGGCTATAAGGCTAGAACTTGCAGGTGTGAATTGGGATGATGCGTTTGCAGGGAAATGTACTATGGACATGTGGTTGATGTTTAAGGATCTCTTGCAGGATGTTAGGGATAAATTTGTCCCAGTGAGGAAGATAAAGAATGGTAGCATGAAGGAACCATGGGTGACAAGTGAGTTGGAGAATCTAGTCAGATGGAAGAAGGCAGCATACGTAAGGTTTAGGAAGCAAGGATCAGATGGGTCTATTGAGGAATAAAGGGTAGCAAGAAAGGAGCTTAAGAAGGGGCTGAGGAGAGCAAGAAGGGGGCATGAGAAGGCCTTGGCGAGTAGGGTAAAGGAAAACCCCAAGGCATTCTTTAATTATGTGAAGAACAAAAGGTTGACAGAAGTGAAGATAAAACCAATTAGAGATTAGGCGAATGGGAAAGTGTGCCTGGAGGTTGTGGAAGTGAGCAAGGTCCTCAATGAATACTTCTCTTCAGTATTCACCAATGAGAGGGAACTTGATGACGGTGAGGACAATATGAGTGAGGTTGATGTTCTGGAGCATGTTGATATTAAGGGAGAAGAGGTGTTGGAGTTGTTAAAATACATTAGGATGAATAAGTCTCCGGGGCCTGAAGGAATATTCCCCAGGCTGCTCCATGAGGTGAGGGAAGAGATTGCTGAGCCACTGGCTAGGATCTTCATGTCCTCATTGTCCATGGGAATGGTACCGGAGGATTGGAGGGAGATGAATGTTGTCCCCTTGTTCAAAAAAAGGTAGTAGGGATAGTCTGGTTAATTATAGACTAGTGAGCCTTACATCTGTGGTGGGAAAGCTGTTGGAAAAGATTCTTAGAGATATAATCTATGGGCATTTAGAGAATCATGGTCTGATCAGGGACAGTCTGCATGGCTTTGGGAAGGGCAGATCGTGTCTAACAAGCCTGATAGAGTTCTTTGAGGAGGTGACCAGGCATATAAATGAGGGTAGTGCAGTGGATGTGATCCACATGGATTTCGGTAAGGCATTTGACAAGGTACCACATGGTAGGCTTATTCAGAAAGTCAGAAGGCATGGGATCCAGGGAAGTTTGGCCAGGTGGATTCAGAATTGGCTTGCCTGCAGAAAGCAGAGGATCATGGTGGAGGGAGTAGATTCAGATTGGAGGGTTGTGACTAGTGGTGTCCCACAAGGATCGGTTCTGAGACCTCTACTTTTCGTAGTTTTTATTAACGACCTGGATGTGGGGGGGGGGGGGAGGGTGGGTTGGCAAGTTTGCAGACGACACAAAGGTTGGTGGTGTTGTGGATAGTGTTGAGGATTGTCGAAGATTGCAAAGAGACATTGATAGGATGCAGAAGTGGGCTGAGAAATGGCAGGTGGAGTTCAACCCGGAGAAGTGTGAGGTGGTACACTTTGGAAGGGCAAACTCCAAGGCAGAGTACAAAGTAAATGGCTGGATACTTGGGAGTGTGGAGGAGCAGAGGGATCTGGGGGTACATGTCCACAGATCCCTGAAAGTTGCCTCACAGGTAGATAGGGTAGTTAAGAAAGCTTATGGAGTGTTAGCTTTCATAAGTCGAGGGATAGAGTTTAAGAGTCGCGATGTAGTTTTCCGGTGATGTCATCGTCGAGAATGGCAGCTTAAGTCACTAGCTCCTCCAGAAAAATGCGTATTAAGTCCCATTAACCCGTCAAATATAATATTTTTTGAAAAATATTTGAACTGAAAAGAGGGGCAAGAATGGGAAGAAGAAATGGAAATAAAAAAAGCGACTCTGCAGAGCCTGCGTCCGAGAGGAGTGCACCAAGCGGCTCTCCGACCCACCCGCGTGCGAGTGAGGCGGCTGCTGGGCTTCGTTCAGTCAAAGGGGCGAATATGTTTGAAATCCTGAAAGAAATAATGGAGGTCCAGAAAGATATAAAGCAGCAGCTCCGTGATATTAAGGCAGAGCTCGCCAGCGTTAATCAAAAAATAGCGGTGGCAGAGACTCGCATTGAGAAGGTGGACGATCGCATTCAAAACGTGGAACGGATACTGAGCAAGACAATAAAAATCATACATCACCAAGAAGGTAAACTGCTTGATCTGGAGGGAAGATCACAGCGGAAAAATATCAGAATCTACAACTTTCCCGAAGGAGCGGAGGGCCCGTCTATGACGGAGTTTGTCGGAAAGTTACTGCGGGACGCGTTGGATCTTCCCCTGGCTATGAAGCTGGAAGTCGAAAGTGCTCACCGCGTGTTAGTCACAAAACCTACCCAGGATACAAAGCCACGATCAATTATAATTAAATTCCTTCGGTACAGCACCAAGGCGGAGATTCTACGAAGGGCCTGGGGTAAGAAGAGAGTGTTTTTAGAGGATAAATTAATATATTTCGACCAAGATTACCCCCCCGCAGTCCTCCAGAAATGCAAAGAATACTCTGAAGTAAAGCGAGTACTAAAGCAAAATAAGATTAGATTTCAAACTCCGTACCCTGCTAAACTTCGAGTGTTTTATGACAACGGGACGCAGTTGTACCAGACAGTGGAAGAGGCGACTACAGACATGAAGGCCAGAGGGTTGCCCATCAGCATGACCAAAACGAAAGAAAGCCTGGCTGAGGAATTGTCCCGCTCGGCTTGGGAAATAGTGCGAGAAACGAGAAGGCAGGAGACAGGAGGAAGCCGAGAGAAACATATCAGGAAGAGACCAGGAGTTTCCCAAAGACAGTCCTCATCCCCTTCAGAAGAGCCATAAGGTTTGGTTAACTTTAAAAATGTTGAGAAGCTAAACAGAAGCAAAAGTACACGGTGATATACCTATCTCGAGAAATACTTATTATAATGTGGATTTTATATAACTTAGTTGTTATTCTTTATTCGCTCACTTACTCCTTTTTTCCCACCAAAATGAGAATATATATGTGTATGTGTGTATATGTGTGTGTATATATACATATATATGTATGTGTGTATATATATATATGTGTGTATGTGTGCGTGTGTGTGTGTGTATGTATATATATAGGAGTACACAGGGAAATCTTTTCTGTGTAATGGATTTGTTCACTGACTTTTATGAATACTGCAATGGGAGCCCTTAACTCACAAATAGGAGGGGTTATCCCCCACAGCTAGACATTTCCTCTAGCTCAACAGAGGGTCATTTACTAGAGACCTCAGCCTTGGAATCACACGTTCGTTGCCATTTTTGTTATTATTTGAGTTTCTTGGTTCTTATTTGTTCAGGGAGTAGATCGATTAAGTTTTATTCAAATTTCAATGATACATTGACAGATAAATACAGATGGCTAAGGACAAGGTAAAATTCATTTATTTTAATGTAAATGGGCTATTAAATCCAATCAAACGTAAGAGAATTTTATCCAAAATGAAAAAAATGCCCATGTAATATATTTACAGGAAACTCATTTAAGTGATAATGAGCATTAAAAACTAAAGAGAATGGGTTTCACTAATCTGTTTTTCTCCTCATATAAATCAGGACATAGGGGAGGAATTGCTATTCTTATCTCAAGTAAGCTAAATTTTGAAAAAAAATTTGAAATGGGAGATAAAGAAGGCAGATATATTCTGGTAAGGGGGAATATAGACGGCAATTCAGTTACTCTATTGAATATATACGCACCCCCAGGAAGTGATATTGGTTTCTTTCAGAAAATTACTGATATTATGGTAACAGAAACAGAAGGTCTCCTGATATGTGGGGGAGACTTACATTTACAATTACAACCAAACTTAGACTCTTCCAGTAGAAAAACCTATGAAACAAAATCTTTACATAAGAAAGTCAATACACTTTTTGAGGATGTTGGTTTAATTGATATACTCACTGGAATTTAGAAGATTGAGGGGGGATCTTATTGAAATGTATAAAATTCTAAAGGGATTGGACAGGCTAGATGCAGGAAGATTGTTTCCGATGTTGGGGAAGTCCAGAACGAGGGGTCAGAGTTTAAGGATAAAGGGGAAGCCTTTTAGGACCGAGATGAGGAAAAACATCTTCACACAGAGAGTGGTGAATCTGTGGAATTCTTTGCCACAGAAAACAGTTGAGACCGGTTCATTGGCTATATTTAAGAGGAAGTTAGATATGGCCCTTGTGGCTAAAGGGATCAGTGGGTATGGAGAGAAAGCAGGTACAGGGTTTTGAGTTGGATGATCAGCCATGATCATACTGAATGGCGGTGCAGGCTTGAAGGGCCGAATGGCCTACTCCTGCACCTATTTTCTATGTTTCTATATGGAGGGACCTTTTCCCTGACAGAAGGGATTACACTTATTATTCTGCTCCACATTCTGTATATACAAGAATAGACTATTTCATGACATTTGGAAAAGAAAAAACAAAATAAACACCTGTGGAATTGGGACAATAGATGTAAGTGACCATGCACCTATATATTTATCTGTTGATTTTGACCTACAACCGAAGAATACTATTTGGAAACTAAATTCAAGTCTACTCAATGATCCGTACTTTAAGGAACAAATTAAAAAAGTAATTGGTCTCTACTTAGAATTTAGTGATAATGGAGAGGTTTCACCTCCCATTTTATGGGATACTCTGAAGGCGGAAAATTTACTTAAGAGGGAAAATTATAGCGATATCTTCATATAAGAAAAAAATAAGGAATAAAACATTAGAGGAATTACAAAATAGGCTGAAGGAACTGGAGAAAAAACACAAATTGAATTTGGCACAGAATACATTAGGGGAAATTAAAAGAATTAGGAATGAAATAAATAATTTGGCTACGCAAGAAATCAGGAAAAACTTAATGTTTCTGAAACAGAGACATTATGAAAGTGGATCGAAACCTATGAAAATACTGGCATGGAAACTGAAAAAAAAGATAGCAGAAAATACAATTCATAGAATTAGGGACCCAAGAATGAAAATGATAAAAAATAAGCTAAGTAAAATTCAAGAAGCTTTTGAAGTGTTTTACAAAACGCTATATTCCAAAGTTCCAGGGGGAAGCATAACCCAAATTGACACCTTCTTGAATTCTCTAGAGTTACCTACTTTAAGCGAAGAACAAAATAGAAGGATGACTGCTGACATAACTGAAGTTGAATTAAAAGCTGCAATTAGTAGGCTTAAATGAAGCAAATCACCAGGATCAGATGGGTATACGGCAGAGTGGTACAAAGAGTTTAAAAATGAGTTAATTCCTGTTTTACTCCCCACACTGAACTGGGCTCTAAAAAAGACACAAATGCCACCCAGTTGGAAGGAAGCGATAATCTCAGCTATACCAAAAGAAGGCAAGGATAAAATGGAATGCGGGTCATTTAGACCAATATCCGTTCATAATGTAGATGATAGGTTATTTACCTCCATCATGGCCAAACGATTAGAGGAGTTTCTACCCATACTGATACGTAATGATCAAACAGGTTTTATACAACACCAGACTCAAGACAATATACAAAGGACACTTCACATTATGGATCATATATAAAAAAATAAAATCGAAGAAATAGTGATAAGCGTGGACGCTGAAAAAGCATTTGATTCGGTTAATTGGAATTTTCTTTAAAGAGTTTTACATAGATTTGGTTTCCAAGACACAATTATTAAAACTATACAGACACTGTATGACAATCCTACTGCTAGGATTAAAATCAATGGATATTTATCAAATAGTCTTACCCCAGAAAGGGGCATGAGACAGGGTTGTGCATGGTCACCACTACTCTTCGCACTATATCTAGAACCATTAGCTCAATACATCAGACAAAATGAAGATATCAGGGGAATTACCATTAAAGGGACAGAGCGTAAATTGGCTTGTTATGCGGATGACATTTTGATCTATCTAGGGCAACCAACATACTCTTTACCTAATTTGATGCAATCCTTTGAATAATATGGTCAATTATCAGGATACAAGATCAACATAGATAAAACCCAATTACTTTCATATTACTATAGCCCGCCAAGAGAAGTTGAAAGTCGATACCCCTGGGCATGGCACACAGAGTCTTTCAAATATTTGGGCATCACTATGCCAAAAGATTTGGCAAAATTATCAGAATGTAATTATCAGCCTCTATATGAAACAATTAAGGAAGATGTGGCAAGATGGAGCCTGATTCTTTTTTTCAGTCACAGTCCAAGGATTGAGTCTATTAAAATGAATATACTGCCCAGACTGTTATATCTCTTTCAGACCCTACCAATAGAGATTAATCAAAATCAATTCAATGAATGGAACAAGATGCTATCAAGGTATATTTGGCAGGGTAAAAGGCCCAGAGTTCATCTCAAAACTTTGCAATTAGCAAAGGAAAAGGGGGATGGGGCTTGCCTTCTCTTAGAGATTATTATTTTGCAGCACAGTTGAGAGCTGTGATATGTTGGTGCAACCCATCATATGACGCTCAATGGAAAAACATTGAGTGGGTACTTCCCATCCCCATACAAGCAATTTTGGCTGATAACAACCTGCAAAGGTACATAAATACTATTGATAACCCATGGGTGAAATTGACACTTAAAATATGGAAAAACACTATAAAAGAATATAATCTAGAGGGAGATATTGCAATTCTTAAATGGTGTGCATATGACTCTGATTTTACACCAAATAAATTGGATGCTAGATTTAAGGACTAGACAGCTAAAGGAATAACAGTTCTTTGCAACATGATGAAAGAAGGAACACTGTTCAGTTTTGAAATGCTTAAAGAGAAACACTTATTAGAAAAACAAGATTTTTATCGGTATTTACAGATGCGACAATATGTTAATAAGTCGCTTAAAAATGTAACCAAGGCAAATACATGCTTGATAGAGCTCTTTAGAAAAGCATATAATTCTGATAATAGTAGTAGAATCATTTCAAGCATGTATAAAGGGTTGTCAAATCTTAAAACACATTCGACTTCATACATTAAAACAAAATGGGAGAAGGAAGGAGGGATAATTATATCTGAGGAAGAACGGACAACAATATGGAGATATCAATGGAAGTGTACCAGTTCACAGAAATGGAGGGAGCTTGGATGGAAAAACTTGATAAGATATTTTATTACACCCTCTCAGAAATCCCATTATGATGGTAACCCCCAATGTAGAAATCAAAATGCAAATCATTATCATATTTTTTGGGACTGCCCTGTTATCAAAAACTATTGGAGGGGGATACACAATGCCCTACAAGACATCTTTAAATGTGAAGTACCCTTGGAGACCATATATTTTGGATATATACCTCAAGAATGGTTGAAAAGAGATAAATATTTAATGAATATACTGTTGGTGGCTGGTAAAAAGACTCTTACTAGGAAATGGTTATCACAGGAGAGCCCAACTTTAAATACATGGATGGAAATTACAATGGACATTTACAAAATGGAGAAGATAACAGCATCTGTTAATCATAAGCTGGAACAATTTGATTCATACTGGGAAAAATGGTTTAACTACATAATGCCTCATAGGCCTGCTTTTATTCTCACAAATCAATGAATCTGTTGTAAAAAAAAGATCACTCCCTACTTGTACATAGTTATTTCCTTTTGCTTGTTTTTTCTTTCCACTCTTTTCTATAAGTGTATACCCCAGATAAATACTTTGTGGAGATTTGTGATATATATGACTATATGATGTATATGTACAATGTCTGAAATACATCTTATGGAAATGTTTGTTTGATGAACTTCAATAAAAAAATAAACTACAAAAAAAAAAGAGTTGCGATGTAATGATGCAGCTCTATAAAACTCTAGTTAGGCCACACTTGGAGTATTGTGGCCAGTTCTGGTCACCTCACTATAGGAAGGATATGGTAGCATTGGAAAGGGTACAGAGGAGATTTACCAGGATGCTGCCTGGTTTAGAGAGTATGCATTATGATCAGAGATTAAGGGAGCTAGGGCTTTACTCTTTGGAGAGAAAGAGGATGAGAGGAGACATGATAGAGATATACAAGATATTAAGAGGAATGGATAGAGTGGACAACCAGCGCCTCTTCCCCAGGGCACCTCTGCTCAATACAAGAGGGCATGGTTTTAAAGTAAGGGGTGGGAAGTTCAAGGGGGTTATTAGAGGATGGTATTTTACTCAGAGAGTGGTTGGTGCGTGGAATGCACTGCCTGAGTCAGTAGTGGAGGCAGATACACTAGTGAAATTTCAGAGACTACAAGACAGGTATATGGAGGAATTTACGGTGGAGGGTTATATGGGAGGCAGGGTTTAAAGGTCGGCACAACATTGTGGGCCGAATGGTCTGTACTGTGCTGTATTGTTCTATGTTCTATAAGATCTTCACATAAGTCCTAAACAGAACCCAATTGATTAAATAACACAAAACATTATACTTGTTCATTTATTTATTGAAAAAATGATCCAATATTACCTGTATTGGTTGGAAGAAGTATGTGAACCTTTGCTTTCAGTAACGGGTGTGACCCCCTTCTACAGCAATAACTTCAACCAAAGCTTTCCGGTAACTGTTGATCAGTCCTACACATTGGCTTGGATGAATTTTAGACCATTCCTCTAGACAAAACTGTTTCAGTTCATCAAGATTTCTGGGATGCCTTGCATGAACAGCCCTCATCAGGTCATACCACAGCATCTCAACTAGATCTGGACTCTGACTTAGCCATTTCAAAACATGAATTTTCTTTTTTTAAACCATTCTGTTGTTGATTTACTTTTATGTTTCAGATCATTGTCTTGTTGAATCATCCAAAGTCTATTAAGCTTCTAGTGACAGACCACTGCCCTGACATTATTCTGTAAAATGTCTTGATGCAATTGTGAATTCAGTGTTCCCTGGATTGCAGGCTGTCCAGGCCCTGTGATAACAAAGCAGCCCCAAACCATGATGCTTCTTCCACCATGCTTCACAGTTTGGTTGAAGTTTTGGTGTTGGTGTGTAGTGCCCTTTTTCCTCTAAACATAGCAATGTGCATTTCTGCCAAAATGTTCAACTTTTGTCTCATCCTTCTGCAAAATATTGTCCCAGAAGTGTTGTGGAACATCCAGGTGGTCTTTGCAAATGAGACATGCAGCAATGTTTTTTTTTTTTGGAGAGCAGTGGTTTCCTCTATTGTGTCCTCCCATGAACACCATTCTTGTTCAGTGCTTTTCTTATAGTGGACACATGAACAGAAACTTTAGCAAGTTTTAGTAATTTCTGCAAGTCTTTTGCTGTAGCCCTTGGGTTCTTTTTTGCCTCCTTCAACATTGCACAATATGCTCCTGGTGTGATCTTTGCAGGATGCCCATTCCTAAGGAGAGTAGCAATAGTACTGAATTTCCTCCATTTGTAGACAATTTCTCTTACTGTGGACTGATGAACACTCAGGTCTTTAGAGATGCTTTTGTAGCCTTTTCCAGCTTTATGCATCTCTACAATTCTTCTTCTAAGGTTCTCTGAAAGTTGTTTTGATCGAAACTCAGTGCACTGAAACAGATCTTTATTGAGAAGTGCAGGCTCTGTCAGTAACCTGACTTTGTGTGTCTTTTTTAAAGGGCAGGACACCTCTACAACCCACTCCTCCAATCTCATCTCATTGATTGGAACACCTGACCCCAAATAGCTTTCATAGAAGGCTTTACCCCAGAGTTTCACATACTCTTTTGAACCTAGACTATGATTGTTTAATGGTGTACTCAGTATTCAGGAAAAGAAGCACAATTGTTTGCACGTTATTAGCTTAGGCCGATTGTGTTTGTCTATTATTGTGACTAAGACAAAGATCATCCTACATTTTACGAGTAATTAATGCAGAAAACCAGGTAATTGCAAAGGGTTCACAAACTTTTTCTTACAACTGTAGAAGAAGCCACACTGGGAACACTCGATACAATAGATGACCCTGACAGACTTGCAAAAAAAGTGTCACCTCACTTGCAAGGAGTGTTTGGGGCCCTCACTGGTGGTACATAAAGAGGTGTAAAGGTGGTATAGCACTTGTCACACTTGCAGGGATAAGTGCCAGGAGGGCTGACTAGACAAGGAAATGGCAGACAAACTGAATAAATATTTTGTGTCAGTCTTCACTGTGGAAGACTCTAGCAGTATGCCAGATGTGTGAGTGTCAGGAGACAGAATTGAGTGTGGTTGCTATTATTAGGGGGAAGGTCCTTGGGAAGCTGAAAGGTCTGAAGGAACAAGCCACCTGGACCAGATGGACTACACCCCAGGATTCTGCAAATGGTGGCTGAAGAGATTGTGGAGGCATTAGTAATGATCTTTCTAGAATCAAAAGATTCTGGCAAGGTTCCCAAGGACTGGAACATTGCAAATGGTACTCCCCTCTTCAAGAAGGGAGGGAGGCAGAAGAAAGGAAATTATAGGCCAGTTAGCCTCAACCTCAGTGATTGAGAAGATTTTGGAGTTGATTATTAAGGATGAGGTTTTGGGGTACTTGGAGGTTCACAACAAAATAGGCCAAAGTCAGTATGGCTTCCTTAAGGGAAAATCATGCCTGACAAATCTGCTGGAGTTCTTTGAGGAAATACCAGGCAGCATAAACAAAGGAGAATTGGTGGATGTTGCGTACTTGGATTTTCAGAAGGCCTTTGACCTGAGGCTGCTTAGCAAATTAAGAGCCCGTGGTATTACAGGAAAGATACTTGCACGGAGAGCATTTACTGATTGGCAGGAGGCAGAGAGTGTGAATAAAGGGAGCCTTTTCTGATTGGCTGCCAGTGACAAGCGGTGATCTGCAGGGGTTGGATGCATTGTATGCCAATGATTTGGTTAACTGAATTGATGGATTTGTGGCCAAGTTTGCAGACAAAGATAGGTGGAGGGGCAGGTCGTATTGCAGAAAGACTGAGAAAGATTGGGAGAATGGGTAAAGAAGTGGCAGATGGAATAGAGCATTGGGAAATGTATCATCATGCACTTTGGTAGAAGCAACAAAAGTTAGACCATTTTCTAATTGGAAAGAAAGTCAGAGGTGCAAAGGAACTTAGGAGTCCTCATGCAGGATTCTCTAAAGGTTAATTTGCAGGTTGAGTCAGTGGTGAGGAAGGCAAATGCAATATTAACATTCATTTTGAGAGGACTAGGATATAAAAGCAAGGATTTAATGCTGAGGCTTTATAAGACACTGGTGAGGACTTGCTTGGAATGTTGCGAGCACTTTTGTGCCCCTTATCGAAAAAAGAATGTGCTGACATTGGAGATGCTTCAAAAGAGTTTCACAAGAAGGATTCCAGGAATGAAAGTTTTATTGTATGAGGAGCATTTGGTGGCTCTGGGCCTGTACTCATTGGAATTTAAAAGAATGAGATTGAAACCTATTGAATGTTGAAATGTCTAGATAGAGTGGATGTGGAGAGCATGTATCCTATAGAGGGGGAGTCCAGGACAACAGCAGAGCCTCAGAATAGAGGGACGGCTATTTAGAACAGAGATAAGGAGGAATTTCTTTAACCAAAGGGTGGTGAATCTGTGGAAATGTTGCCACAGGTGGTTGTGGAGGTCAGGTTATTGGGTCTATTTAAGGTAGAGGCCGATAGATTCTTGAAAGGTTACAGGGAGAAGTCAGGAAAATGGGTCTGAGAGGGAAATAGATCAGCCATAATCAAATGGCAAGCAGTCTCGATGGGCGGAATGGCTTAATTCTGCTCCTATACCTTAACTGTTATGAAGTTGTCAAGGAAGTCATGTAGAGAGCTATCCCTACTGAAAGTGGAGACAAAGGGAGGTGGGCTGGAGGGAAAAATGTGCTTAATACTAGGGTTTTCACAGGAATATTGAAAGACCATAAGGTATAGGAGCAGAATTAGACCATTTGGCCCATCAAGTCTGCTCCACCATTTCATTATGGCTGATCCAGTTTTCCTCTCAGCCCCAATCTCCTGCCTTTCCCCTGTATCCCTTCATGTGCTGACCAATCACACAACAGCACTTAAGGGGTATTCAGGCAGAAAATGAGTGGACTTACCATAGAAATAGTGTTTCAAAGTGTGCCTTAAAGAAAGAGAGTGGTGATGGGGTGGTGGGGTTTGGAAGAATTGTCATTCTGGTGGCCCAGTCAGCGGTGGAAGTAGTTCACAGACAGGAGCAAATAAAAGTAAAGAAGGGGAAAGTGGAGTGGCTATTGTCGGGAGTGAACCAGTGATGAGAGTGGGAGTGCCAGGCTTTGGCTCAAAGGAAGCTTTGGCTCAGAAGAGGCGTCAGCTCTGGGTAAGTTTCTGTTAAGTTTCCCTTTTTCCTTACTGTGTCAGGGGTACAGCGTAGTTTAGATAACCATTGTGTGTTCTTCATGCCGGATGTTAGAATCCTGGGAGACCCAGAGTCTCCCAGGGAACTACATCTGCATGAAGTACATCCAGTTACAGCTCCTTGAAGACCGTGTTAGGGATCTGGAGCAGAAGCTGGATAACCTTTGGCTTTATGGGAGAGTGAGAAGATCATTGATTGGAGTTACAGGGAAGCAGTCACCCCTAAGTTGCAAGAGGTGGGTAGCTGGATGACTGTCAGGAGAAGGAATGGGACAGTGAATAGGCAGTTAATACAGAGTGCCCCTGTGGCCATTCCCCTCAATAATAAATATACCATTTAGGATACCTTTGTGGGGGATAAACTCCCAGGAAAATGCCACAGAGACCAGGTTACTGGCCCTGAGCATGGATCAATGGTACAAAAGGGAAAAGGGAGAAGAGGGGAGCAGTAGTGATAGGGGACTCAATAGTCAGGGGAACAGACAAGGAGATTCTGTAGAGGTGAACGGGACACCCAGAAGACGTGTTGCCTCCCAGGTGACAGGGGTCAGGGACCTCGCGGACCGTGTCCACAGTATTTTGGAGAGAGAGGGGGAGCAGCCAGACGTGTTGGTACATATTGGTACCAATGACGTAGGAAGGAAAAGCAAAGAGGTCCTGAAGAGAGATTTAAGAGAGCTAGGTAGAACACTGAGAAGCAGGACCTCCCAGGTAGTAATTTCTGGATTGCTACCTGTGTTACGCACCAGTGAGGGTAGAAACAGGATGATTTGCCAGATTAATCCGTGGCTGAGAAGCTGATCCAAGGGACAGGGCTTCAGGTTCTTGGATCATTGGGATCTCTCCTGGGGAGGAATGACTTGTGCAAAAGAAATGGATTGCATCTGAACCCAAGGGGGATCAATATTCTCGTGGACAGTTTTTTTTAGAACTGTTGTGGAGGGTTTAAACTAATTTGGCAGAGGGATGGGATCTGGAGTAAATGGACTCGGGATAGGACAGATTATAAAAATTTAAAGATAGAGTGCAGTCAGCCTGTCAGGAAAGGCAGGCAGATGACAGGACAAAATTGCAGCCAGCAGGGTGAGTGTCAGTGCATTAGGGATACAGAATCGAAAGGGGTAGCAAATACAGTACTCAAAGTGTTATATCTCAATGCAGGAGTATAAGGTGGATGATCTTGTTGCACTTTTACAGATTGTCGGGTATGATATGGCAATTGTGGTTGGTTGTAATTGGGAGTTGAACATCCAAGGTTACACATTGTATTGGAGGAATAGGAAGGTAGGCAGAGAGGGTGGCTTGGCTCTGCTGGTAAAGAATAGCATCAATTCATTAAAAATATGTGACATAGGATCGGAAGATGTTGAATTGTTGTGGGTTGAGTTAAATGACTGAAAGGGTAAAAGGGCTCTGATGACAGTTACAGTGGCATGCAAAATTTCAGGCACCCCTGGTCAAAATTTCTGTTACTGTGAATAGTTAAGTGAATAGAAGATGAACTGATCTCCAAAAGTCATGAAGTTATAGATGAAACATTCTTTTCAACATCTTAAGCAAGATTAGTGTATTATTAGTGTTTTGTACAATTTTAGAGTGAAAAAAAGGAAAGGGGCACCATGCAACAGTTTGGGCACCCCAAGAGATTTGAGCTCTCAGATAACTTTTACCAAGGTCTCAGAACGTAATTAGCTTGTTAGGGCTTTGGCTTGTTCACAGTCATCGTTAGGAAAGGCCAGGTGATGCAAATTTCAAAGCTTTATAAATACCCTGACTCCTCAAACCTTGTCCCAACAATCAGCAGTCATGGGCTCCTTGAAGCAGCTGCCTAGCTCTCCGAAAATTAAAATAAATGATGCCCACAAAGCAGGAGAAGGCTACAAGAAGATAGCAAAACATTTTCAGGTAGCCATTTCCTCAGTACGTAATGTATTAAGAAATGGCAGTTAACAGGAACAGTGGAGGTCAAGTTGAAGAATGGAAGACCAAGAAAACTTTCCGAGAGAACTGCTCGTAGGGTTGCTAGAAAGGCAAATCAAAACCCCTGTTTGACTGCAAAAGACCTTCAGGAAGATTTAGCAGACTCTGGAGCGTTGGTGCACTGTTCCACTGTGCAGTGACAACTGCACAAATATGACGTTCATGGAAGAGTCATCAGAAGAAAACCTTTCCTGCATCCTCACCACAAAATTCAGTGTCAGAAATTTGCAAAGGAACATCTAAACAAGCCTGATGCATTTTGGAAACAAGTCCTGTGGACTGATGAAGTTAAAATAGAACTTTTTAGCTGCAATGAGTGAAGGTATGTTAGGAGAAAAAAGGGTGCAGAATTTCATGAAAAGAACACCTCTCCAAATGTTAAGCACAGGGGTGGATATAGTATGCTTTGGGCTTGTGTTGCAGCCAGTGGCACGGGGAAAACTTCACTGGCAGAGGGAAGAATGAATTCAATTAAATACCAGCAAATTCTGGAAGCAAACATCACACCGTCTGTAAAAAAGCTGAAGATGAAAAGAGGATGGCTTCTACAACAGGATAATGATCCTAAACACACCTCAAAATCCACAATGGACTACCTCAAGAGGCGCAAGCTGAAGTTTTGCCATGGCCCTCACAGTCCCCTGACCTAAACTTCATTGAAAATCTGTGGATAGACCTCGAATCTCACAGAACCAGAAGCCTTTTGCAAGGAAGAATAGGTGAAAATCCCCCAAACAAGAATTGAAAGACTCTTAGCTGGCTACAGAAAACATTTATAAGCTGTGATAGTTGCCAAAGGGGGTGTTACTAAATACTGACCATGCAGGGTGCCCAAATTTTTGCTTCAGGCACTTTTCCTTTTTTGTAATTTTGAAACTATAAAAGATGGAAATAAAAAAGTAATCTTGCTTAAAATATTAAACAAATGTGTCATCTTTAACTTTATGCCTTTTGGAGATCAGGTCATCTTTTACTCGCTTAGCTATTCACAGTAACAGAAATTTTGACCGGGGTGCCCAAACTTTTGCATGCCACTGTATACACAGGCCAAACAGTAGCTGGGAGGTGGACTACAGGTTACAATGGAAAATAGAAAAGGCATGTCGAAAGGGCAATGCTATGATAGTCATGGGAGATTTTAACATGCAGGCTGATTGGGAGAATTAGGTTGGTAATGGATCACAAGAGAGTGAGTTTGTTGAATGCTAATGAGAAGGATTTTTAGAGCAGTTTGTTGTAGATCCTACTAGGGGATCCTCTATACTAGATTGGGTGTTATGTAATGAACCAGAGGCGATTAGGGAGCATAAGGTAAATGAACCCTTAGGAGACAGTGATCACAATATTATTGAGTTCAATTTGAAATTTGAAAGTAATGTCTGACATAACAGTATTTCAGTGGAGTAAAGGAAATTACAGTGGTATGAGCAAAGTTGGCCGTAAGTAAATTGGAAGGAGATGCTGGCAGTGATGACAGCACAGTAGCAATGGCGTGAGTTTCTAGGAAACGTGAGGAAGTGCAGGATAGATGTATTCCAAAAACAAAGAAATACTCAAATGACAAAATAGTACAACCATGGCTAACAAAGGAAGTCAAAGCTAATGTAAAAGCAAAAATTCAGCAGGAAGATAGCAGCTTGGGAAGCTTTTAAAAACCTACAGAAACCAACTAAAAGAATCATCAGGAGGGAAAAGATGAAATATGAAAGCACGCTAATATCAAGCTGGATAGAGAGATGAGAGTGAATACAGCACTGAGGCTGAAGAAATAATAACGGGGAAAATGAGATAGCAGATGAACTAAATGAAATCAGCCTTCCCTGTGGAAGTCACTAGCAGTGTGCCAGGTATTGAAGGGAGTGGGGGAAGAGAAGTGACTGCAGTTACTATTACAAGGAAGAAGGTGGTCAAAAAGCTGAAAGACCTAAAGGTGCATAAGTCACCCGGAGCAAATGAACTGCACTGTGGGGTTATGAAGAGTTAGTAGTAGAAATTGTGGAGGCATTAGAAATTATTTTTCAAGAATCATTGGTCTAAAGAATGGTCCTGGAGGACTGGAAAATTGCAAATGTCACTCTTTTTCAGAAAGGAGGGATGCAACAGAAAGGAAATTATAGACCAGTTAGCCTGATCTCCGTGGTTGGGAAGATGTTGGAGTTATTGTTAAGGATGAGGTTATGGAGTGCTTGGTGATACAGGATAAGATAGGACAAAGTCAGCATGGTTTCCTTAAGGGAAAATCTTGCCTAACGAACCTGTTGGAATTCTTTGAGGAGATTACAAGTAGGATAGATAAAGAGGATGTAGTGGATGTTGAATATTTGGATTTTCAGAAGGCCTTTGAAATGGTGCCATACAAAATGCTGCTTACCAAGTTAAGAGCCCAAGGTATTACAGGAAAGTTAGTGGCATGGTTAGAGCATTGCTGATTTGTAGGAGGCAGCGAGTAGGAATAAAAAGATCCTTTTCTGGTTGGCTGCCTGGGAGTAGTGGTGTTCCACAGGGGTCAGTGTAGAAGAAATAAATATGCAGACTATTTTCTAAAGTGGGAGAAAACCAGAAATCTGAGCTGCAAAGGGATTTGGGAGTCCTTGTGCACAACATCCTAAAGGTTAACTTGCAGGTCAAGTTGGTAGTGAGGAAGATAAATGCAATGTTAGCATTCATTTCAAAAGGTCTAGAATATAAGATGTGATGCTGAAGCTTTGTAAAACACTGTTGAGGGCTCACCTTGAGTTTTGGGCTCCTTATCAAAAAAAATGTGCTGGCATTGGAGATGGTTCAGAGGAAGTTCACAAGGATGATTCTGGGAATGAAAGGCTTATCATATGGGGAACATTTGATGGCTCTGGGCTTGTACTCGCCAAAATTCGGAAGAATGAAGGGGATCATATTGGAACCTTTCGAATGTTGAAAGCCTAGGCAGAGTAGATGAGGAAAAGATGTTTCCCATGGTGGCTGAGTTTAGGACAAGCAGGCACAAGTCTCAGGATAGAGGGGCGTCCATTTAAAACAGAGATGCAGTGAAACTTCTTTAGCCAGAGGGTGGTACATTTGTGGAATTTTTTTACTACAGCTGTGGAGGCTAGGTCATTGGATGTATTTAAGGCGGAGATTGATAGGTTCTTGATTGGCCGCGGCATCAAAGGTTACGGAGAAAAGGCCAGGGAGTGGGTCTGAGGAGGGGAAGAAAAGGATGGGTCATGATTGAATGGCAGAGCAGACTCAATGGGCCAAATGTCATAATTCTGCTCCCATGTCTTATGGTCTTATGGAATTGTCATGATATACATCTTGGTCAGCTAATATCTATATCAATAACTCATGGATGTTAAGAAGACAGAATTAAATGAACATAGATATCTTAGTGGTTTGAAGGGATGGATTTGTTGAGGATGGATGAAGCTAAGAAAGAATAAAAGTAAAGAGTGCAATATGTTTAAGGTGAGAGAACAAAGATCTAACAGGTCTGCAAGGGGAAAACTTTTCACACAGAGAGTGCAGTATGCCTGAACCCCCTTTTACTGGGCCTCTCTGGAAATACCCCATACCAACAATCACTGGATTCCATAGTGAAAACCCACCTTTCTCAGGCTTCGTACATCTAGGGTGTATATGACTTCGGTCCCACCAAATCCATGGGGTTAGGAAGTCTCATAGTCTTACCCACCCAGACCACTGTTTGTGTCAATGCTGTGTGATTTATTGCTTTGCAATAGCCTGTCAGCATGAAATAACCGATCATACACTCTATATAATATTAAAGAAGAACACAAGGGGTGATTGATAAGTTCATGACCTAAGGTAGAAGGAGATGAGTTATACAGCTCTCGTCACATGCACATGCAGGTCAACTCTTTGATTATGCAGGAAGTTTGAAGTTAATAACTCATCTCCTTCTACCTTAGGCCCTGAACTTATCAATCACCCCTGCTGTGGACACTTTCTGGAGGTCCATGACCGCTGGACTAAGTGTGTAAATGTAGGAGGGGACTATGTTGAAAAATAAATGAGCTGGGTTTTCTGAAATTGACTCCTTCTGCTTTAGGCCAAGAACTTATCAATCACCCCTCGTATTTGTGAACATTAACTTAACCAAAGACTGAGTAAAGAAAAGAAAGAAAAAGACAAAAAGGCCCCATTATAATTCAACAGATCAATATGCACAGGCTGAAACTCAAATCTTCCAAAAGCCATATTCTTGTAGACCTCCTGCCAGGGCTCTATCAAATCCGATTTTCCCACCAGAGTCATATCCCCAACAGGTTTCTCCGTGACACAATGGAAAGTAGCCAAGGTTCCTGATATGCCTTGAGTCAACCTTTCAAGCTGAAAGAATCCAAGTGGACATATGAATGCCGTCTTCTCCATGTCAGCCTCGCTCATGGGTATTTGAACATACCCGCTCCTTAGGTTCAGTACACTAAACCACTTTGCTCCAGTCCAGTGCATCCTTGATCCTCAGAACAGTATACTGGTCAGGAACTGTGCATCAGTTCAGAGTCCAATAGCCAACACATGTTCCTACTTTCCCATTCTTCTTCCTCACTGCCACTATGGGAATGCATAGGAACTCCTGGACTCAGTGATAATCCCAGTTTCCTTCAGCTTCTGCAGATGTTGCTGAATATTCTCCATCTCAGCGCCTGCCAGGCACCAAGATCTTGATTTGAAAGGGGTGTCCTCCATCACTCAGATAGTGTGGTGAGTACTCTTGGAACAACCCATAAACACATATCAAACTTGTCAATACAAGAGACATCTTCAAACTTCAATATCTTCTCTGTCAATCTCCTTTTGCAGCCTCCAGGTACTGGGAAGTCATCAAAGTTGATTGACTTGGCTGTCAACTTTCACTTTCCAGGAGATGGTTTCTCTCCTGCTTGCCTCACAGGAAAACTAAACATCACAGTCACTGGAAAAAGGTGTGCTATCGGCATTGCCCACTTGAGGGTGAGCTCCCTCTCTGAGGTGTTCCTGAAAATTACTGTCATCCTGTTTACCTGTACAACCGATGGCTTCTGCATTTCGGGCCTCAGCAGTACCCCAGCAGGTAACCGTGACTCCTCTTTGTGGTGTTCCGAACCATTTACCAAGAAAGCTTCAGCATAAAGCATTCCAGGAAATTGGACATTTCCCATCACTCGAGCTACTTCCCCAGGCCATAACACAACCAATTTAGGGCTGTGTGTACCACACAGGTTTTCGTTTGTGCTCATTATCCAGCCTAGAATAGGTGAGCACTTCTTCAAAAGCAGCTCTGAACACAGGGCGAATGGACAGGTTTTCAGAAAGCTCTCTTCAACTTTCCCCTTGCACATTCCCACTAGCCTCCTCACAATAGGAGTATTTGTTCCCACAGAATTGAGGCTTCACCCTTCTTGACGGGGCCTGGACAAACCAACACTAACCTATCAAGCGCCTCAGCTACTCCCACATCTGCCTCTGAAATGTCCAGCTTCAACAACAAATAACCATCATACAGGTAGTCATCAGTAGTAAGGCCCCAGAGCTCTTAGGCACCTGAACCCAAAGGGATCTAATATCCTAGCAGGCAGGTTTAATAGAGCTATTAAGTAGGGTTTAACCTAATTTGGTAAGGGGATGGGAACCAGAATAATAGGGCTGAAGAAGGGGAAAACAGAAATAAATCAAAGATAGCATGCAACAGAAATGATAGATAGGGCAGGCAGGAGATGGGGCATAATCACAGTCAGTGGGATGATTTACAGGGCAATAGAGGCATGGTGCAATTAAAACAGAAAGCAACAAATACTGGACTGAAAGTGTTATATTTGAATGCATAAAAAATAAAATGGACAATCTTGATATTCAGCTACAGATTGGCAAGTACGACATTGTGACCAACACTGAAAGTTGGCTGAAGGATGGCTGCCATTGGGAGCTGAACATCCAAGAATATACGGTGTATTGGAAAGATAGGTTAGTAGACAGAGGGAGTGGTGTGGCCCTGTGTATAAGAAATAATATTAAATCATTAGAAAGGGATGACATAGGATCGGAAGGTGTAGAGTCTCAATGGGTGAGTTAAGAAATGGCAAGGGTAAAAGGACCCTAATGGCAGTTGTATAGAGGTCTCCAAACTGCAGCCGGGATGTGGATTACAAATTGCAGCAGGAGGTAGGAAAGGTGTGTCAGAAGGGCAATGTCATTTTTTTAATTTAGTGCAATCATGAACAATAGCCAGATCAGAAATGCTGATCAAGTCAACTAGTTCCCAAAGAGAACTCTGATAGGCCATTCAGATGGTTCACTGCTGCTCAATGATAGAACACAAAAAAATCATATGTACAATTGAGAAACATTAAAACATAGTAAAAATACTGCAGTCATGATGATCATGATGAAGTCTGCTGGGGAGAGACATTTATACACATGCTGTCCTCCATAATTCAAAGAGATTGAAGGATAAGGTTACAGGGTGACAAAACGTGACAGGAGCACTTGGAACTAAAATCTAATCCCTACCGGGAGAAAACAGCCCCTGTTTTTTCCGTATTGTTCTCCAGCAGTTTAAGGACTAAGTCCAGCCAGAACATAACTCACAAGTGCTCTTGAAAGTCAGATATTAACTCTACCTACCAACAACCAAGTATTGTCATGATAATCACTGGGGACTTTAACATGAAAGTGGATTGAGAAAACCAGACTAGTACTGGACCTCAAGAGAGAGAATTTGCAGAATTTTAACGGATGGCTTTTTAGAACAGCTTGTTGTTGAGCCCACTAGGGGATCAGCTGTGCTAGATTGGGTGCTGTGCAATGATCCGGAGTGATGAGAGAGCTTCAGGTTAAGGAACCCTTAGGGAACAGTGATCACAATATGATCTTCACTTTGAAATTTGAGAGGGAGAAACTAAATTTCAATGTGTCGGTATTTCAATGGAATAAAGAAAATTACAATGGCATGAAAGGGGAAATGGCCAAAGTTGACTGAAAAAGGACAATAACAGGAAGGACAGCAGAGCAGCAATGGATGGAGTTTCTGCAAAAAAATGAGGGAAGTGCAAGACGGATATATTCCAAATAAGAAGAGATTTTCGAATGGAGGAAGGACACTACTGTGGCTGACAAGTGAAATTGGAGTCAAAGTAAAAGCAAAAGAGAGTGCATACAAGGAAGTCAAAGCCAGTGAGAAGAAAGAGGATTGGGAAGCTTTTAAAAACTTGCAGAAGGAATTAAGAAGGTCATTAGGAAGGAAAAGATGAATTATGAAAGGAAGTGGTAACTAATATCAAAGAAGATACTAAAAGCTTTTTTAGTATATAAAGGATAAAAGAGAGTCAAGGGTAGATATAGGACCAATACAAAATGACACTAGAGATATTATAATGAGAGACGCAGAGATGGCAAAGGAACTGAATGTGTATTTTGCCTCAGTCTTCACAGTGGAAGACGTCTACTGTGTACCGGACATTCAAGAGTGTCAGGGAAGTGAAGTATGTGCAGTGAAAATTACAATTGAGAAGGTGCTCAGGAAGCTTAATGGTCTGAGGGTGGATATATCTCCTGGACCTGATGGAATGCACCCTCAGATTCTGAAGGAAGTAGCTGGAGAGGTTGTGGAGGCATTAACAATGATCTTTCAAGAATCGATAGATTCTGGCATTGTACCGAATGACTGGAAAATTGCAAATATTATTCCGCTATTTAAGAATGGTGGGAGGCGGCAGAAAGGAAACTATGGACCTGTTGGCCTGATATCAGTGGTTGGGAAGTTGTTGGAATTAATTGTTAGGGATGAAATTACGGAGTACCTGGAGGCACATGACAAGATAGGTCAAAGCCAGCATGGCTTCTTGAAAGGAAAATCCTGCCTGACAAACCTACTGCAATTTTTTGAGGAAATTACAAATAGGGTAGACAAAGGAGATGCAGTAGACGTGTTGTACTTGGATTTTCAGAAGGCCTTTGACAAGGTGCTGCACATGACGCTGCTTAGCAAGTTAAGTGCCCACGTAATTACAGGGAAGTTACTAGCATGGGTGGAGCATTGCCTGATTGGCAGAAAACAGAGAGTGGGAATAAAGGGATCCTATTCTGGCTGGCTGCTGGTTATGAGTGGAGTTACACAGGGGTCGATGTTGGGATCGCTGCATTTACAATGTATGTCAATGATTTGGACTATGGGATTAATGGATTTGTGGCTAAATTTGCTGATGATACAAAGATAGGTGGAGGAGCGGGTAGTGTTGAGGAAACAGAGAGCTTGCAGAGAGACTTAGATAGTTTAGGGGAATTGGCAAATGAAATACAATGTTGGAAAATGTATGGCCATGCACTTTGGTGGAAGAAATAAATGGGCAGACTATTCAGATGTGGAGAGAATTCAAAATGCAGAAATGCAAAGGGACTTGGATCCTTGTGCAGGATATCCTAAAGGTTAACCTCCAGGTTGAGTTGGTGGTGAAGAAGGTGAATGCAATGTTGGCATTCATTTCTAGAGGTATAGAATATAACAGCAGGGATGTGATGTTGAGGCTCCTTAAGGCACTTGTGAGATCACACTTGGAGTGTTGTGTGCAGTCTTGGGCACCTTATTTTAGAAAGGATATAGTGACATTGGAGAGGGTTCAGAGAAGATTGATGAGAATGATTCCAAGAATGAAAGGGTTACTGTATGAGGACTGTCTGGCAGCTCTTGGGCTGTATTCCCTGGAGTTCAGGAGAATGAGGGGGGATCTCATAGAAACATTCTGAATGTTAAAAGACCTGAACAGATTAGATATGGCAAAGTTATTTCCCATGATAGGGGAATCTAGGACAAGAAGGCACAACTTCAGGATTGAAGGACGTCCATTTAGAACAGAGCTGCAAAGAAATTACTTTCGTCAGAGGGTGGTAAATCTGGAATTTCTTAAGGCCAAGTCATTGGGGTTATTTCAAACAGAGATGGATAGGTTCTTGATTAGCCAGTGCATTAAAGGGTTTGGGGAGAAAGCGGCAGAGTGGGGACTACTGGAAGAATTGGATCAGCCCATGATCGAATGGCGGAACAGAATTGATGGGCCAAATGGCCTACTTCTGCTCCTATATCTTATAGTCTTATACCAGTATTAGAAAGACCTGTACAGCAGAGTGACCTGAGAATTTGCGTCAAGTATGGCGTTAGCATAAATACCCTCAATCTGTAGGGATAAACTGGAGCTTGGCCCCACTAAGCCTTTAGGAATAGTGTTTATCACTTTAATGTCTTCCTTGATACATTGGTTGGAACTTGTTATCCCTGAGACGCCAGGCCGTACCATCACTAGGTCTCTGAAATTTCCTGACTTCCCTTTCTACTTAACTAACTGTGGGCTCACTTTCCAAAAGCTTCCCCGTCCTTTACATTCCCACCTGAAGTGTCTAGCCCTCCTCACCACAGTTGTAAAAGACAATACCAGTCGCTCCCCTTTATCAAGTGACCCCGTCAAATAACAGTCATCTGCTTAGTGCGTCCCGTAGTGGGTCCAGCTCCCGATCGGCTTTGTAATGCTTAAATAGCAACAACTGGCAATAACTCAGATCTAAAGTCTTTCATGAACTCCTATAACACCCCCATATGTGGGACATCAGGATTCACTTCAGCAACAGAGACTAAATCCGAGGTCTGTACCCTGCCAACGAAGGCCGCCCACTCCTCCATTGCAATTTCCCCCTCTCTTGCTTCTCTGATCAGCTCAACAAACAAGGAAGTGGGGCTTATCTTACAAGACATCAGGAGGCTGAAAGCGATCATGTCCTGTAACTGTACACCCTTTGCTACTTAGTCCATCCTTAATTGATTCATCTCATCCAGTTGGATGGCCCCTCTACGCCTCAAGCAATACAACTGTCTCTCCAGTCCAAAAATGCAGGCAGAATGTTTCTTCCCCTTCTCCTGAAACATGTTCTTAAACCCTGTTGTAAGCTCCACTGGGCTTCCTGTAGTGCCAAAAAATGTCTTCTTGCACTTCAATGAGCCCCACAGAAGTAGCTAAAGGGTTTTGTGCCTTTATGGACCTCACAACTTCCGCAGCCAGACATTTTAGGCTCTCTACCAGTCGCCGTCTTTTCACATTATCAGAGCACTGCCACTCGTCCAGCATCTGAGAGGCCTGTTCCCTCCAAGTCTTATATTCCTCATCCCCATCGGGGGTGGGCTTCACTTCCAAGAACATCTTCAGCCTATGATAACTTTGATTCTCCGCTGGTGCACTTTGCCATTTATCTACCAGGGGAGTAAGGGCCGATACTAACTCAGAATTTTCACCCTTCACTGGAGGACTCATTAGACCTTCCACATCAGATAACTCCTTCCCCTCGTTCTGCAGAAACGAGAGCAATTTGTCTTTAAAGTCTCCGCCCTCGGGTACGGGAAACTTGGCTTCCAATTCGGCACTCTTGCCTACACACCCCTTATCTCAGAAAACATGGACAGTCCATGGCCTTGCCTTTCCTGGGACCCCAATGGTACTAGGCAGATCCACTCCTGTTAGGTCAGCGCTAGCCTGAACTAATATACATATTTTCCCACTGCTTGGTCAAACTGTCTGTCCATGATCATGACTTTCCATAATGCTTTAACATTGCTTAAAACTCTAATCAGCAATGCACCTGGGCTGTGGACATCTACCCCGCTCAGAACACAAGCATTAGCTACAGGAAATCTCTTTGAATCGCACCAATGTTTAAACCCTGCAGTGTCCATAACCATGTATCTTAATCACTTTCCCAGACAATAGTTCAACACAGGCTTAAACACAAACCCACTGAACCCATTTTTCTCAGGCTTCGTTCGTCTAGGATGTAGATGACTATGGTCCTGCCAAACTTAAGGGGTTATGTTGTCTCGCCCACTCAAACCTCTGTTAGAGTGATGGCTGCATGATTTGTTGCTTTGCAATAGCCCATCGGCATGAAATAACAGATCGCAAACCTGCATACAATATTAAAGAAGTATATCTTGTGAATGTCAATTTAACTAAAGACTGAATAAGAAAAGAAAGAGAAAAAACAAAAAGGGCCCATTATAATTAAACAGGTCAATGTGCACAAGCTGAAGCTCAAATCTTCAAAAAGTCATATTCACCAATCCTTGGCAGACTTCCAACCAGGGCTCCATCAAACTGTGTTTTCCCACCGAATGACTGGTTCTCTCCAGAATCTTCTCTCTTGAACTCACCATGAACAAAGACCAAGACCAACCATAGTGTCCCTCACAAAACCTTTCCCCTTCGTGTTCTTTAGTACTTCCTCCCAGTTCCACTATCCTAATTGGATGACACACATTCCTAAACATTCCTTATCTTCAACGGTAACCCAAACAGGCTGAAAGCAGAATGGACTGCTCTTACGGAAATGCTAAAATGAAGTACCTACAGCATAGCAGTAAAAATGGGAACCAGGACGTTACGTGTAGAATGAGGTTCAGAAAACTACTTCAATACTATTTAGATCATAAGATAATAAGTCATAGGAATAGAATTAGGTTTATTTTGCTCTGCATGATAGATGACTGATTATTTTTCTCTCTCAACCTCATTTTCCTGCCTTCTCCCCATTACCTTTGATGCCCTAATTATGTACCTATTAATCTCCATTTTAAATATACCCAATGACTCAGCCTCCATGTTCATTTGTGGCAATGAATTCCGCAGATTCACTACTCTCTGGCTAAAGAAATTCCTTCTCATCTCTGTTCTAAAGGGGCGATCTTCTATTCTAAAGCTGTGTTTTCTGGTCTGAAACTCTCCCTCTCCATTCTAAAACATCTTAACCATTTCCACTCCAGTCAGGTCTTTCAATATTCGATTGATTTCAATGAGATCCCCCCTCATTCTTTTAATCTCCTGCCAAGTACAGGCCTTGTGTGATAAAACACTCCTTATACGTTAAGCCATTAATTCCTGAGATCATTCCCATGAACTCCTCTGGACCCTTATAGGTGTTTGGTGAATGGGACTTGCAGAGAGCAGTCAGCCAACTGGAGATCCCAAAAGTGCAATAGTCCTTCTTCTCATGCCATAAAGCTGAAATGAACCCACCTCAAACAAGGATGGGGTGCAGTGAGCATAGAATTACCATCCACAGAGATAACCAGGGATAGTTACCATTGCTGGTTTAGTGTGAAGCTGCCCACTGAATTGATGGCAATTATGGTCTTGTTAGAAGAAAAGATCAGTGGTTTGTTCCCAGCAATTTTCTCTTACCAAAGAATCCAGTGCAACTGATTGGAATTCGATGACCTTTGGTGAGGTCCACCTATTGATCCAGGGAGCCACATACACCTGCTTCTTGCAGACACAGTTTTTGCTAGTTGTAGATTGTATATTTTGTGTGGTCAAATGTGACCCCAAAATTGCACAGTGACAGGGGATATTGAGCACCTGACCCCTCTCCATTAACCTGGCTGTGGCTGCTGTTAAGAGGCAGAGATCTACTCTATTCATTTCAAAGCATACACCAAGCTCATTACATCATCACTAGCAGGCCCCTGTACACTAGGATCTTTCCTGATTCATTATTATATTGACAATGCTTTTCATAGCTTCTGTAAGAGTTGAAGGAATATTGCAAAGCATAGTATATTGGAATGTACTTACTGGTTACAGCATAGGTACTTTATTGAACAACCTTTTTGTGGTTTTTTAATAACTTGTTTTTTAAACATAATTTTTACTCTTTTTGTTTTTCTTCTTTGAAATATATTCAAATCTTGTCTAGTTAATGAAATTACTCTCAGATATATACCAATCCTGGGCTGCAGCTAGCCACAGAATGTGAATGGAAGCAGTTCGGGGACACGGTCTCTCTCTGTGCAGTAATGTCTAATTCCCATTGCCTCATAGTACCAGCAACTAACTTTAGAAAGATGCTTTTACTTGTTAGACCCTTTAATCATGTAAGAACATGGTCGAAACAGCGTTATGGGCTGATGGGCCTGTATTGTGCTGTCGGGTTTCTATGTTTCTAAGTTTCTATGTTTTTCCGTGCAAAAGAAGAAATTATAATAAAACAAATCATGGTTTTGGAAAGAAAGATAACGCCAAGTGACATTACTCAAATATTTTTTCTTTAATCTTAATTACACTTTGTACTGTAAATAACTTATACAGTGGCAATGTAGTATACATTGTTCAGTAAATCCCAATTATTGCCAACTTCATAATCTCCAAATCTTTAAGAAATATAAATTATGTTCTCACAATTTATGTTTTTGTAAACACGATAAATTGTACTAATTTACAACAAAGCAATTTTTACACTAGAGAATACAGAAGTCCCCCCAGGCAGTGTAGACTGGTCACAAACAGTTAATAATATATACTCTTCACAACAGTGTGTGGGATTAATAGGATCCTACAGGGCAGTTGTGAAATCTTATCTTTCTTTTTGGTTTATTTGTCTTCAGTAAAGGCAGGCCCATCGATCTAATAATGCTTTCAAATAGCAGTGAATACATTGCAGACAACATGACCTTGGTCACTGAAAGCTGGCTGGGCTTTTTTTTTTGAATGGCTTGTTCTTTGCACTGTCCTCTTTATCTTCACGCTCCAATGATAGAGACACACATCTGGCTGCAGAAACCCAAGAGGCTAAACCGGGAATGGGCTGGAAGTATTTTTGTCTGTAACCAGAAATGGTCACTTTATTAAGCAGGTCAGTCAGAAAGGTCAAGGGCTCTGTCAGAGCTGTGTCTAGCCGGATGACATGTCTGGACTAAGTAGGCACATTCATTCTGACCCACGCAGACATTCTTCCCTACTATCAGACAGGCAGAGCTATAACATGGCCGAGTGATGTACTGACCTGTGTTAAGGACATGTTGATACTAGTCTGTTATGACAGCTCTTTATCTCCAAAGAAAATAACTTGTTTTGTGCTGTGTATCATTTCATCAGTGTTGGTCTATTTGGGGTTATGTGCACATTATTTGGGAATGCAGTGCACATGTGAGGTGCCAGGAAAGCCTGTTCATGCGTTGCTTCTTGTACATTAAACAGGACTTTCTGGTTCCTTGCCATTCTTGCATGCCCGGAATTCCATTGTATGTTTAGCTGTCATCACCATGCCTGCGATGCAGTATAATAATGAACATCTAATTCTTGGATCCGAAGAAACACAGTGCTGTGGTAACTTACACTTCCTAAATAACAGTTTAGAATGGGTCAGAAACCTATTAGAGCCCAGCTCAGTGTTTTGCATTATAGAGAATCAGATTCAAATACCATTGTCACTTCAGTACTAATATTTATGTTTTATTATATTTTGAGGAAGTTTAGATGCTGTTAAGTAAACTGATGTCTGCAAGCATTTGAAAGGAGAAAAGTTATGGTGAAAAAATACCCCACATTTGTGTGCCATTTCAGCAGCCAGAGGGGTAAGTGAAAATAAATGTTCAAAGGTTGTATTTTATGTGGCTATGGACTTAACCTCTAACTGCCTTCAAAGGCCTCACATATTTAAAGGTACATTACCAGGCCTTACACTAATTCATAGTGATAGCTAAAGTGCTCTGTGGATGTCACGAGGGACCAAAACCCCTAAAGGATCCCTTTGTGTGGTGTACGTGAAAGTTAGCATTATTCGGTTTAAATTCTGTATTGGAGGCAGCTGATGAGCCTGTTGCAGACTGAAAAAGAGGAGTCAATTTGCATACTGTTTCCATGTAGCTCTTTTAAATGCTTCCATGTGTCTGTGAGTTTTGCAACACTTTCCGTATAGGTTGTTTCACGGTTGGTTACCCCCATTCAAAATAATGCCATAAAGGTGATGGTTAACTTACTGGGAAATTCTAGACCATCCTTTATGTTTTCCCTTTTTCAGTATGATAATTCAGTGGAATAACCCGAGTCTAAAATTGATAGAGAGCTCCTTTAACCCTGACAATTTTTATTGATGCACATTTCAAATGGCATCTGGAGAGACCCACTGAAAGCTTTTAATTGAAATGGATAGGAAGGATTAATAAATAACACACACCTTTCAAAGGTGACAACAGGTCTGTCTGTTTTGGTTTTGACCACACACTAATTTTTAGTTGAAGACTGCAATGAGCATTGGGTGAAAGGTAACAATGTCTGTCAGACTAGTTCTATATGGTTAGTCTATAACCTCTGACATCTTGTCTGCAGGGTATAGCTATGCACAAAATGGCTGCAGTGTTTTTATTCATAACAACATGCATAAAAGACAGAAAAATATATATTTAAATACAGTTCTTTGAAATATCCCAAAACACTTATTGTTGAAGTAACTAAAGCTTCGGAGTAGTACTAATTTAAAAGGTAATCAGCAAGGTGACATTGACCAGAAAACCATCTTTAACTGCAAGAGCAGAATTATTGTTGGCAAGGACTACTAGCAATTTCCAGAGCTCTTCTTTAAGCGATGAATCACTGGAGAGAGCATGCAGTGCCATAGCTTAACTTTTCATTCAAAAGTTAACTTTTCACTGGTAGCCTGTTGGAACGATTGGAAAAGTGATAGTCTGTTCCCAAAAGGAGCCTTAACAGGAGGCTTGACCTCAAAGCTGATATCGGTTGGAAGAAGCTGGGTTAGAAATTTTTGTTTAGTATGATAGATATTTGTTTTCATCTCATGTTTGCTGAGCTTGCTGTCTGAACAGCAGCTGCCATTTGAAAGGTCACAAACATTTTTAAGCAAACTTTCAACTATATGGCTTTTTTAACTTCTGATCGTAAAAGGAAGTTAATCTACAGTTCTTAAAATGTAAATGGAAAGCAGCTTGAAGTAAAAAATTACTCATTATAGAACAGCTTTGCAAATAGGTTCTGCATTTTGAAGATGCTCTATTTGTAAAGAGTCACTGCACGTGTTTATTATTGCTCAAGAGTAGAGTATCAAACAAAGTGTTTAGTTTGGGTTGTTTCAAACAGAGAAGCTGACTCTTAAGTTGCATAATTCAAGGAAGCTTGCAAAACAGATGGATAATATCATTTAGCATATCAATTACTGATGTCTTTATAATTGGAAGAGCCAAATGTTTTCTAAAGTCAGCTTTAAAGCATTAATAATAGCTAGCTAAGATCTACAGTATGTCTCCAAAATATCTGAGGGAACATAACACACTTGTGAAATCACCCAAGTGGCTGAAAAGGGTATAAATGTAGACAGAAATTCAGGCTTATTAAGAATGGGATAAGTAACTCAAGAAACATAGAAGAACTAGAAACGTTCTTCCAGCTTCAGTTTCTGTGACAGATAACAGGTTTGTCTGCATATTTGGCATGTCTTTTTTTAGTTTATAGAAGTTGTACCTGTGTTTTTAGAAATCGTTTTGTCCTTAATCCTTTATGCTTGAGAAATGCTTTGTGCTTTATACTTTGGAGAAGGTTTGTATTTGGGAAATATTTAAGAGTCCACTGCCAAGAAGGCCCACCAGTGCCTTTACTTCCTGAGAAAGCTGAAGAAATTTGGCTTGTCCCCTAAAACTCTCACTAATTTTTATAGGTGCATCATAGAAAGTATTCTTCTAGGGTGCATCACAACCTGGTATGGAAGCTGTCCTGTCCAAGACCGGAAGAAGCTGCAGAAGATCGTGAACATAGCCCAGCACATCACACAAACCAATCTTCCACCCTTGGACTCACTTTACACCACACGCTGTCAGAGCAGTGCTGCCAGGATAATCAAGCATAAGTTCCACCCAGCCAACACACTTTTTGTTCCACTTCCCTCCGGGAGAAGGTTTAGGAGCATGAAGATACGTACGGCCAGATTTGGGAACAGCTTCTTTCCAACTGTGATAAGAATGCTGAACAGATCCTGACCTGGATCTGGGCCATACCTTCCAAATATCTGGACCTGACTTGCACTACCGTACTTTCCCTTTTCTATTTTCTAATTATGATTTATAATTTAAATTTTTATTATATTTACCTTGATTTGTACTTCAGGGAGCGCGAAGCGCAGAAACAAATATCACTGCGATGATTGTACGCTCTAGTATCAATTGTTTGGTGACAATAATATATTTGTAGATAGAAATTCTCGGTGAGTTTTTAATGTCTTTTAAGAGTGTTGTGTGGATTCAAGAGTATATCACTGTAAATAAGTGAACTGTTTTTTAAACTACTTTGTTGGCTGGAAATATCTTCTCCTTTGTAGGGAGAGAGAACCCACCACTTCAATAGTGATAACTGCCAGCAAAACTCACCATGGAGAATAAACAGGAAAGTAAGTTAGTTTTTGAAGATTGGGTAGCTACAGTATAATCTCCTTTTAGTGAAAGTACTTGTGGTTATTTATATCCGAGAGGGCTTAAAGTCTTCATCTGAATTTAGAACTTTGCGGTCAGAAAACTCAATACAATCACAAAGGCAGCACTTCCGACAACATAGCACTCCCTTGGTAATGCAGCAGTATCAGCTAACTATAATTGGCAAGGTTACTATCTGCCTTTGATGAAGCAGATGTAGATCTAAATTTATTTTGCATGACTTGAAAAGGACCCAAAATACACCTGTGATATTTTTCTCATTCTTGTTTGAAAGCTCCATCTCTGTGGATAATGGCTTATGCATATATTCACAAACTACTGAGCAACTACACAGTGCAATTAATTCTACAATAAATGCTCTAGTTTGTTTCTCAGGGATGCAAACACTGCTACATAAAATGAATTTTCTTTCATGTGTTTGCAAACCTTGCTCTGTCAATTCCTATCTCTACACTGGATGTATGTACATGTATGTAATTTATCTATTCAACCAAGAAGAGGACCCAAACTTGACATTGGAGTAAACCGAACTTGTAACCAGCCTTCATATATTAACAGTTCCTAGTCACTTACTTACCTACTATTTATTAATCTGGCTTGTCTCCTGAACATCTTCTGCATATAGGGAGTACAGATCCTAATGTCACACACATTATGAACATCCTATTGTTAGAAGGGGCTGAGACACAAGAAAAATATAAGAACTGGTGAGCAATTCTACATTCATGATATTTTTTAAAGAAACTAACTTCTGAACAGTTTAGCTGCACAATTATTTGCAGGGAGGGAACTATGCTGGTTTCCCAAAGGTTAGTATTAACCAACACTCTGCCTGACCATATTGAATGAAGTAAGTACATTATACCCTTCCCTCTCTTGCACTCATCTGGTTCAGTCAAACATTTGAGCAGATTATCTGCAAAGCCATCTCTGTTGTCATGTGCAAGGTTGACCTGCACCACAGAGGAGTTAAAATCAATGCAGCCTTACCCCTTTTGACAAAGCTCTGGAAACATGATGGACTCACTGTGTGGTATTAAATCCCAGTGCCGACTTTATGATATTTACTTCAAAACTCTATCAAATTATTATTACATTTTTCATAATGTGACTGGTTTGAAATTTTATTGGTAAGGAAGAAAAAGGAAAAAAGCACCATTCTCCAGGGAAGGGCTGATTGAAAGTAACTGGCTTGCAAAATGGCCACATTGTTTTCTAAATAGTGTGTGGCTAGGAAATTGCCATAAATAATAAGTACATTGTGTTGAGAGTGAAAGAGGAGCGCCATTTGCAGGTGATTGTTTCAACTGATATTGCTTTGGGCAAAAAGAGGCACAGGATACCTGCTGTGAGACAAAAATGAAGTCTTTTATTTAAATTCTATGTGTAAAGTACTATTATTTCCTGAAGTGAATTGTTCATAGAAAACACGTATTGACATTGTTCCCTTGATAAGTAAATATTTTTGTTCAGTAAGTGTAAAAACTGAACTTTGGGGAAGAATTGCCCATTATATTTACATCTGGTATGGTGTCAAATGCTAAATTGTTTCAAAAACTCCTATCATTTAGCTTGCAGCAAAGCAGCTTATTAAACTCTGAGAGAGTCTGGTTTAGGGAAGTTACTTACCTTTTAAAACAATGGAATGGCTTTTAGTGTCTTCAGTCCTTTGCTGCAGGTGATAAGGATGCACCTGCCAACTGGTAACAGTGTCCAGTTGTGACAAAGCCACATAGTGCAGCAATAGACTATAGGCCATGCATTGTTATGCACTAACAAGGAAAAATAATGTTTTTTTTCTGTGTGCGCATGTTCAGAAACCATTTATTGTCAGTATCAGACAGCCCCAAATCAGGACACTGCAGAAATCCCTTTTACTCTGACTCAGTAATGTGCCATAACCCAAATCTCAACAGAGCACCCCCTACGGCTCCAGTATAAACTTGTCTGTTTCCCACTCCATCTGCCCTCATTGCCAACCTGAGTGAGATAATGATTTTTCATGCCAATTTGTGCTCAATTAGAGGATTTTCTCTGTGGACTCGCGCCAAGCTGAACTGAATTGAGGTTGCCCAAATGTATTTTAGTTGGAATCCGATAAGCTGTCAGAAGGAAAAAAAATCTTCATCCTATTGGTCTGTGTTGGATTCAAGCCAGGGCCTAAAAGATGAAGTGAGAATATGCTAACTCATTTCCCTGGAAAGAACAATCGACAAACGCTTCTGGGATACTCCTTGCAAGTAACTGGTATGCAAGCCCTCCACATTTTTTGCCTTCAGAAATCCTTCACCAGGGCCTAACAGCTGCAACTGTATCTTGTCAGCCCTGGTTTTAAGTTATATTGACCATGCTGCATATTGTAACAGCAGGAAACTGGGAGATACAGTCATCGGACCAAAAAGAAAGGAGCTCACATGGACGTTGTGGCAGTGTCACAGATGGGCAAAGTGAACTACACAAAAAGAACAAGAGACCACAATAGCGGTAAACAAGTGGAATTGGCCTGTGCCCAAGTCTTCTGCCAAAAATACTTGATCTCATTAATACAATGATAATATGCAGGGGAAAAAATCACCCCAGTGTTAATTGTAAGCTAAACCCATGTGGTAATTTGTATTTGACTAATTACGTCAGTGATAAGGAACTGTTTCCCATGATCTCTTATATACACAGTGAGGCAAACTTTGTCCTTCTCAATTTGCCTTCACTCACTAATTTACTCAGTGAGTGAAAGTTTGAAGCATTCTAAATTAAGAAACTGAGGAGAAAAAAATAGGGTTGGCCCAGTTCTGATTATTTACCAGGTTAACAATTCAACTGGGAACTGACTTTTTTTTCTCTTTTGCCATAATCCTATAATGAACAACTGGTGGAAACAACCATCATGTGAAGATGTGTGAGTTTGCAAATGATTCAGACACAATACAATGAGAAATAACATGTTTGTCAAATTAGTCGCAGCAAATTGTGATCATTTATCCCTTGCGTCTTTTTTTTCACATTTGACCAATCAATGTTTTCATTCAATTATGTGAGTGACCTTCTGCTGAACTCCTGAACAGTCACTTGGAAATAACAATAATCACTGCTAGTGACTGACAGATCATTCATGTTGGTTTGGGATGGATTTCTGGGAGTGACCAAGTCTGGTGAGGGATGACCAAATGAATATACTTGCTGTAAATTCTTTACATTTTGTTAACCCCTTCTTGTCCTACTTCCACATTTTGTTATACAACTGCCCAGTATCTTGTTTCAGTCACTTCCATGAACTGTATACCATTATCTGCTGAAGTAAGCTTTGATTTTCTACCAAAAAAATACAATAAAGTTTGAATACCTTAGTTTTATTTAACTTAAAGCCAAAAAAGTAGAGGAAATCAACATCTAGTGAAATTCAATGGTTGACTTAATTTACACTAAAAATACAAGTCCAGCCCTGGAAAACAAGCTCTAAGGCACACTGCCAAGGCATTCAATCTGGCTCAGTTTATAATCCAATGTTTGGTGTAAAACATAAGGACCCTGGAACCAAAACTGTGTGCATTTCGCACGTAGGTTATCAGTGGCGCCTTTAGTGATGATTTAGTTGATAATGCTTTGGAAAGGGATGATAGTACATGTTCTCTGTGTACATTCAGGGCCTCTAACGTCAGCTGAACTATCTCCAGGAAGGATGGCAGAAGAAAAAAAAATCAAAGGGCTGCAATGGCAAAAGAAAGTAAAGGTTCCACATCCATTTTCTTAATAAATGAAGTGTCGGTGGATAGAATACACTTAGGGACAGATAGTGAGATATCCATAGAAGATCCGGTGTAAAAAATAACAAAAATCAACAATTTAACGACATGCCAGATCTCCAATTATTACCAGATTGCATGGCTGAAACCTTAGAGGTATGAATAATTTTCATTCAGCATGGATTTATTCTTCTTTGTCTGTGCCAGTGGTGCAGTGGTATCCGCACGCAGACTTTGTGACAAGAGGTCCCGCATTAGAATCTGGCCGGCTCCTTTCATACTTTCCACTGAGCTAGCAACTCGGCCTCGTAAAACAGACAGATCCTAAAGAAACAGCAAGGTTGCTGCCCGATGTGCCAAATGAGGTGCAGGAGAAACTATATTCTTCTTTAATCCAGAAGTTCAAGACTTTCAGGTCATTAGCTTTATTTAGCTCCATTTTATATTTGGTTTCTCTTTCTGTGCCACACTATCATCTACCTTAACATCATCTGTTCTAAACATTGATATCTCTCTACTTTCTCCTGCATCGATATACTCCTCAATTCAGATGCTTGCAATACCTCAGCCTCTGCATCACTTGTCTTTTGCATCTAATCAGATAGATAAGTTTACTTAATTATTTAATATAGAGAAATTTATGGGTGCCAGATTCATTCATTCATTCATTCTTCATGCATAATGTTCAAGTTATAAGAAAAACAAAGATTAAAATAAGTTTTTACGGCACTTACAAGGAATAGTAGAAGTGAATCTTACCAGATTTTATTTCAAATATCCAGTTGATTTATTTTAGCTAATGGTACATCAGCAGATACTTATGGGAGATTAATCATTCATATTGGGCAAAAATTCTTAGTTAGTTTCATCAAATAGTTAAAAGAGAAATGTATAATTTTGAAAAAGAAAACATTTTATTAATTCACATTCCTGACAAAGAGCTTCATGTGCCTGGAATGCATATTGGGAATTTGGGCACAGAGGTCATTGGGACCTACAGGATTATGGATCATAAGAGATTTATATAGCAACTGCACATGACCTCAGACCCTGAATTCCAGATATACACTCCAGGCATGTATAGGTCTGTGTCAGGAACATGAATAAGGCATCTACCCTCAAAAGAGAAAAGCTCCATCGAGATAAATTGCACTCCTATACAGGCACCAGCTAGAGTACTGAATCCACTAACTGTGTTGAGAGTGTGGAGTACAGCAAGCTAGCTCTGATTTCAGCTATTAAAATTCATGAATAAAAAATCAAAAGGTGAAATACTCCCGATGTGTTCCTGCAGACGTAAATACCAATTGGGAGTTAACTAAAACTAAGCCACCTAGCATTTGAGCTGACTAGCTGTCCATGTGTATACTTATATAGCTTGGCTCATTATTGAACTGCTATGAAAATTATCTCAATCAACAATAATTTACATCCAGTGCATGTGCTTCTCTTAATGCATTCAACATCCCAGGATACTTCACAAATCAACCTCATTGAATGTTTTATTTAGAACAACTGTCAGGTTTCACTGTCTCAGTGGGTTAGAGAACCATGAGGTAAAACAAATTATGAAGGAATGGGATTTGTCACCAGTGACCAATCCTAAATGTCCGTGTGAATATTGGCCTCTGGGTTTACACACTCTGCACATTTGAATCCATTGATTCAGTGGGAGTGAGTGAATGAAAGAAATGAGTACAACTAATGTTCAATACTTATCAATACATTTAGCATGGTGACCAGACAACAAATATCTTGCTGTCTTCAGACCCATTTTTAATATGGTAGTAAATACAATTGTCCTGAAATTCATTCCCAGTTGATGACATTAAAAATATTATATCATAGTGCAAAATTCTAATTGATTATTATCTAGCCAATTCAGTATCACTGACCAGGATTGGACTTCAAAACTTATATTTTTGTTTGGTGAAACTGATGGCCATCTAACATTGTACCTAAAAAAACATTCAGAAGTTGATAAAAGTTCTGTAGCTTCCATTGCTGACTGAATCGTTACAGTCATTTATTAGAAAATGAAGGTTTTAGTTGGCAATAGTTTGTTGCAGAGGCTCTATATCTTATAAATATTGATTTGCACCAATGTCTTGTTTTCATAAAATTGTTAGTTTAAAATACCAGTTACTTTCCAGTATTTTTGAGAAAGAGAGAGATTAAGGCACTCTCAACTAAACATATCTGAACTAAGGTTGTTACTCTGAATGTGTGATTAAACTTTTGGTCACAAATATAAGGCACTAGTGTATTGTCTAGTGTCTGTTATTAGGTTCTGGCCAATCTAGTGAAGGTAACCAAGGTCCTGAAACCTGACTGAAGAGAATAAGAAACTCTGTTTCCTGTACAATCCAACTAGAGGAATGTGAAGTTAAAATCATGAGAGCTGAGAATAACATAAAAGACATAGATTTAATGTAAAATCAAGCACTGAAAGTGAAATAAAACAAATAAAATAACTGAAAATAGAAAGTTAAAAATATATACTTTTATAACGGGAAAGAATAGGACTTCAACATTTATAGCTGTTAATTTTCAGTGTCAAAGAAGTTGATTGACATTTGTTAGTTTTACTAAAAGGGCATTTAGATGAAAATGGATAAGCATTAACTTTCCATTGCATGTTTACCTTTTTACTATCACAAAATGCATATACTTTATATCATTCAATACAATACAGTAGGTGGATAGGCACGGTATTTCTCTAAGGCTTCCACAGGATTGGTGTATCTGAGAGAGTAATTCTTGGATTTCTATGCATAAATTTTAATTTGTCTGAAGTTGCAGGAGCAGTTGCACATAAATAATGGTGAGAGCTCTTAACCTCACCATTATTTTGACAGGAAATTATGAGCCATTATTGAATTAGAGTAAACAGCTAGCACATGATTTTAGAATTAAGTTAATCAGTATTGGTTTATGCTTTTATGGTAGAATATCATCAAGGAGACAAGAAAATAAGAGAACATATGTAATGAGATGCAGCTAAAATTTTGCAATTAGTGAACTAAGTCACTGAACCCACTAAACAAACTAAACTAGTTGGTGAATTTGTGGTGCATTTGTTGAAGTTCAGTTCAATGGTTCCCCATTCATTTTGGACTCAGTTCCATCACAGAACTGGAAGTGAAAGATCTGGGCTAACTTCAGGCTGAGGGAGTGCTCTCATAGTCTTATAATGTCTTTCCTGACAAAGGGTGTCATCCTGCTTGGCAGCAGAGACTTATGGCTGTGAAACAATATCAGGTTCTCGGGCCTCCTCCGTGGTGACAGGTGTTGACTCTAAAACTGCAGCAAGTGGTTCTGACAGCTCTGGATATTATAAGGAGCGAAGAAAGCAAACCCAAGCACAGGACATAGGCACAGAGATCGAGCTTGGATGTTTACACGGGCATAAACGCCGAACAGCAAGCAGGAGAGATCTTGACACAGAGACCTGATATGATACCTTGACACAAAGCCTTGACTCAGAGAAATGGAGTCACATACATAAACCTTGAAACTGGAGCTAAACATAGAACAAACAGTTCTAAGTGGTCGGGGAATGTAGTTTACTCACAGACAAAAAGACCAACGAACCGGCGACTAATGGCTGTGACGCTGAAGTTATACTATAGTTCTAGATGGAAACCAGGTGTGCTGCAATCAAAGCGAATTAGAAGTAATTGGGAAATAAACAGTCAGAACCGTGGCATTATCAACAGAAAGTAGGAGCAATTCAGGGAATAAACGATTGGGACCATGACACTGGAAACCTTTCTTCTCTAACAATTCACGAGGAAAGCTGCAGATGCTGGAAATTCAAGCAACACACACAAAATGCTGGTGGAACACAGCAGGCCAGGCAGCATCTATAGGGAGAAGCACTGTCCTGACGAAGGGTGTCGGCCCGAAACATCGACAGTGCTTCTTCCTATAGATGCTGCCTGGCCTGCTGCATTCCATCAGCATTTTGTGTGTGTTTCTCTAACAATTGATTCTTTTCTCCTCAATTTATTGATGTGTTGTCCTTAGATGCCATTAAACACAATCTCCACTGTGTAGGAGAGTAGTCCAGTTTTGTCAAACTTTCGAAGTACTCAGCTTTGATCACCTCTGTAGTCCTTCACCAGGACTGCATGTCCAGGAGTGAAACTTTGAATCTCCATTTTTCAGAAACTCTCAATCTGTCTCAACTGTTTGTCCTGCATACTGCTTCAGAGATAGGGTTTGAGGAGATCCAAGTATAAATGCAAGGGACAACCCAAAAAAAGGATAGCTGGTGAATTGTTGGTCGTGGACAGTGCTGCACTGCAATAGACAAGGAGGAATTTGACAAGCTTCTGATTCAGTGTCAGTGTAGCATGTTCTGCTGACATTGCACTGAACAAACTTTTCTGCCAAGCTATTTGTACGTAGGTGGTATGCTGCAGATGTAATCTGTCTTATTCCATTAATTTTCAGGAATGACTGAAGCTGTTCTGCAACAAACTGACTATGTGCTCTGGAATACCAATTCTTGAGAAGGGACTTTGAGAATACAGTACGTCTGGCCTCTTTATAGTTGCACCCATTACTACCAAGAAATTTATGCCTACGACTGATCTGGAAAATTCCACATGAATCCTCTGCCAGGGCAATACAGCCCATTCCCAGGGATGGAGAGGCATTTCTCCTGACATTTTCTGGATCTGTTGTCATCCTGAACAGTGCACGGAAAGCTGCTTGACTGCTAATTTATCCTAGGACACCAGACAAAGCTTTGAGCCAATGATTTCATTTTGACCACACCTAAATGTCCGGCATGGAGCTCCTCCAATGTTTCAGCTCTCAGCTTGGATGATACAACAACTCTCAATCCCCTCATAAGGCAACCCCTGTCAGGGGCAAGTTCATTCTGATGTTGGTAAAAATGGGGGAACTGAAACTTCTGCTGCACATTCCAGCCATTTTTGGTTGCCATGTAGACTTGAAACAGTGTGGGGTCTTTTCTGGTTTCCCTTTGGATCATCTCTGCAGTAACAGGGAGACTTTCATTTGGCATTAGGGAGAATATATTAAGAGGAATTTATGGGGTATCCAGGGAGCAGTAGCACTTTTGGTGAAAAGTGCTTATGTTCATTCCAGGTCAACCAACCCACATTTGGTCCCCACTGCACGCTCAGTTCTCACCTGTGGCTCCAAGTAGATGTTTGCATGCAACAGCTTCACAGCCCAGTACACCACTTGAACAGGTGTGCTAAACCATTCAAGGGTAGCCAGCAGCCTCATACCCTGCTGAGAAAGGGACGTGCCTACCTGAGCATGCAAAATCAGCTCCATAGTGAGATCCAACATCCAGGAAGGCAGAACTGCAACACTCCATGGAGAGTGAAGAGCACGTCGAGGCACAGAAGACATCATGGTCATGCACTGCAACCAAGGAAGACCCCAGTTTGTGACGCTTGTTTATACCCCTTAACCTGGACTTCTGAGATCAAGAGAGTGGGCCTGGCGCAATGCAATGGCTTTTCCACTTTAAAAACTCTCCCACACAGGTTCCCTGCCATTGCTGAGCATGGTGGCCAACCACCATGAATACATCAGGAGGTTTGTCCTCTTCCGTAAATTTCTATCTGGTGTTTCCTTTTCCAAGGGTAAATGGGACAATCTATCAGCAATTCTGTCATGAGTTGTCCTTTTGAATTTGTTCTTGTCATTTTGTCCTCCATGAAACAGAACCCATCTCTGTATTCATGGTGCTGCTGTTAGTGGAACACCTACTGTGCATTGAAAGTGGACACTAGTGGTTGATGATCAGTAATGAGGGTAAACTCTCTCCCACACAGATACTGGTGGAAAGGTACTACACCCAAAACTAGACTCAAGGCCTCTCTGTAGATCTGTGTAATTTTCCTCTGCAGCAGTAAGCGAATGAGATGCAGAGGCTAAGGGGTGTTCACATCCATCACTCATAACGTGCACCTATATCACAATGTGAGGCATCACAGACAAGCTTCACTGAACAATGTGGATCATAATGTCTGAGTACAGAGTCTGAAGTCACCACTTCCTTTACCTTTTGAAAAGTCACCTCATACTTCTTTGTCCATTGCCATTTCTTGCAGTAAGGAGTTCAAAAGGTGAAGCACAGTAGCCATGTTTGGCAGGAACCTGTTAAACTGTTTAACAAATCCTAAAAAAGACTGCAACTGTGACACTTCCCTTGATCCTGGGGGATACACCACTGCTTGACTTTTCTCAACACACTTGTGAATCAATGATATGACAAAAGTAAGTAATGTTTGGTTTAATGACCTCACACTTGTTGCATCATGCTCTGAACCCATAAGCTTCTAATCTTTTTAACATCATTCTTGAGATTTTGGAGATGTTCCTTGTCATTGTTAGTGGTAACAATCATGTCATCCAGATAACACTGTGTGCCTGGGCAACCTTGCAACACCTGGTCTATAGTTTTCTGCCAGAGTGTAGGTGCAGATGCTATTTCAAAAATAGAAACATAGAAAACCTACAGCACAATACAGGCCCTTCAGCCCACAAACTTGGGCCGAACATGTTCCTACCTCAGAAATTACTAGACTTCCCCATAGCCCTCAATTTTTCTAAGCTCCATGTACCTATCCAAAAGTCTCTTAAAAGACCCTATCATATCCGCCTCCACCACTGTTGCCAACAGCCCATTCCAAGCACCCACCACTCTCTGATTAAAAAATTTACCCCTGACATCTCCTCCGTACTTATTCCCCAGCACCTTAAACCTGTGTCCTCTTGCAGCAACCATTTCAGCCCTGGGAAAAAGCCTTTGTCTATCCACACGATCAATGCCTCTCATCATCTTATACACATCTATCAGGTCACCTCTAATCCTCCGTCGCTCCAAGGAGAAAAGGCCGAGTTCACTCAATCTGTTTTCATAAGGCAAGCCCCCCAATCCAGGCAATATCCTTGTAAATCTCCTCTGCACACTTTCTATGGTTTCCACATTCTTTCTGTAGTGAGGCAATCAGAACTGAGCACAGTACTCCAAGTGGGGTCTGACCAGGGTCCTATATAGCTGCAACATTACCTCTCGGCTCCTAAATTCAATTCCATGATTAATGAAGGGCAATGCACCGTACGCCTTCTTAACCACAGAGTCAACCCACGCAGCTTTGAGCGTCCTATGGACTTGGACCCCAAGATCCCTCTAATCCTCCACACTGCCAATGGTCTTACTATTAATACTATATTCTGCCATCATATTTCACCTACCAAAATAAACCACTTCACACTTATCTGGGTTGAACTCCATCTGCCTCTTCTTAGCCCAGTTTTGAATCCTATCAATGCCCCGCTGTAAACTCTGACAGCCTCCACACTATCTACAACACCTCCAACCTTTGTGTCATCAGCAAACTTACTAACCCATCCCCCCACTTCCTCATCCAAGTAATTTATAAAAATCACGAAGAGTAGGGATCCCAGAACAAATCCCTGAGGCACCCCACTGGTGACCGACCTCCATGCAGAATATGACCTGTCTACAACCACTCTTTGCCTTCTGTGGGCAAGCCAGTTCTGGATCCACAAAGCAATGTCCCCTTGGATCCCATGCCTCCTTACTTTCTCAATAAGTGTTGCATAGGGTGCCTTATCAAATGCCTTGCTGAAATCCATATACACTATATCTACTGCTCTTCCTTCATCAATGTGTTCAGTCACATCCTCAAAGAATTCAATCAGGCTTGTAAGGCATGACCTGCCCTTAACAAAGCCATGCTGACTATTCCTAATCATATTATACTCTCCAAATGTTCATAAACCCTGCCTCTCAGGATCTTCTACATCAACTTACCAACCACTGAGGTCAGACTCACTGGTCTATAATTTCCTGGGCTGTCCCTACTCCCTTTCTTGAATAAAGGAACAACATCTACAACCCTCCAATCCTCCAGAACCTCTCCTGTCCCCATTGATTATTCAAAGATCATCGCCAGAGGCTCAGCAATCTCCTCCTTCACCTCTCACAGTAGCCTGGGGTATATCTCTTCTGATCCCGGCAACTTACCCAACTTAATGATTTCCGAAAGCTCCAGCACATCCTCTTTCTTTCAGTCTGCTGCAAGTCTGCACTACAATCACCAAGATCCTTTTCCATAGTGAATACTGAAGTAAAGTATTCATTAAGTACCCCTGCTATTTCCTTCGGTTCTATACACACTTACCACTGTCACATTTGATAGGTCCTTTTCTTTCATGCCTTATCCTCTTGCTCTTCACATACATGTAGAATGCCCTGGGGCTTTCCTTAATCCTGCTCACCCAGGCCTTCTCATAGCCCCTTCTGGCTCTCCTAATTTCCATTTTAAGATCCTTCCTGTTAGCCTTATAATCTTCTAGGTCCCTAACATTACCTAACTCTCTGAATCTTTTGTAAGCTGTTCTTTTCTTCTTGATTAGATTTATTACAGCCTTTGTACACCACAGTTCCTGTACCCTACCATAACTTCCCTGTCTCCCTTGTCTCATTGGAATGTATATAACTTCCCTGTCTTATTGGAACATAATGAGACAGGAAATATAAGCCTATTATAGTGAGATAGCCATTTGTACGTGTTTATGGTGAGAAAAACTTTGGACTGTTCTTCCATCTCCATCTGTAAGTAGGCCTCAGCTAAGTCCACTTTGCTGACATGTTTCCCTCCAGAAACGTTTGCATAAATATCCCCTATCCTGGAAAGAGGGTATTGATCTACTTTCAGTACTGGGTTAATGGTGGCCTTAAAATCACCACAGATCCTGACAGATCCATCCCTCTTGGCTATTAGGATCACTGGTGTAGCCTGTGGACTTCCCTCAATCTTGGAAAGAATTCCTTCAGCCTCCACGTGATCTACATCACTGGCTACTTTATCACAGATGGTATAAGGAACTGGATGGGTTTTGTAAAAAAATAGATGTGTCAATTTTATTTAACATTATTTTACCCTTTATATAATTGAATATTCCATTGCCATCCTGGAAAACAGCTGTGGCTTTTAAGTATCCTTCTTAATTCACTTTCAGTTGACTCTATTGCAGGAGACACGGCATACAAATGGTGGATGGATCTCCTATCAAGTTGGAGTTGTCTCAGCCAGTCACAGCCCCACAATGTTGGTCCTCCTGTTTTTACCACATAGAAGTCCAATGTGACTTGTTGGTTGTTTTATTTCACTGTTATGATTATCATTCCCACAGGAGTTACCTTTTCTCCAGCAAGAGTTCTTAGTTGGATGTCCACAGGCTTCAGCTCAGTAGCTTTGAAATGCAGTTTATAGTCTCTTTGCAGAATGACTGAATCAGCTGAGACACTGTCCAATTCCATTTTAATTTATTTGCCATTAGTTTCTTGTGTAAGCCATATTGCTTGTCTGGTCAGTTTTCACATTATAAATCTTAAGGCTACTTAGTCCCATGTCACTCTCATCATTATCATATTTTTCATCAACAGCAGGCAGATTAGTGTTATTTTTGAAACTGCAATTTGACTTTTCATCCTTATCACTTCCTTGTGCATTCATTTTATTTTATTCTGCCCAACATGCTCTTTGTATGTATCTTACTTTGTTATATTTTCTGAAAGTTTTGCTTTCAAACCTGCATTGTTCTGGTGTATGTGAGTCCCTGCTGCAATGGTAACATAACTTGTTTGGCCAGGCTGGTTTCTGTTAGACATTGCAATTTTGTTTATGCTCACTTTCATTCCCGGCTGCATCTCAGTTGTGAACTGACTGCTGTTTCCATTGATACAGCAATTTCATTTGCTCCTTTAAATATGAGTTCTGCTTCAGTTAGAAGCTGTTTTTGAATGCTTTCTTGTAAGGTTCCACAAACCAAACAATCTCAGTGCATCAGTAAGCCCATTACTGAACTGGCTGCGCTCAGACAATTTCTTCAATTCAGCCAAATATGCTGAAATGGAATCCCCTTCCTTGTGATTTTGCTTATGAAACCTAAAGCATTCTGCAATCAACAATTGTTCAGTTCTAAATGTTCCTGCATTACTTTCATAATATCGGGAAGCTCATTTTCCCTGGTTTGGTTAGAATATTTAAACTTCTAAGGAAACTGTATGCTCTTCCGCCAAGAGCACTCAGCAAAGTTGGCACTCGTTTCTCATCAGCTATTCTGTTCTCTTCAAAATACTGCTCAATTTGTTCAGTATACATCATCCAGCTTTATTTTGGGCAATTGAACACACCAATCTTTCGATGTAGCCAGCCATTTTTATTTATAATTATTATCACATGGTACTTACTATTTATGAACCCTTGAATTTCAACCATTTTCAGTCTTTTATTTTACTCAACCATCTTTCACTCCAACTTCCGAAGAAAAAAAACGAGTTGTGTTTTTTTTTAAACTTGAACATCTCGCATGCTCTTCAATAGGCAAGAAGTGGGAAAAGAAGAATCTGGGCATGAATGGAATGGTAAGCAAGAGACCAAGAGATAATTTAGGAAACACATTCAGGGAAGGGTGCACTTGCAATAAGTGAAGATTGGGATTGTTTGAGATGGACAGCAAAGAAGGAGTGAAAATCCAGATATCACAAGTGTGTTGAAAAATATATATCTGAAATGTGAAAAGTTATTCAAGCACATTTGCACAATAATAAGCTCAAAGATATAAAGTGGATTTTACAGAATATTAGACAAGAACTTACTAAACATTTTATTATGAATGCAGTTTGACACACTAATGGAGTGCAGAAAATTACATAATATTTAATAGTTTATGTGCTGTGAATAAATATTGCAAGCTGATGTGTTTATTGCAGGACCTCTCTTTAGTGACTTTTCAAAATACAGTGCAAAATTATATGATACTGCATGATATTGTTTTAGATATTTCAATGTTGTAAAAGAATAGCTAAGAGTTAAATGAAGTTTCTTATCATGCATTTGCAGGAACAGTGAGGAACTGGGTTATGCCACTTTTGTGTTGATTGCCAGGGAGCCACTTGATGCAGATTAATCTTCTGAACTGCAAATTGCATTTATTTTATATTGATACATATACAGTAACTTTATTTTATTTTATATCATGTTATTAAGGTATGTTATTAAGGTATTTAAAGGTGGCTGAAAGGTATGACTCAGTTTTCACAGAATCAAAATAAAATGTGCTTCAGTAAAAGGTGAATAAGACAGATGATTCCAGTCAGTTATACAGAATTCTGAAGTATTTGTTTATGTAATTCTCTAGAAAAGGACATTTATTTTAATACTTGGTCATTTTGAATATCACATACACAAGGAATTAAAATCTATCCGCAAATTATTTTGAGAATATTGACCAGCATATTTTCTCATTTTTTAACAATGTCCTTTCAAGTGCACAAAGATAATCTATTGAAATTTAAAGTATTTATTCCACTAGGTGCAATTTCCCAGCATACCAAGTGCGATGATGCATTTGTACACATCATACGTAGGGGGGAGGGGGGACTATTGTAGCAATTCAATGTATAGAATGGGTTTTAATAAAGTATAACAGGATGAAATTGCAAACTAGGATCCAGTAGCCTCCATGTCCATACTTTTGATTACACTTCCTATATACACATCATGAACACATGCGCAAAGAGCACAGCACAATCAAGAGATGGTACTAATCTTCATCTAATACCCCATTGCTACCTGTGCTGTGAAGTTTGTTCATGTGAATGTGGTCAGTATAGTGCTGGCCGTATTTAATCTTTAGTGAAGGAGGCAGAACTGAACGACCACGGGTACAATAAGGGTTGGAGCTGAAATGCCTTTGATAATCTGACAGGAGTTTGGAATTGAAACCTGATTTCTTCCTAAGAAGTATTGTGGCTTTGGTAGTGATCTTGTTGGGCCTCTAAAATGACCAGAAACAGAGAAGGTTCCAAAGGTATGCTTACTTCATAGTAGGGCTTTAGACAGAAGAATTTTACCCTCACTTCCATCCATTACAGAAGCAGTTCACACAGAGGCTACCACTAAACATATCTTTACCCCTTCACACCTCCCCACCTCGCTTTCCACAGGGATTTCTCTCTCTGCAATTCATCTCTCCTCACTAATCTCCCTCCAGGCACTTATCTTGCAAGTGGTCTAAGTGCTACAGCTCCTCCCTTATCTCCACTTAGGGCCTCAAACAGTTCTTCAAGGTGAGGCAATATTTCACCTGTGAATCTGCTGGGGTTGGTTAGACCCATTGTAAATTGGGGGAGCGCTTCATCAAGCACCACCAGACACTATCCGCCACAAGTGAGACTTCCTGGTGTCCCAACATTTTTATTCCCATTCTATTCCTGTTCCGATGTGTTGATCCATGGCTTCCTTTTGTGTTAAGTTGAGGCCACCCTCAGGTTGGAGGAGCAACCCCTAATATTCCGTCTGGGTGCCCTTCAACCTGATGGCAAGGCAATCAGTTTCTCCTTCTAGTTAACCAATTTCCCCCCTCCCCCATCTTCCTCTATTCTTCAGTCTTCTCTTCTTCTCACTTACCCCTTTATTTCCCCTGGGTCCCCTCATCCTTCCCCTTTTCCTAAGTTTCACTTTCCTCTCCTATCAGATTCTTTTTTCTCCAGGCCTTGACCTTTCCCACCCACCTGGCTTCACCTATCTCCTTCAGGCTAGCCTCTTTCCCCTCCACCATCCTTTTATTCTGCCACCTTCCCCCTTCCTTCTCAGTCCTGAAGAAGGATCTCGGCCTGGAACATTAACTGTTTGCCCTTTTCCAGAGATACTGCTTGACCTGCAGAGTTCCTCCCATGCTTTGTGTGTGTTGCAGAGGCTATGATTATCTAACTGTGTTGTGGCTGAGTATTTATGATATGTAGATTATGCTCATCATTTTACATTCACGTAAAATAGACTTAACATACTTGTAGATGTAATCATTGTCAGCCAAATTGTACACAGCAGAGTCCCACATGAAAATAAAATAAGCACATAAATAATGCTACTATACTGCTGAATCCATTGACACCCTGCCTCACCTCTCAAACTCTGCATACTTCTATTAATTTTTACTAAACTTACTAATCAGTGCACTTAAATCTTCATTCAAAAACATGAACAATAGAAGTAGAATGTCCCAATGTTGATAGTGGAACACCACTAGTCACAGACATCAAGTCAAAATAACACCCTTCCACTACTAGCCTTTGTCGTTTATGGCCACGCAACTTCTTAACTACTGAATCACAAACAAGGATTCAAGTTAAACACAGAACTGTCCTTTTCATTTGAATTGTAGCTCTTGAAAGCAAAGCGTAAGATAAAAATGTTATTGACATGGGCAGGAAAGGACTCGTAGGGGAAATTGATTTGGTTATTTACGATTCTAAAGGAGAGACTCAATCTTGGAAAAGAGAGAAACACAGATAATCTAAATCTTATATAATGGCTTTGGATATCTGGAACAAATTCCCTGTGGAGGCAATAAAAATTCCTATGGAAATCAATGAGAAAGTGTAAGCTGAATGAACGCTGCTGCAATTCACTCATTGCAGAGAACATAGTCTCTGTTTTAACTTATATTTTGTAATGGTCACTATTCACACAGCCACTGTCAGCTAAGTTCAGTCATAGAGTTGCTCAGTATAGAAATAGTCCTTTCAGCCCAACTTTTTGGCCCATGTAGAAATCACAGTTGTCTGCATTATAACCATATCTTTCTATACTTGTTACAGGTCATATAGATAGCTTTCAAGACTTCCCTGATGTAACAAACAAAGCACATTGTTATTTGGCTTCAATATACCAAATTCGAGGTTTATTTCATTTATCATGTAATTTATGTTTGATATGAGGAATTATGAGTAAAAGAATTATGAATATGAATAAAAGACACATTTTGTAGGAGCACTGGCACATCTCATAACACATAGTCGGTGTGTGGATTTATTAATTTAAGTAAGTTTTCCTAGGAGTTTCTGTTAGAGTGCAGCAGGTAAAGGCTTTTAAAAACTGTTATGTACTGAAAGTACTGTTGCTGAAGAAGAGAAAATACAGCAGAGCCTCTCATTCAGGCCACCAGACAGCTTTAAAGGTGGCTTTCATGCTCCCTTCACTGTTCAGTCTGTTCTCAGCATCCATTACCTGAGGTTGAAGATAGTGGGTTCATGGAGGACAAATACAACCACAAGTGCCTGCGTATTGGTCATGCAGTGAGAGTTATTGGCGTCAGGAGAGAACTGGGAGAGAGTAGATGATTTAAAGTAAGTCATTGGATGCTAACTTCTAAATGTTAAGAGATATTAATACAAGTGTTGCCTTCCCTGTCTTTATCAGAGCAAAATACAAATTTGGCTTTATCATATCACCTAATACCATGAGAACATAACACTGGAAGATAAAGCTGGCTTATGGAAGCTGGAACATGCCACATCACAAGAATTCATTGGTGGGAAACAAACAAACCAGAACTATTATGTAAGTCACAATATACTCTCTCCACACCATGTACACAAACATCTTCACAGCTACGATCTCTCATTTCCAGAATATAAATTTAGAATCAGTACATTGATTTTTGAAAACAACTTTTTCCCAAAATGTCAAGGCTTCAGCAGCTCCTACAGGCAATTGTTAAAGTGAGTTTTGATTAGAACCATTCAAGAGTGGAGCATTGTTTTATGAATTGTTCATAGGCTCATTTATTTACTGCTGTGAATTCTGTTCCTAACTCTACCCAGAGTAAAGGGAAAGGCCTAAGAATTCTATTAAACAGCAATTTTTAAAAACATTTATCCAAATGTGATCTGATTTGGGACACCTTTTCTATGCATAGCCGTTTCTATTCCCGCTCCTCTCCGCCTGTGACACACATACATATAGGTACTGCCAGTAGTAAGAAGGGAAGTCAAGTGGTGAGAGGACACATTATGAAAATACTTCCACAAAATTATTCTGCACATAAGATACTCACAAGCAACACAGATTGGTACTTAACATGCTAATTAGGGAGGTCTGGCACTATCACGTCTGTTGTTACAGAATCGAAGGCACTATTTTTTACTGATAGATTTTCTCAGAATTTCCCTCCCCCTACCATCTTCTTTTTCACTCCGTCCACCATCTCAGGACACCAAATACTTTCTACTGGTTCAATGGTCCCCTTGCTTAATGGTTTTAGACCATGGCATAAAAAAAATTGGGAATCCTTGTCTCTAAAACCAACAATTAGACCCTACCTGATAATTTTCCAAACAACAGATCAATCTTAATTCAACCTGATTCTTCTTTTTACCAACCCTTATATCCAGCCCAATCCCCCTGAACCCTTTCCAGTCCTCCCAAATGAAAAGCATAATTTTTCATCAAACATAATTAATGTGCCACAACTCTCCAACCACAAGAACTCTTCACAACAAGTAAACATCTTAAAACACCTGTTCCGTATTTCTAATTGCTGTAGTTGTTTCTAAACAAATAGCTATGAATGGATTTTCTTTGATATTTGTTCTAATCAAATTGAGGAGTATGATTCCTCAGCTCCATTTTTGATATTTTGATCACTTAGATTGTCATTACAGAAATGATAGAATAAAAATTGGCTGGTGGGTACTTGCATAAATGCATAATATAATAGTGAATATTCCATTCTGCATCTTAAAGTAAATTTTCCCATGAAGGTATATTTCTGTTCTTCTATTTACCCAAAGAAAATAGTTCAAATCCAACAAAACGATAAGATGATGTCTAAGTCAATTGGATTTTAATTCTTTGGCTATTTAATTATGTGTGCATGTTTCTTGTACTTTTATCACTTCAACAATAAATGAATTCAAAAGATCAAGTACTACTGTGGCGACCCACTTACCAGCGCACTCGAACCGGCTCACAAAGTGGCACGCGCCGGCATTGAGGCCGGTCCCAAAGAAGGCGCCAAGCCTGCTTCACTAGCAAGGGGAAAAGCCCGCGCACGGGATGGGACTGTGAATACGCGCCCCCTACAGCATTCCCGCCCAGGGAGGGTGGGATCAGGAAGGCTTTAAAGCAAGGCCGCGAAGTTTGAATAAATCTCTTTTGTAACTGCAGCTCACTGACTCCGTGTCGTTATTGCAGCGCTGCGTGTAGCACACCGCTACAATTGGTGACCCCGATGGCCCAAACGATAATTGGACCGGAGATGAACGACACCGCATCTGTTCATGCAGCTTAGTAAAAACTGCCAAGCTTCTGGATGCTGCGATCCCACCTATGGTTCCAACAAGCAGAAGCCCAATTCTACATCCGGCAGATAACCTCGGATGCCACACGTTACCACTACGTGGTGAGCTCCCTCGACCAGGAGACGGCCGCCCAGGTTGAGGAGTTCATACAATCGCCCCCAGCGGATGGCAAATACACAGAATTCAAAGCCTTGCTCATAAGGACTTTCGGACTCTCACGGCACGAGCGAGCTGCCCACTTACTGCACCTGGATGGTTTGGGAGACAGGCCGCCGTCGGCTTTGATGAACGAGATGCTGTCCCTGACCAAAGGTCACAAGCTCTGCCTCATGTTTGAGCAGGCATTCCTGGAGCAGCTGCCCGAGGACATACGCCTGCTGCTGTCCGACGCAGATTTCAGTGACCCCCCGGAAGGTGGCAGCCCGGGCGGACGTACTGTGGAAAGCCAAGAAGGAGAGTGTGGCGTCCGTCGCACAGATCACCAGGCCACGCTCCCGGCAGCAAACTAGACCAGGCCCGGCCGCAGAGCCCGCTAACCCCAGAGGCAGGAGTGTGGAGGCCAACAAACAATGGTGCTTCTACCACCAGCAGTGGGGCGCAGAAGCCCACCGCTGTAGCCTGCCCTGCAACTTCCCGGGAAACGCCAGGGCCAGCCGCCACTGATGGCTACGGCAGCTGACCATCGGGATAGACTCCTGTATGTCTGGGACAAGCAGTCGGGACGCCGCTTTTTGGTCGACACCGGAGCCAAGATCAGCGTCTTACCTCCGATGAGTTACGACACCTGCAACAGAGAACCGGGTCCCACCCTGAGGGCCGCGAATGGCAGCACAGTAAGAACCTACGGCACCCATACAGTGCAGCTACAGTTCAGCTCCAGCCGGTTCACGTGGTAGCCCAACCGCTCCTGGGAGCGGATTTTTTGCGAGCTCACTGCCTACTGGTCGACCTGCCCAGGAAGAGACTGGTCCATGCCGAGACCTTTCAAACGTTCTTCCTGGGTGAAGCCCAGTTGCCAGCCCCACACCTAGACTCCATCACGCTGTCCGACAACGAGTACACTAGAGTCCTGGCGGATTTCCCATCAGTTCTGGCACCACAGTTCATGGCAGCCATGCCCAGACACGGCGTACAGCACCACATCCCAACACAAGGACCACCCCTCCACGCCCCCGCTCGAAGGCGTCCCCCGGACAAGCTCCGGTTGGTGAAGGAGGAGTTCAAGAGGATGGAGGAATTGGGGACCATACGGAGGTCCGACAGCCCATGGGCCTCCCCCCTGCACATGGTGCCCAAAGCAACAGGGGGCTGGAGACCATGCGGTGACTACTGCAGGCTGAATGAGGCTACAACACTGGACCGCTACCCTGTGCCGCACATTCAAGACTTTGCAGCAAATCTGCACGGTGCATGGATCTTCTCCAAGGTAGACCTCGTCCAGGGATACCATCAAATCCCGATGCATCTGGACGATGTCCCCAAAACGGCACTCATCACCCCTTTCAGCCTTTTCGAGTTCCTCCGGATGCCGTTCGGCCTAAAGAATACTGCACAGACGTTTCAGCGGTTAATGGACGCGGTGGAACGTGACCTGGACTTCGCTTTCATCTATTTGGACGACATCCTCATAGCCAGCAGCAGTCGTCAGGAGCATCTGTCCCACCTCCGGCAACTCTACGCCCAACTGAGTGAATATGGCCTGACAATCAACCCGGCCAAATGCCAGTTCGGGCTCGACACCATCGACTTCCTGGGCCACAGAATTACTAAAGACAGGGCAACCCCTCTGCCCACCAAGGTAGGTTTGCCATTTCCTCCGACCCAACACAATCAAAGGTCTTCAGGAATTCATGGGTATGGTGAATTTCTACCACTGCTTCTTCCCTTCAGCTGCCCGAATCATGCGCCCCCTGTTCGCCCTGATGTTGGGTAAGGGCAAGGACATTACCTGGGACGAGGAGTCCGCCACTGCTTTCATTAAAACCAAAGAAGCCTTGGCAAACGCCGCGATGCTAGTGCACCCCAGAATGGATGTCCCTACCGCCCTCACAGTGGACGCATCCAACACGGCAGTCAGTGGAGTGCTGGAACAACTCATCGAGGGTCGCTGGCAACCCCTGGCGTTTTTCAGCAAACACCTACGACCACCCGAGCTCAAATACAGTGTTTTCAACTGGGAACTGTTGGCACTATACCTGGCAATCCGGCATTTCAGGTACTTCTTGGAAGGTAGGTCCTTCACCATGTTCACGGACCACAAACCGCTTACCTTTGCGTTCACGAAAGCATCCGACCCCTGGTCATCCCGCCAGCAGCGACATCTGTCCTACATCTCCGAATATACGATGGATGTCCGGCATGTCTCGGGAAAGGACAATGTCGTGGCGGACGCCCTCTCCCGCCCTAACATCCAAGCCCTGTCCCAGGGGGTAGACTATGAAGCACTGGCAGAGGCGCAGCAGGCAGACGAGGAGATCCCTAGTTACAGAACTGCAGTCTCCGGTTTGCAGCTCCAGGACCTCCCCGTAGGCCCAGGTGAGAGGACCCTACTCTGTGACGTCACCACCGGCCAACCCCGCACCATCGTTCCGGCAGCCTGGTGGCGGCGCGTTTTCAACTCCATTCACAACTTAGCGCACCCCTCCATCAGGACAACCGTCCAGATGGTAGCCAACAGGTTCGTTTGGCACGGACTCCGCAAGCAGGTCAGTGAATGGGCCAAAACGTGCATGCACTGCCAAACAGCCAAAGTGCAGCGGCACACCAAACCTCTGCCGCAGCAGTTCCACCCCACCCGCCGGCATTTTGACCACATTCATGTGGATATCGTGGGCCCCCTGCCAGTGTCACAGGGAGCGCGGCACCTCCTGACTATCGTGGACCGGTTCACAAGATGGCCAGAGGCGGTCCTGCTCACCGACACCACCTCCGAATCTTGCGCCCGAGCACTGATTGCAACCTGGGTATCTCGCTTTGGTGTACCGGCCCACATTACCTCCAACAGAGGCGCCCAGTTCACCTCCAGCCTGTGGTCAGCTATGGCCAGCCTTTTGGGGACACAGCTGCATCACACAACTGCCTACCACCCACAGTCGAACGGACTGGTGGAGCGTTTCCACCATCACCTGATGTTGGCTCACATGGCACGCCTGCGAGGAGCTAACGGGGTGGATGAGCTCCCCGGATCCTGCTCGGCATCCGCACGGCGCCCAAAGAGGATCTGCACACCTCGTCGGCCGAGTTGGTGTACGGTGCACCCCTGGTCGTCCCCGGGGAGTTCATACCAGCCTCAAGGGGGCAAGAGGAAGAACCCACAGCAGTCCTGGGCAGACTACGCGAGAGGCTCGGTAACCTGGCCCCCATACCCACTTCGCAGCATGGGCAGAACCCGACCTGCGTACCCAAAGACCTGCAAAACTGTAAGTTCGTTTTTGTACGACGGGGCGGACATCGGGCACCGCTACAGCGGCCCTACGAGGGGCCGTTTACAGTGATCAGAAACAACGGGTCCACATTCGTGCTGGACATTGAGGGGAAAGAGGATGTTCTCACGGTGGACCGACTCAAACCGGCCCATGTGGACTTGGCGCAGCCGGTCGCGATTCAGGCACTGCGACTGCAATGTCACTCCTCAGCAGTCTGGGTGAGGAATTATTTCCTTGAGCATCTGCACCAATTAACTTGTATTTTCAGGAACTCATATTGGAATGTTTCAATCATTATTAAATCAACTTCAATGACATTTTTCATATACAGCTTACTGAAGTGTATTTGTTTAAGGAACTATTAATGGCCAGTGGTATTACATGATCAAGTGGCATTCCAGCACTTGTGCTAAGCCAGATTCATCTTGCATATGATGAAAGCCTAGCATCTTGATGAAGATTCTGCTTGGTACAAATTGACCTTGATGCTTGTCTGCACAAGTTAAAAGGACAACCTGAACATGAAACACCAAAAATACTAGGTACATTTCCAGTTACATTTCTGTGTAAATTTAGTGCTTCAGTAAACCAGCTATCTCAACCAACTGGACATTTCAAAACAACACAGTGTTAAACAAATAATATTAACACAAAGGATCTAGTGCTTTCCTAGTGTATATGATGAATAAACTCTTCTCGGGCTTCCATTCGGGTACAGGTATCAATTTTAACCAACATTTCAATGACAAGCTATGTCATCGTCAACCAGGGATGATGCCTGGGCATGACTAGTTCGATGGTATTTTTACCTCCATTGTCCATCCCTCCTGATTGATTAGTATTCATCCAATTAGGTTTCCGCTGTCCCACCTTGTTTCCAATAAAATTCCAGTTCTTACTTAGAGTGAGACCTTCATCTTTGTTAAAATTCTTTTCCTCTAGTTTTATTTCAATGGCTTCCTTCACCAGGCTGTCCCAAAAGCCACTGGTGCGACACAGTAGTTTTGTGCCGTCAAAGTCAGTGGCATTGTGAACGCAATGGTCTGCTACTGCCGAGTTCTCTGCATAAACCCCTCCCATGCTCCTTGGTGTAAGTTTCCACCGTGCATACTGTTTGGCTAATACAATTTCAAAAAACTATAAATAATTTATAGAATTACTAAATCTGAAATGAAAACAAGAAAGGACAATATTGAACAAGTAAACAGAGCTGCAAAGTCGAATAGTATTCCTCTCAGCTGGGTGTTCTAATTTCTTCCTATATCTCAAAGTCTGATAGGTTACATCGCCATTGTAACTTGCAGCTAGTGTATGGTTTAGAGATGGTATTGACAGAATCAGGGAAGGGGAGTTGATGAGAATGTGGGGAGAATAAAAATAGAATTAATTACAGATTAGTTTAGATGGGTTCGAAGTCCAAAGAAAATTTATTATCAAAGTAAATTTATGATCAAATTTATATATTTATTTATTTATACTACCATCAGATTAATTTTCTTGCAGGCTGGTGGTATAGTGGGATCAGCACCGGACTCTGAGGCGAGTGGTCCTGGGTTCAAATCCAGCCGGCTCCTTGCATGCTTTACCTCTGTGCTGTGTTGTGCATTGAGCTATCAACTTGGCCTCACAAAAAAACAGTCAAACATTACGGAATTGGCAAAAATGATGCCCGATGTGCCACAAGGTGCAAAAGGGAACAACAATTTAACTGGAAAAGGTACAGTAGAATTTTATGAAACACTATATAGACAAAGACTGACAGCCAACTGACTGTGCAAATAAAAATAATACCAAGAACATAAGTTGGAAAAGAGTCCTTGAAGGTGAGTTTGTAGGTCAGAGCAGTGGTGAATGAAGTTATCCACTGTGGTTCAGGAGCCTAATTGCTGAAGGATAGTATCTGTTCCTGAACCTTTTTGTGTGTGACCTAAGGCTTCTGTACTTCTTGCCTGATGGTAGTAGCAAGAAGAGAGCATGGCCTGGATGGTTGGAGTCTTTGATGATGGATGCTGCTTTCTTGTGGCACCGCTCCATCTACATCTCCCCAATTGCTTGAGATGGACTTTGTTCACCATAGTTTATTTCTTGAGCTTTAGTGTTTCTATATCAGACTATGTTGCAATCAGTTAAGATATTTCCACTGTGCATTTATAGAAGTGACTTGACAAATCTATGCAAACTTTTATAAAAAGACCAGCACATAACAAACTCCTTTGTTATGTGCTGGTCCCAGGACAGATCATCCCAGGAATTTAAAGTTACTGATCCTCCTCACCTGCATTCCCCTCATGCAGACTGGCTCATGGCTTCCCCTCCCTGTAGTCAATCATCTACTTTTTAGTTTTGCTGTCATTAAGTGAGAGGTTGTTATTGTGGCACCACTCAAACTGATTTTCAATCTCCTTCCTATTTGCCGATTCATCACCACCTTTGATTCAGTCAAGAACAGTGGTGTCGTCAACAAACTTAAATATGGCATTGGAGCCTTGTAATCATAAGTATACAGCGAGCAGAACAGAGGGCTAACTAAGCACATAGCGCTGTGGTGCAGCTGTGCTGATGGTGATTGTGGAGGAGATACTGCCATTCTGTGCTCACTGGGGTCTGCAAGTGAGGAGATTGAGGATCTAATCACACTTAGACTATTGAGACACAGGTATTGGAGCTGACTGATTGGTTTCAAGGGCCTTGCTCTTTAATCTTTGCTTATATGCAGTTAGAAGGACTCCAGTCAGATGGTCAGATTTCCTCAAATGTAGTAGAGGGATGGAATGGTAGGCTTTCTTGATGGTAGTGTGGCTGTGGTCAAGTGTATTGGGTCCTTTAGTGATGCAGGTGATGTGCTGGTGGTAGCTGAGCAGATAGTTCTTCAAGCTAGCCCTGGCAAGGATATGAACGGTGTCTGGGTAGGTTGTTTCTTGGTTTGTTAATCATCGCAGTCAGTACATGGAGTGCCAACTTGACATCTGCTTTTGGCAGTATGTAAACTGCAGTCAGGATCAGGGCAGTTCACGCAGAGTGCTCTGAATGGTTTCTTTCTGTATTCTTTCACCCTGCAACCCTCTGCCTCTAAATCAATATGGCACAACTGTTCTGCTTTTATTTATATATACTTTTAAAAAGAGGCTTTTATTTTCAGCAAAAGTATTTCATTAATCAGTTTGGTATCCTTCAATCTAGCAGCCTGCAACCAGTCAAACAATGGTCCCATCCAGGGTCCTCACACCATGGGGAAACATGTATCATGTAAAAATTATTGGCTCTGGTCTGTTACTTGAGTGGGAAGGGAGGGTGAAGTACAGGGTCACCTCTGAAAGAATGGATTTGTGAGTTGGTTATGGTACAGTGAGCAGCAGACTGGCTGTCCAGCATACCACCTGCACACAGGAAGAAGCCACACATCAAAAAGTTTAAACATCAGGGCCTCATAATTCTCTGTTCTGGCAAAGACTTGGTAATTGTGTAATGCACAGTGGGGTCATTAATCTTCATGCATACTCACTTTTAGAAAATCATATTTTATGCAAAGTCCAAAGCTTCGTAGAGCAGAGAATCTGCCTTCGCAAAGACACTTCACTCAGATGGCTTTCCCCTAGCCTGCCATGGACGTCCAATTTGCATGTTGCCAGCATTGAAGGCTTTGGTGCGGCCAGGTTGGGTAATAGGGTTAAAGTGTGTGTCACGGGCAGGAAATGGAGGTTTGGACCTCGGGTAGAGGCAGTTCTGGGGTGGTCAGTTTTGAAATCAAAATAGTGTGAGGGGTGGTAATGGGTGTCAGGGTTGTAATTGAGTTAGGGAGGATAGGGTTACAATTGAGATGGTTGTTGGAGGGGTGCTGAGAGGTGCCCCTGGGAGAGAGTAGTAATTTATTGAAAATGCATCTACCCTGAGCTATATCTGAGTTACTGGTCTCCATTGGTTGGGAGCTGCTCAGACAGTCCCCATGAAGTTACACTGAAGTGACGGGGAGTTTCTGCAGGAGTGGCTGGCACTTACTGTAGGCCACACATGTGCCAGTGTAACATCTAGATGAGAATGTGCTGTTGGAATGACAGCAGAACTCTTGGTTCTCAGAACTTTACTACATTGTTTCATATGGAATGGCCTGGGAGGAACAGACACGAGCCTGTCCATTCGGGAGCAAGGTTGGATCAATCTTCATCTGACATCTTGTCCATAGAAGTTCCAACATGAGTGGCCCTGGGTTGGCATTGCCTAGTGAAGTCCTTGAAAGATGCAATCCTCTGCACAAAGTCAGCGTGTTGACCTAGGTCATGGAGGACTGTTTACACTGAGGACCCAGAAGGAAATTCATGGACTGCACAGTAAAACAACAGCTCCCTACTCTACTCCTTGTACGCTCACAACTGTGTGGCAAGATACTGCTCTAGTTCCAGCTGCAGGTTTGCAGATGACACCTACACGGTGGGCCATATCTCAAATTACGATGAGTCGGTGTACAGGAAAGAGAAAGAAAACCCAGTGACATGGTATCATGGCTACACCTTCCCCTCAAACAGAATAACTGATCATTAACTCCAGGAAGAGGGGGCAGGGCACATCCTTCTGTTTACATCAATGGTGCAGAGGGCGAGGTGGTTGAGAGTTTTAAATTCTTAGGATTAAACATCACCTGTCCTAGTCCAACCACATAGCCAAGAAAGCTCACCAACCACTGTACTTCATAGCCAAGAAAGCTCAGAACATCTCACATGACACCTTTGACCCTCAGCAATTTTTTATCAAAGTACAATAGAAAACATACTATCCAGCTGCAAAATGGCTTGGTATGGAAACTGCTTTGCACATAACCATGAAAAACTGCAGAGATCCAGCTCAGTGCATTGCAGAAACCAGTCACCCCTCCATAGATTCTCTCTGTACTTTTCACTGCCTCTGTAAAGCAGTCAGCATAATCGAAGGTAGCATCTACCCGAGACATTCTCCTTTCTCCCATTTCCATCAGGTGGAAGACACAAAGGCCTGAATGCATATAGCATCAGGTTCAAGGACAACTTCTATCCCTCGGTTAGAAGACTATTGAATAGTTCTCTAGTGTGATAAAGTGTACTCTTAACTTCATAATCTACCTCATTGTTACCTCACACTGTATTGTCTACCTGCATTGCACTATACTGTGCACTCCGCTATTTTATTAACTTGTACGACCTCAATGCAATTGTAATGATTTGATCTGTATATACAGTAGGCAAAACAAGCTTTTCACACTTGACAATAATAAACCAATTCCAATTCCCAGATGGGGAGCACAGATAACCCAAAAACCTGGATACAATCTTCATTCAGGTAGTTATAGATTTCCCTTATTGAACCTTTGAGAACTTCAGGCAATGGGGGTACTAATTCTGGATAGATTAACTCTGGGCAGGGGAGCTAGATTAATTTATTTATTTTTATTCAGAGATACAGCATGGATCAGCCCCTTCCAGCCCAACAAGCAAACAGCCCACCTGTTTAATCTGAGCCTAATCATTGGATAATTTACCATGACAATTAATCTACTAACCAGTATGAATTTGGACTGTGAGAGGAAACTGGCACACCCAAAGGAAACTCACCTGCTCATGGGAAGGATGTGCAAAATTTCTTACAGAGGTCATCAGAACTGAACTCTGACTTCCTGAGCTGTATTAGTGTTGCATTAACCCCTATGCAGCCATGGCACAGTTAAGTCTTTTTCTTCTTTGACGCCTTCTACCTCATTGATGTGTGCGTCACTGATACCCTGAATTGTCTCATGTGATTCTATCGAACATTAAGAACCATCAAAACTAAATCTGATCATGTCATAAACCCGAACTCGATTTAACTAAGTTATGTCATCCCTCTCTCACTTGAACATGGCAGAACTGACAAGAGAGGATAGGCTTTGAGGAGAGAACACATAAAAGAATGACATCCAAAACATCATACATTTGGCCGTCTGATTTGGATTTATTTTACAATAAATACCCTGCTTCTTTCCAATCTACCCAAACTAGAGAAGGCAATCCTTTTTAACAGTGATAATTTAAAAGAGTTTTGAAGTTAGTGATCACTGGTTTGATTTATATGTCAGTCTACCAATGTAATTGTGAACATCATCTATGTGGTCAACATATTATGGGTGTTATTAGTCTCAATTACTGGAACAGTGATGTAGAAACAGGATCATTGTAGCTGTGAACCCTTTCAAGCTTTATTAAAACTGGAAGCATTCAACATTTTTTGATTAGTACAAGTTTGTTGTACATTTGCCAATGTTTGATGGGTGAAGAACAATTATTCCACATGAGCATTTATAATTACAACTTCTGTTGGCAAATTACTGAGTATTGCAGGAACATCTTTTCTCACTTCAGTTTAATATTGCGTTGCAACTGAGACTCAACCAAAATTCCAACATGAATAAAAGGCACTGAACTCTAAAACCTTCACACTTTCACCTCATATCTTCAGCACTTCAAATTTCTTTAGTGAATTTTCTTGCACAGTGGATTTCTAGAACTTGTAAATCAGGGTAAATATTTATGTCCTGATACAGGGTTTTGACCCAAAATGCTGGCAATTTCTTTCCCTCCACATATGCTGCTCAATTCATTGGGTTGCACCAACAGGTTGTTTGTTGCAGAAGATTTGAACATTTGCAGTCACTTGTATCTGTAAAGGTTTATATTATCAGGAGCAAAAAAGAAGTCAACAAATCTAGATACAATCTTCTATACTGAGACTCAATGTTAACGGCAGTGAGCTTATCTGGGGATGAGAAGAGATCTGTATGGAAATCAGAGGCAAAATCTTCAGCTCTTCTGCAAATTTTTTTCCACCTGGCAGCCAGCCTGATTGACAGGTTGGTTGTCTTTTGAACAAGTCACCAGATGTATATGAAAATCCAAAACATAAAATATGTGATGCAACATTTAAGGAGAAAATGAGGTAGAGATTCTACTTGAAATTATGAAGTCATAACAAGAGACACATGGAGATGGAAAAGTGAGCTGTTGGATAAAGTTGGTTGTGGAAGTGGCTGGGGGTGAAAAGCAATAAAGTAGTAGGGCAAGGGAAAGTCATTTGCTTTTGGCTACAAAGCAGTCCGATAAACACATTTACCTTGAGACCCAGATCTCATATATTCGATGAGTAGAATTGTCAATAATACTGAATGGATAGGACTTCCAGGATTCTGAAAGGAAATTACTAGTTCCACATGAAATTAATATAATTTCTAGTTTTCCCATAAAACTAATAGAGCCCATGGGTGTTGGACATGAATTTCCAAAATGGCATCAACTCCTTAACCATGTGACCAGTGACATTATCATCATCACTGATTTTATCTTAATGACTAGGAGGAACCCAAAATATCTGAGGTAAGGACCTGTACCCTTCTTTCTGCAAGTTTCTGATTAAAAATTTGGGACATCAATTTCTTAATCAAAACTATAATCAATTTTATTTCTACTCAAAAGAGTCACCCAACAAAGATGTGAAGTCCAGTCTGTTACTCTAATTCTAAACTTTCCTGTTGAGTGTCACATAATTTCCTCTCAGTGGGACACATGGCCATTTTACTTCATGATCTTCTTTTAATGTTAGGCACATCTCCCACCCAAACCTCCTGTCAACGGTATGATGCCAGAGGGTGGTCACAGAGAAAACTAATAGAACAGCAGAAAAGGGGCTTAAATTAGTGGTCCAGAAACCACAATTTAAGATGTACAATATATGTTAATATGAAATTATCCACCTTACTAGGAGATGTGGAAAATAGTTTTATTAAGTGGTGAAAGACTGAGAAATTTTGCTTCTTAGAATGGCTTGATTGTCCTTGAAAATGAGCTAAGGTGTGTTAAAGTGCAGATGCCAGCAATCAGTTTGGAAAGCAAAAGGGCTGCAGCCTTTATTACAAAATAAGTGGAGTATAAGAACTGAAGTGCTGAGCCCCAGTAATGTAGGGCTTGTTAAGTTCACTCTTGGAATACCATGTTCTGTTCTGGTCTTCTTCCCTAAAGAACAAAAATACTTCAGTTGCTGGAATAAGGGATTACTCTTAGAGGAAAAAATTGAGTCGACAAGGCTGTGCACCATAATGTTATAAAAAACATGGAATTCTTTAGGGCATTGACAATTCCAAAGGGCATGGGAGTGAACATCTTGTACACACTCTCGTGGTCTCAGAACACACCCTCCACCATCAAGGAAGCTCACCAATGCCTCTATTTTCTGAGGAGGCCAAAGAGAACTGGCAATGCACAACAGTATTCACAACTTTCTATAGATACACAGTTAAGAGCATCTTAACATCCTACATCACTGTGTGGTACAGAAGCTGCACTGTGGCAGACAGGTGGGCTCTACAATGGGTAGTTAAAACTGCCCAATTCATCACCAGTACCAGCCTACCCATCATCAAGGACATTTATACAAATCTGAGCTGAAAAAAGGCTAGAGATATTATGAGGAATCCCACCCACCGTTCACACGGACTACTTGGCTCACTCCCATCAGGATCAAAGCTATGCAGAATCCATGCAGGAAGACTACTCTTTTTTAATTGAATTTTTTTAATGCATTTCTACAATTGCTACAACAAAAACCCAACTACAAAATAAAGATTAATACAGTGTAAGATAAACATACAGTAATATAGTTCAAAATAATGATGAAAAAGCACCCAAAATAAAGTCATGTGAAGTTAGTATCCTCCCCCCCCCCGCAGAAAAAAAAACTCCAGACCAACCACTGCAAGATGTAGGAAATATTAATCAGAGCATTCAAACCCCCAAAACTGTAAATGAAAATAAGAACAAAAGATAATAATGCCTACTACCAAAGAAAAAGAAAAAAAAAGCTGAAAGTAAGGGACTGAAGACAAAAGACTTAATCTAAAGAGGAGTTAAGAAAATATTCAAGAAAAGGTCCCCACACCTTATGAAACTTTATGTCCGAATTGAGAAGTGAGTAGTGAATTTTTTCAAGATCTAAACAGGATATAATATCATTAAGCCATTGAGCATGAGTGGGTGGGGCAACATCTCTCCACCTAAGAAGAATTAAATGTCTAGCCAAAAGAGAAGCAAAAGATAATGTTCGACATTTAGTCAGTCACAGATGTATATCCGCCTCACCCAAGGTACCAAAAAGAGCAATCAGAGGGTTAGGTTCTAAGTGGCAATTAAGAATATGGGATAAAGTTAAGAAAACTTCTCTCCAAAATTTCTCTAGACTAGGACAGGCCCAGTGCATATGAATAAGAGAAGCCTCGCCACTTTTACACTTATCACAAGCAGGACTAATGTTAGGGTAAAAACGGGACAATTTGGATTTGGACATGTGAGCCCTATGTACAATCTTAAACTGTAAAAGACAGTGGCAAGCACAGAGAGAGGTTCAATTAACTGACTTGAGAATTGAGTCCCAAACCGCATCAGATAAAGAAACATTTAAGTCATGCTCCCAAGCCGTTCTAATTTTATCAAAGGGGGCGCACCGTAGGGACACTAATTTATCATGAATAAAAGATATTAAGCCTTTACCCAATGGGTTAATAGAAAGAAACAGATCCACAACATTTTTCTCTGGCATCGCAGGGAAGTTGGGTAATAAAGGATTAATGAAATGTCTAATGTGAAGGTACGTAAAGAAATGGGCATTAGGTAGATTGAATTTAGCAGAAAGTTGTTGAAAAGTTGTGAAACAATTATCAATGAAAAGATCTTCAAAATGCCTAATGCCCTTTCTATGCCAATCATGAAATGTTGAATCATGCATAGAAGGTAAAAAAAGATGATTATGCAAGATAGGACCAGAAAGGGAAGACTACACTTAAAGAGAATTACTTCCCCCAAGCCATCAGGCTGATCAATGCCTCCACTTATCACCCCACCCACCTGCCCAGGTTTCATAGGCCCTGCTGCTACCTAGAAGAGTTCCTCTTGCCAAGTGTCACTTTGTCACATTTTCATCTGCTGTCCGAGTAACCTTATGTTCAGATACTCCTGCACCTAGCATCACTCCAGGTACATACAATCAGTCTATGGTATAAGCTTATGTTATGTACATGCAGTTACTTGTCCATTGTAGTTTTATAGGATTAACTTAAATTTATTGTGTTTTCATGCTCATTGTGATTTTTATGCTACACTGGATCCAGAGTAACAACCATTCCATCTCCATTACGCTAGTGTACTGAAGAATGACAATAAACAATCTTGAATATTGGCTCTCCCATCAGTACCTGATTCTTGAATCTTGAACTTTGAAGATAATTGTTAGCAGATATTTATAATTTCTGGAGGATTGCAGACTGGGAGTCAACTTTCAGAAGCTAGTGACACATGAAGGGATGAGAAGTGGTGTCATGGTGCCATGATAATGAACCTTGAACTAGAGTTTATCATCCTGTGGAACTCAGTGGTAATCTTTAAAATCAGAGGACATTTCTAAACTGACTTTCCCCATTCTGTGAGTCCAAAAGTAATTATTGTTGCTGCTTTCATTAAGTTTCTATTGAACCTTGTTGCTTCAGGATGTCAATGGGTGAGATGGAGACAAGCAGCATCAGGGAATATGGATGGATGATGATCCTATTCTCATCCTGTAGTATAAACATAAAATGACCAATCAGCTTCTCTCACTCATTTACTGACTATTAATGAAAAATTAGCAACTTTGTTTGGGCCCTGATTTATCTGTGCTGTTTAAACCAACCTTGGGGTGAATTATATCTTTTGCTCTATAATCTAATCCATAATGCTACACAGAGCAGAACCCTCATGAATGTCCCTTCTGCTTTCTACTCCAGTCAACATATTAATCCCAGCACTCAGTTGACTATGACATATTTTCCTGTAGAATATATACTTACAATGCTTGGACCAATGCTATTCTGCATGTTTTACAGGTTTCAGTAATTTAACCCCAGAAAAATAAACTGTCAAGTATAATGAAGCAAGTTGAAGCTAATCTTATTCATGCTTTGAACCACCAAAGACAGTGGGTGTCTCCATCGCATGATTATTGATCTATATTTTTTCCTTAAAGCCATTGCAATTTTATTTTCTTGACCTAATTCCTAATTTATTCATTCAGATCAAGTTTCATGCATTTGATTAGTTTATAGAATTGATTTATTCTGGTTCTACTTTTATTTCATTCATTTTTTGATTCCCAGTCACTGCCAGTGGGATCAGCTGTAGTCACCAATAAGACACAATCACGTAGAGCTACCTGAGGTGGCTGTACATATTGCATGCACAGTGAGTGCTGCTGAGCATATGCCCCTATATTTAGGGTAATATAAAACCATTCAGACATATCACCAAGAGAGAGCAGAACATTTCTTAAAAAGAAGTAAGCCAGTTAGTAAGTGGAGAACAGCACAAGCTGAATTCTGTTGGTAAAACAGTCTGATCCATTTGCTAACCATCCCCTTGCTATTACTTACCAAGCTTCTAAAGCTGGACCTCTCTACCTTCCTATAGATGCTCGAGTTTCTCATCAAACAGAGTAATCATCGATTGGTAATTACATCACACAATCAACACAGGAGCACCTCAAAGACACATGCTTAGTCACTGCTCTACTCGCTCTCTCTGTCTAAGCACAGCTCAAACAGCATCGATAATTCACAGATGGCACCACACTTGCTGGTAAAATTGTAGATGGTGATGAGGAAGTGTACAGAAATGAGATAGTGGGGTCACAATAACAACCTCACACTCAACATCAGCAAAACCAAGGAATTAATTAGACCATAAGACATAGGAGCAGAATTCAGCCATTTGGCCCATTGAGTCTACTCCATTCCTCTCTCAGCCCCTTTCTCCTTCCTTCTTCCCATAATCTTTCATGCCTTGACTAATGAAGAACCAATGAACCTCCACCCTAAATACACCCAATGACCTGGCCTCAGAGTCACCTGTGGCACCGCATTGCATCAACTCACCTCTGGCTAAAGAAGTTCCTCCTCATCTCCATTCTAAATGGATGTCCCTCTATTCTGCCCCCTCCCCCACTATAGGAAACATTGTCTACTCACATCCATCTGTTCAGGTGTTTCAACATTCGATATGTTTTGATAAGATACCCCCTCATCCTTCTAAGTTCTGGTGACTATAGGCCCAGAGCCATCAATCGATCCTCATAAGATAAGCCTTTCATTCCTGGAATCATTCCCATGAACCTCCTCTGAAGCCTCTCCAATGTCAGCGCATCCGTCCATAAATAAGGGGCTCAAAACTGCACACAATACTGCAAGTGGGGCCTCACCAGTGCCTTATAAAGTCTCCGTGTTCCATCCTTGCTTTTAATTGTGGATTTCAGGAAGGACACACACCAGTCCTCAATGAGGGATCAGCTGTGGAAAGAGTGAGCAGCTTCAAATTTCTGAGTGTCAACACCTTGGAGGATCTGCCCGGGGCCAAACACATTGATGCACATTGAATCATGCCTCTGGCTCTGCCTGAGTAGGAGTTTGAGGAGATTTGGTACGAGTTTCTATAGTCACAAGTGTCTATAGATATATGGTGGAGAACGTTCTGACCGGTTGTTTCACCACCTTGTATGGAGGCTCGAACACAGAGGTTGCAGAGGGCTGAAGACTTAGCCAGCTCCATCACAGGGACAACACTCAACCATCAAGGACATCTTCAAGAGGCATCCCTCAAGTAGGTGGCATCTATCAGTAAGGGCCCTCACCATCCTAGACATGCTCTCTTCTTGTAACGATAATCAGGGGGGAGGTGCAGGAGCCTGAAGACCCACATTCAACAATTCAGAAACAGTCTCTTCCCTCTGCCATCAGATTTCTGAACAGCTCATGAACCCATGAGCATGACCTCATTATTCGTTTTTATTTGCCCCTTTTGTACTTAATAGTAATTTTATGTCTTTTTATTGTACTGCTGCAAGAAAACAACAAACTTCATGTCATATAAGACAGTGATAATAAACCTGATTCTGACAGAACAATATAACAAGCATTCAATGGCTTACCTTTCCAACTGACATTGCATCACAGATGTGACCAGTTGTCCATTAATATTAATAGCTTGCTAAAAGATAATTGAACTAATATTACCAAATGCTGTAAAAAAAAAGCACCAGGGTCAATAAATTGCCAACAAATATGCATGGCACTGAGGTTTTTTAGATCAATTATCTTAAAAAATGCCACACAAATTTACTACTTCAGATATAATAAATTTAATTAAACTCTGATCTTGTCTAACTTGCTGAAAATTAAACATATAACTAAAATCAGTGCTGTGGCCTTTCCCCATAAAGTCATTGCATTGTAAATGAAATGAATTACAAATGTTGGAATTTGATGATCACTGTCAGTTAATGACAAGGTCAGCAGTACTGTCAGATTCAAATGAAATGTCACACTTGACTGAGGACAAGACAACGGAACGTTCCAGTATTGAAGGTAAAGAAAATGAGAACCATTTCCTTAGGTACTGCTCTATTCCCCCTGTCTAAATTCATGTTAACTTGCTTGAACTCATCCTGGTTCAAGAGTACTCCCACAACATATGTGGAGTCCCCAGACATGTTGCCACAATGCAGGAAGTTTTTTCAGCTTTAGAAAATAGACTGGAATGTCTCACACACAGCAAACAATAGGGAACGCTGTGGTATCTGAAAGCACACAGCACTTGGGAATCTTTCATTTTTTCAAACACACAGCCATTGCTATTGATTTCTTATTGACCTAAAATGTCCTAAGTGCAGCTGTGGTTTTCTCTCTTATAGTTTATAGAGAAATTTAAGGGCAGTACTGGTTTATCATTGATTTTTCTGTCCCTAAAAGGTGCGGTTACACAGGCAATCTTGGTCTAGAGTCACACTCATCCTATAAAAAGACACCACTATTAAATGCCTATAGCATCATTTAATGTGGCGGGCTCTGGAGCCCCTCTTGGTGATGAGACTCACGAGTGACTGAGACTGACTTTGCCGCGTGACCTTGTGAATGCTTTTTCAAAAAGTAACCCACAGAATTAGGAAGATAGAGATAAGGTATACCACAATAAGCACACAATTAAAAATATAGATATTGTGAATGCGCACAGAATACTTAATGCTGGGACAGAACCCTGTTAAGTGCACAAAAATGTAACTAAAATGAACACCCAACACACAAATTTCCCCCCTTTAAATCTTGTCACAAAGTGTAGTTACATAAATAGAAATGAGAGACCATCAGAAGTCAGGTATTGATATTTTTCTTTTACTTCACAGAAGTAAGCAGGTGAATAAGTGGTGGACATAACTCGTAAGCAAAATTAAAGAAGACAAATATTTTTGACATAAACTAACAGCCTTCTCAGCAGGATCAAAATTCAAAGTTCAAAGTAAATTTGTTACCTAGGAACATATATGTCACTATATACAATCCTGAGATTCATTTTCTTGCGGGCATACTCAGTAAACACAATAAAATCAATGGAAGACCACACCCAACAGGATGGACAAACAAACAATGTGCAAAAGAAAACAGCAACCTGTGCAATACAAGAGAAAAATAACAATAGTAATAATAATAATAAGTAAGCAATAAATATCAAGAACATGAGATGAAGAGTCTTTGAAAGCGAGTCCATAGTTCAGACAACACACACAAAATGCTGGTGGGACACAGCAGGCCAGGCAGCATCTGCATATGCCTGCTGTGCTCCACAGCATTTTGTGTGTGTTGTTTGAATCTGCAGCATCTGCAGATTTCCTCGTGTTTGCTCCATAGTTCAGAGATGCAGTGAATGAAATTGATGCAGTGAATGAAGTTATCCCCACTGATTCAAGAGCCTAATGGTTGAGGGGTAATAACTGTTCTTGAACTGGGTGGTAGGATACTAAGACTCCTGGGCATTCTTCCTGAAGTCAGTAGCAATAAGGGAGCATGGCCTAGGTGTTGTGGGTCCTTGATGATAGATGCTGCTGTTCTGCGACAGTGCTCTGGGTAGATGTGGGGATTTCTTTACTCATGATGGATAGCAGCTTACAATGAGTCCATCCACATTTTTCAGTCTCAATATCTTTGAAGAGGCATAAACTTAAAGCATTTAAATTCTAGATATTGTGAGATGAAATGCACTTTGCTAATTGGAACATAAGCCCCTGTAAGGGAGTTGTGATGCTACTGCTAACAGCATGACAATGGTAGATGCTCGAAAGCCTACGGACACAGTGCAGTGTTGTTGTACTTTGATTTTGATCTCCTTTATATTTCATTATAGTGAAATGTAACAGTGTACACTCAATGGTGCAGTTTGTGGGGAGAAATGTTTAGAGAGGGGTAAAGTGATTACTAATATTTTTACATAAGTTTTTGCAGCTTCTTTGCTTATAACTAAAATAAAACATGTGCCCTTGGATTTGATCAGTTGGAATGTTGTTTGGACAAAGAACCATTCACGGCATTGATCAATGAATGCAGAAGGAGGGGAATGATTTTATAATTCAATAACACCAGAAAAACAGTAATCTGGAATAGATTTGATAGAATTCCACCCCCTCCTTTGCCCTGAGATTCAAATAATTTTATTAAATATATTAGGACTAAATGTAGCAAGATCACAACAACTTATTTACCAATATTCTGAAATTACAGACAATTACTAATTACTTACAAAAGGAAGCTCAAATAATGCTCTCCTAGTCAACTGTGTCAAGATTGATTTTGATATTCTAAAAATCCACACAATGACCTTCTGAAGTAGTTATACCACTGGGGAGACAACGAGTACAATCATAATGCACAGATGAACTTACCTATCCTTCATCTACCTACTTGCTCATATTTCATCTCATATCCGGAGGACTTACTACTTAATGTTTCTTGCTTTAGGTGAAACTGTAAGGTGCTAAGGTAGCCATTGTCACCCTAATACACTCTAGCATGGGTTTTCAAATGAGGATGAATTTCCAGTGTATTATTTCTTGTTTTATTTCATAACCACCTGACAGACCACAGTAAGCCAACCACTTTACCTACCCTCAATCACACCAGCCTTTGCTATTATTGTCTGCTGGGGACATTACCCTCTTGCTCCCCACTGGCTTCCTATACCTGCACTCCCTCCACCCCTGATAGATATTGGGCTTTGCCTGGGCTGAGGCAGGACTCCTGAGACTTTCCTGTACATGAGATCTGACCAGCAATTTGGGAGGGGTTTTGCATCCTACGATCCTCTAGTCTAGATGCAGTCACCATTTTGTCTTCTTTTATAGTCAGGCTCCTCCTATTTCCTTAAAGAATTAAAATTCACTTATTTAATCCCAGGGGAGATTGCTTTACATTTTACATTGTTTTATTTTACAAGAGAAAAATGAAAAATAATAAAAATCAAAAAGCTGCAGTTGCAGGGTATCTGAAATACAAACAGAAAACGTTGGAGACATCTCACTGGTTAGGCAGTATCTATGGAAAGAGAAACAGAGTTAATGTTTCAAGCAGAGGACGTTTATCAGAGCTCGGTGCAGCTCAATGGTGCAGCCAGTTGAGCTGATATCCCCACAAATACTTCACACACTATATTCAACCCTAACTGCTGTTGGTGTCCGTGTACAATTTGCATGTTGGCCCAATGACTGTATGGGATTCTATCAAAGATATGCTGGTTGGCAGGTTAATTGGCCACTGTAATGTATCTTGAGCACGTGAGAGAATTTGAGGAGAATTGGTGGGGAGAAGAGTGAGAAAAGAATTAGATTCACGACAATGATTGCTTAACAGTCGGCACAGATTCAGCAGGCTAAAGGGCCTGTCTCCATGCTGTATGTCAACATCTTCTGATAGAAGTGCTCAACCTGCAACCTTAACCTCCACTAGAAGAATGCTCCATGGAGAAACATTGTGAAAGAGCTCACCTTGTCGCATTAGAGTCAAAAGTGAAATAGCTGCAGGGTGAAAAGGATCTTTGAAGGTAGTAGGTAAAGCACTTTGTCAGGGGCTGGCACAAAAGGGGAAATTAATAATTTGCTCAGATGGTATTATTTCACAGAAATGCTTATTTTAATATCTATTAATGGAGGGACAATAATGCAATATCATGTGCAATTTTCTGTGGGGTGAGATTTGCAGAATAAACTAAGTAATCATCTCATATTCTACAGAGCTTTTTAGTCAAGATGTTGCCATTAACTTTTAGTTAATGGAACAACATTGCCATTTAGGGTTGAAACGGCTAGCATGAGAGGGCACAGTTTTAACATGCTTGGAAGTAGATGTAGAGGAGATGTCAGGGGTAAGTTTTTTACGAAGAGAGTGGTGAGTGAGTGGAATGGGCTGCCAGCGATGGTGGTGGAGGCGGATACAATAGGGTCTTTTAAGACACTACTGGATAGATATATGGAGCTTAGAAAAATAAAGGGCTATGGGTAAACCTAGGTAATTTCTAAGATAGGGGCATGTTCGGCACAGCTCTGTGGGCTGAAGGGCCTATATTGTGCTGTAGGTTTTCTATGTTTCTATGCTTCTAACTCTATGCAATATAAAATGGGCAACTGATAAGTTATAAACTTGTTTTGGTATCCTGGCATCAGTCAATTTCACCCCTAATGTATTCCTATGTATATTTGCCTACAAACAGCTGTGTACATGCATTTCAGTATATCTGAGCATTATTTCATCTAAGCATATGTATGTGCCTCCAAGGATAAACATTCATCTGATTCAATGAGTGGCACATGTGTGGGTGCAAAGGGATTGTAGTAATGTATGCACATTTGAAATGTTTAACTCTGTTAATTACAGTTTATAAAGGGCTATCCTTTAAGAAATGCAATCAATTTGTTGGTATATGTTGTAAATTGGAAATATGGTCAATAAGAATAAAAAAATACTCTAGGAAAAGGGGGAAATTTAGGAAAAAATATATCTATATTTTCTACCTACTGTCAAGGTTATATTGTTTCCACTCCCTATTGTGTAATAAATCTGCATCCTGCTGTTGAGAATTTAATTTATAGAAAGAATAAATTCCATTGAAAATGTGCATAATCCAAACACGTCTGCAAAAGCCTCAAATTTTGGATGGAGACTTCTGATTCAAATCTATTTCTTTGATCACCAGATCAGTAAATTATATCTCCAGATATCATCAGAATAAAGATGGGAGAGAAAGAAGCAGGGTAATAAGGAAAATAGATTGGCCTTGAAACCATGTTATGGAAATCTCATTGCAAAAATGCTTTTGAATGAAATTGCCCTCATTAAAATAACAAATAAAATATTAACATTTTTATATAGAATAAAGTAAAGAATGCTTATTCAACATTTTAAGAATTTGATTGTTAATATTGATACAAAATATGTTCAGGGTCAAAGATAGGAGAAGTAGAAAGATGTGGAATAAAAGTGAATATTGAAGAAAATGTTCTAAAGTTTCCGATCTTAAAATGCTATCTGTGAGGTGAAAATAATTACAGTTTGGTACACCATTCCCCTGTTTCCTTGTCTCCACACGTACATCAGAAATAAAGCCTCCAAATTTAGATTTTTATTGCCAGTAGTTAAAGTGAAATGTTTAGTGTCAACAATGATCTGCGCTTTTCTCACAGTAAAATATCCCAAAGCTATTCACAGGTGTGTTATCAGATGAAAACTTGACACCAATCCACAAAACAAGACATTGACAGAGGTAACTTGATCAAATACGCAGGATTTAAGAAACATCTTGAAAGGCGAAAGAGATGGAGGGATTTAAAGAGCAAAATCTGGAGCTTATGTCCAAGACAATTGTAAACAAAGTGGGGCCATGAAACTGGGGATCAGCAAGAAGCTGACAGTGGAGCAGCACTGAGTATTTTATCATAGCTAACAAGATAATATAGAAAACTTTTACCAGGTAACTTTAAAATTGCACATATTGGCATCCAATGCTTGTGCTGTAATGTTCTAGAGCTTCTATTGAATTTCTCATGTTTAAAGAAGAAAGCAAAATCAGAATCATGAATCTAAATTTAAATCTAAAACTGAAGATAAATCTGACTTTTGTTGCTGAAGAACATGTTTGAAGTTGAAAGTTGAAGTTAATTTTGATTTTGATTTTTAACATTGTACCTCACAAAGAAGGTGATGTGGATTTATACCTGTGATATTTCAATTCTGGTAACTACCGTGCAAACCATTAGCAATGATTGGTTGACACTAAAGAACAATAACATTTTGAGGCTTAATCATAATCCCATGACCCAACGGGAACATTTTCAAAATCAACTTCAGAAAGTATTTCAGCATTCACAGAAACCCCAGCTTACAAACCTGATCAAGAGGTTCATATGATGTCATAAATCATGACAGTACATCTTGGAGCATTTGGCAAACATAATCTGAGCAGTATAGTTTATGAATGATTTGACATAATTCCAGAATTATTTGTAATTCATTATGAATTAAGTTGGTGGTTTAATGGACCAGCAATAATGTGTCAGCTGGAGGACATAGAATATTTTCCTGTTAATAATATGTCCATTACAAATGATGACTGCAAACATGCTTCTTCAGATGGTATGTTATGGCTTTATTTTCAAGGAAACTTTGTTGAACTTATTATTGTTTTCTATTTATTTCCTCCACCATCAATGTTTAAAAGAGAAGTCTTTTAAATTTCAACATTCCCGTCAACATAGGAGCATAAAAATAGATGGTAGGTCACTTGGCCCTTTGTGCCTTCTCTGCTATTCATCAAGGTAATGGCAAATCTTTACATCAGTGGCATTTTCCTGCTCTGTCTCCACAATATATTTTTTCCGTAATATCCAGTAATCCAAAATAAGTGCCCAAAGTATTTCAACAATTGCAAAAATTCCGATGTTTAAGTGAGGAAATATCTGCCCATCTCAGTACCTTATGACCCGTCGTATCCTGAGATTGTGACTTGTGGTCCTAGACTCCTCAGCTGGGAAAGACTTCTTCCATCTATCCAATCTGTCAAGCCTTGTAATCATTTTATGTGTTTCAATGAGATCTCATGTCATTCTTCTAATCATTAGTTCAATTTTGCCTTGTATAGCAAGCTCACCATCCCTAGAGTCAAGGCGAATATGGCAGAAGCAAAGGGAGAACAAGTGTGATGCTTTCATACAATGTGATGATCACCTGGCCTTTGAAAATTTGGCCTAAAAATCATAATTGCACAACTGCAGATTTTTGTAGAATGTGGTCTAAATTTCACCAAAGTTTCTGAGATCCTCCAATATTAGATTCAATTGTAAGAAAATCAGTGAACCCATCCATGCCTTTTGATTCAAAACTAGTAACTGATGAAACTACACCCCTGGAGAAACATTCAAAATCGTTAACAAGCTATTAGAGCTATGAAGCAAGTCTTGAGGGCAACCTGGGAGAAATATAGCTCTGTTTTAACTATAGGATGTAATCTAGCCCATGAGCAATGTGTAATGAAGTTCTAGAAATCCCATTGGCTGATTTTCACTCAGAAAGTCAAAGGGGGGAATGGAACATTCTGTGGCTTGGAGGCAAATTGTGCATTGCCACCAGTTAATGGGACTGTCCTATGGAGAGGTCTCAAATATGGACAGCAGCCTTAGTCCACAGCAGAGAAAATCTAAGCTTTCTCATGCAAGCTGAAGGAGTGTTCCAGCCAATTCTGACTCCAATCCTCTGTTTTGCTGAGTATGCCTGACAAGAAATACATTGGTTTACAGGCTGTGGTGTTACAAATAATATGAGTACTATACTCTCAACATGCCTCAAGCTGTCTAGCCCAGAACTAAAATAATGGCAACTATAGAGTCTCATGCCTGCAAGTCCTAGTGAACTATTCTTCAAAGTTTTTAAATTATGTTACTGGAAATTATTTCTCTCACTTTATTTCTTTTTCCGTATGTGGTTCATTCTATGCCTTTCTCTGTGACTATGTCTTATCCCTTATGTTGATCCATTCATGAAATAGATCATTTGCCCAAACGTTCAGCTAGGTCCTAACTCTCTGGTTGATGCCACTGCAATGTTTTAAGCATATATTCTCAGAAAAAGGACTTTGACCAGTGACCAATCCAGACATGGGAAGTTTGAGAGGAGGCGATTTCAGTCAGGTTCATTGCCAAGTAGAAAAGACAGCAGTGGGTTGCTACAACGAAGAACAGTTTTCACTAGCGACCGATCCGCATTTGGGATTGATTAGCAAGACGAAATTAAAGGAAGGCAGGGCCAAGTGCAGCGGCAATTGTCTGAATGGACAGAGTTAGAGTGGTGGTCTTGAGGTTTTAGCTCTTTGAGGCTTCAGTCAGAGAAAGTAAAGGAAAGCACTAGGTTAAGTTTATTTTTCCTTCCCTTCTTTACATCTGCTCAGCTAGGATAGTAGAGATGCCAGTCAAAATAGTTGAATGGCCCTCTTATGGGACGTGGGTGGACAGGGAGACTTCCAGTGTCCCCGATGACTACAACTGTAAGAAGTGCATCCAGTTGTAGCTTCTAACAAACTGCGTTAAGGTGTTGGAGCTTGAACTGGATGAACTCCAGATCATTCAGGAGGTTGAGGGGCTAATAGATGAGACATATAGAGAGGTAGTTACACACAAGGTGCAGGACACAGGAAACTGGGTGACAGTCAGGAAGGGGAAAAGGGGTTAAGTAACCAGTGCAGAGTACTACCCCTGTGGCCATCCCCCTCAACAATAGGTATATAACTTTGGATACTGTTGGTGGTGGGTAGGTGGGGGAGCTGACCTAACAGAGGAAAGCCACAGTGCCTGGAAAGTCACTATGGTGATAGGAAATACGTTAGTTAGGGGGATGGACAGGAGATTCTGGGGATGAGAATGAGATCCCCAGATGGTATGTTGCCTCCTGGATGCCAGAGTCCAGGATATCTTGGATCAAGTACTCAGCTTTCTGAAGCAGGAGGGAGAACAGCCAGAAGTTGTGGTCCATTTAGGTACCAATGACATGGGTAGAACCAATGATGAGGTTCTGTATCACTGGTTCAGGGAGTTAGGTACTTAGTTAAAGGGCAGGGCCTCCAGGGCTGTGATCTCAGGATTTCTACGTATGCCATGTGCTAGTGAGGTCAGAATTGGGATGATTATGCAGTTTAAAACATGGCTAAGAAGTTGGTGTAAGAGGGAGGGTATATGATTTTTGGATCATTGGGCTCTCTTACAGGGAAGGTGGGACCTGTACAGAAGGGAAAATTTGCACCTGAACTGCAGGAGGACTAAAATCCTGGTGGGAAGGTTTGCAGGTTGAGCCTGTGGTGAAGAAGGCAAATGCAATGTTAGCATTCATTTTAAGAGGACTAGAATATAATAGTAAGGATGTAATGGTGAGACTTTATAAGACACTGGTGAGGCCTCACTTGGAATGCTGTGAACAGTTTTGGGTCCTTATCTTTGAAAAGCTGTGGTGAAACTGAAGAGGATTCAAAGGAGTTTCATGAAAATGATTTCAGGGTTGAAAGGCCTTTCAAATGAAGAGTGTTTGATAGCTCTAACCTGTATTCACTAGAATTCAGAAGAATGAGGGGTAACCTCATTGAAACCTATCAAATGGTGAAATGCCTTGATAGAGTGGATGTGGACAGAATGTTTCCTGTGGTGAGAGAGTCTATACCAGAAGATAAAGCCTTAGAATAGAGGGGTGTCCTTTTAGAACGGAGATAAGGAGGAATTTCTGTAGCCAGAGAGTGCTGAATCTGTGAAATAATTTGCCACAGCAACTCTGGAGACCAAGTCTTTATGTATATTTAAGGCAGATATTGATAGGTTCTTGATGGTCAGGGCATGAAGGGATAAGCGGAAGAAGGAAGGAGTTTGGGGCTGAGAAAAAAAAACTGGGTCAGCCATGACGTAATGGCAGAGCAGACTCAATGGGCCAAATGGCCTAATTCTGCTCCTATATCTTATGATCTTATAGTCTTATGAAAATATGCAGGATGAAAGTATACTCAATTAAAGGCCTAGACAAAAAAATTAACAAAGTAACTCATACCTGAAAATCTGGGGCATTGAAAAACATTCAGGGTGGCTCCTGGAAGAGCTTTACTCAGTTATATTTTTGTTACACCAGCAGGATGCCTAATTTTTGGCATATTCTGTTCTTTCTGTAGCGTGGAATTTGGACAGTTGGACATATGGTTAGATTCTGCATTGGCCAATTCCATCTTTTCCAATAATAACAGAGCTCAGTTGCATAATGCTATCTCACCTAAACAACTTCATTAATATCAGCCAGCATATCTGGCCTGGGTTTGTTCTCAAACCTACTGTGTGCCATCTGCATGTATGCCCTGTACATCCTGGAGGTAAATGAACATGCTGATTTTGCATGTGGTGCATTGTAAGGCGCCACTGTTGCTATGACCTCATATCATGCATTTTGTGCAAGTTGATCCATATTCATTTTGGAAATTATTCAAAGTAAACCAGTGCCAGTAACAGGGAGAATATGTTACTCTAAACTTAATCTTGCATTAACAATGTGGAAATAGAATGGTTTTGTTTAAATTGCTTATTAATTCTGGATTCAATGAAAAATACAGTTTTCATCTGACAGACCTTTTGTTTCAGGCATGAAACAATTTTATATTTACACTAAGGTGGAATTATATAGCTGGCAACTTCTTTTGCCTACTTTATGATGGATGAGTGGAACTTACATTAACCTGTGCGCTAAGTAGCCTAACATGTATAATTCATGTTTATTTCAAACTTCAGTGAACCTTCCCAACACAATTGAGAGACTACTGCGTCCAAGCATCTCCAGCAGACTGGAGACAGTGGTGTTGCCAGAGAGGTAGCAGTGTTGTCTGCAAGAAACTTCTACTGCTTGTTCATTTATCTAGTGTACAGAGCCGTGTCCAAACATTGGATAATTAAATAATTAAAGTGCATTTGAAAGGAGAGCACAAATAGGGTGGGTTTATTTGAGAGAAATTTTCAGCAAAGCAGGTTCATGAGTTAAGAGTAGAGCGAGATTCAAATCTGCCCAGTGATATCACTTTAAGACCAAAGATAACTCATAGATTTGATTAGCATCTCTTCTTTCCAATCATGTAGTGAAGAACAAAATGTTGAAGTGGCATCTCATGATCCCTGATTCGTATGGATTATAAAAACACCCGTTGTGTTTGAGACCAATTGACTACTTCAAATGGAATCCAAAGGCAACAGCATAGCATAATTTTGTATATTTGTTTAAACTGTGCAGTTGTATCATTCCTGCTGTGCTGGTAGAGTTAGAAATCCCCCCATGCTAAAAATTCTTTTCTGCTTTTTGTATTAAATCCAAGTCTTTAATGTTTCTAATGTTAAAAAAATTTAATTGTAATTAAAAGTACAGACCTATTACAAGGTCTGTTGAATAATAGGCTATTAATCTTGCATCAAAATATCAAATTTTAGAAGCATAAATTAAAAGACAAGCACAAGATTTGTTCTTGCTCTTTTATTTAACATTGTTATAGAGATGTTAAGCAATTTATTCTTATTTTAGATAGATCATTTACTATGCAAAAAGACAAAGGAATTTATGAAAATAGATTGGCCACTAATTTCAGGATTCCAGTACAAAGTCCCAAAGTTGCTGGCCACTTTTTGCCATCCTTTTACCAACCGTGTTCCTAATGGATTCCTGAAATGGAGCATAAAGCTGCGTCAAGTCTCCAGAACATATGTTTGGAAATCTGCCCAAGGAACCAGTACCGGCTTAGAGCAGATGCTGAAATAGCCTCTTCGTTTGTTTGAACGGAGGTGAATAAGTGTGACAGCAAGTTAAGTTTTGGGATACTTACATTATTTTAAATTAATATGGTTTTTAAATAATTTTCTTTCAAGTTTTTTTAAATTTTTCAATCCCAAAGAATGACTACTTGATTTGATACAATCAGAAATGTTCTGTTTTGATAGGTTTAGATTTGGGCTGAATTTTACAAGGAGTTGGTAGCTGGAAATTCTCCAGAAAGATAGTTCAATGTGGCCAGTGGTGAGCACCAGCAGGAAGTTCTCAGCAATGCTACAAATACCAAAGTGTTCTCACCTTTTAAAACATTTGAATGATTAAAGTTGTGGTACTTTCACTTATTGTGGCATTTAATCTGTTGGCTTTCTGCATCAGTAATCAAGGCTGGTAAATCCTTAGTTAAACTGGCACATGGAAAGTGACTGGATTTGTGATGAAGTGACAGAATTTAAAATGCTCAGCACAGATGACTATTAATATCACTTTGCTTTCCTTGCACTGTTGCTTCTGTTGAGCTCATTTTCTGACAGTGCATCCAGTAGGAAGGTTCTTCTGACAGCCACCTTAACCACTGAATATTACAACTTCAGGTGAGTACACCAACAAGATTTTCTAACCAGTTCTGAGAATTAAAGGCCGAGGATTTACACTGAGAAATTTCAGTGTTCGGTCTACATTTATGTTAGCATCACTGACTGAGCTGTCTGAGCACTATAGATATAGCTGGACTAGGTTTATGATGGGAAGTAAGCAAACTTACATTACTGTGCCTGGTTATGTAGACAGAAAAGACTACCACTCAGCTTGAATAAATATCAAAGAAGTGTTTCTCTATTTTATGCAAGGTTTATACTTTAAGGCATATATGTCAAACTCAAGGCCCGCGGGCCAAATCCGGCCCACGGTGGAATTATCTTTGGCCCGCGAGATAATATCTAATTACTATTAAAGCTGGCCCCAGTAATCGAAGCGCCTATGGCGTATGATATGGCTAATGCTGAGTTTATTCAGGTACCAGGTTTTCAGGGTTTTTAGTGTTTATTCGGCAGTCTTCTTCATAAGAAACGGAATTTGTAAAGTGAAACACTTTGTAGTTATAGCAGAGACTGAGACACATGAGAGCAGGCTGAAAAAACGGAGGCAACGAAAGCTGCGTTCGCACGCGTCCGACTGATCCGGCCCACATGAAGCTGCATTTTGCTCAATCCGGCCCGTGACCTAAAATGAGTTTGACACCCCTGCGGTGTCATCAATGTTCCTGAAGGTTTACATTCAGGAAGTTTATTGAAAGATCCAAGTAGATGTAAGTTTTCCATCACCCTTTTTATTAGCTGTCCAGATTTACTTTCCCTTGCATATTTTTCATAATTGTCAATATATACTTTTCAAGAGTAGCACTGCCTGAAGTTGCATTCTGGTAAAGTTCTCCTGTGAACTTTAGTCATTGTCCATGAATGAACCTTATTAAAAGCAATTATAAACATACATATTGGAACATTAGACATATGCGACTATACATTGCATCAAGCCTATTTACCTGACAGATCATATACAGTGAGTTCTACTGTGTGCAGGGTTTCCTCTGCCTTTAATGTTCAGTACTTACCAACCTTGAATGAGGGCTGAATTATAACTGAATCTATAACAGGATTCAACAGCTCCTGCTAGCTGACTCACTGAAGCTTGAAAATTGCTTTTGGCATTAAGGCTAATGCCAATGGTTACTAAGCAGCAACATAGTGCGGCCTGATTAGCATTCTTTTAAGTTGTCATTAAATTAAAGTTAGACCCAAAGAAGGTGTGCGTTACAGTGATCCAAATCATTGCAAGCGTGAAAAGCACGTTTTGTTTTATTTTGGAACACATGTCCGAGAACGGAGCAGTTCCATTTAGGTAGTGCCTTTCATGAACTCAGGAGTTTGAAAAGTACATCATAGCCTATGAAATGGCATTTTCACAGAGGCTGCATTCCGAGAGTCAGGGTAAGAAAGGCCTTGGCTGCTTCAGTTGAAATTCCATATTTGATTCCTGTATTATTTATATACAGTACTGGATGATCAATAGTGGTGTGGGGGGTGGGATGGGTTGGTGAACAGTGAGTGTGGGGAAAAGATTTGCCTGCCTATAACTCTGCTGGCAAACAAGGTATGTTATCATCTCCCACTGTTCCATTACAAAGTGGATCCACTAGCACACCAAGAGCCACTGGGGAATGACAGCAGTGATTTACATAAAAAGCCTGTTACAGGCTTTGCCACTTCCTTCGGGAGGGCCTGCAGGCAAAATTTAGCAAATATGCAGCACTGCCAGTTAAGGTTATTTTGACTTCCAAGGTTAATTACATTGGGTTCCCCCCAGAGTAATACCGGGGATGTCTGCAGTGTCAGCCAGATTCTCATGGTTTTGGTGGAGTCCTCTACAGGTTCTGTTAAGGAACACTAATTAGGCTGTATTAGACAGAGACTTCATGGATGTGAGAGATCTGACAGCAACTGCAGTGGGGTCAGGTGAATTACTGACACAGAACCGAAAGAGGGTGTTAGGTGATTCCACACCTTCATAAGCAAAAAAGCCTGTTAGAGGCACAAGACCCTGGATGTTTGTAGTTTGGCCATTACTAAATGGCAGTTGCTCGAACTACTCAACACATTGGCTGTGTGGCGCACTGTTCCTCAAAACATTCTGTTAAACCACAACGGGCTTGGAATCTCCCCTGTCCTACAGGTGGGGGTCAGAGCGATGCAACCATGCTTCCTCTCTTTGCTTTTCTTCCCCATGCTTTTTGTTGTCAGTGAAGTTGCTAACTGGAGTAAAGTCACTTGGAAAGGCCATGATGCTCCTTGAACCTGTCGGACATGTTTAGATAGCCAAGGTTCAAAGTATATGTATCATCTATGCATGTACACGTTATACGACCTTGAGATTTGCCTCCCAACAGGCAGCCACGAAAGAAGGAAACCCAAAAGAAAGTATATTAAAAAAAAACTGTCAAACACCCGATGTGCAGAAAAAAAAAACCATGTGTGGTGAACTACATATACCTGTCTGGACACGCCCCCCCCCCCCCCCCCCGCTGACTGCTCCTGTGGCTCCTCCCACAGACCCCGGTATAAAGGTGATTGGAGCCACAGACCCTTCCTCAGTCTCCAGGATGTTGTGTGATGGTCGCTTGCTGCTTGTGCTTTCTTCCAGCCAATAAAAGACTACCTTAACCCACGTCTCAGAGTTATTGATGGTGCATCGCCATGCAGACAATAAGCACTTAATAATAGTTTTCTGATCTGAAGCCTACAGAATCCATCCCAGACTCTTAGTTCAGTACAGAGCTGAGTGAGCATCACAGAGCAGTGAACTGAACAGGCCCATCCCTCACCTCGGGTCCCTACACCCTGACCTTTTCAATCTGGCCCCACTCCTAAACCATTGTTCAAACATTGGTTTCAGTCGCTTTGGTACGTTCTGGGGCCTGGACCCTGCCATCTCAATTTGGCCCGGCAGTTATATCGATCGAGCCTCGGGTCTTCGTCGCTCTCGGCAAACAGCCCGGTGCCCCACCCCGCCTCGGTTCGGCCACATCATGTTGCCTTCAAGTCCAAAGGGAAGTAACAGACTATTACATGCGATGATCATTTACCAAAGAGTGATTAACAAAGTATTTACTTGTGTTCCTTGTTTCATTAGCCACCACCAGAAATTGCTAACGTTCACCAGTACCGTCTTAAACTGGAAGTCCAGAGTCCTAACCATGTTTATTACCCACAAGCACTCAGTTATTTTCCCAGCTGCTTCAGTCTGTTCCAATCTTTGTTTTGTACTCTCAATGTGTTTAAAGTTTCAGCTAAAACTAGTGCATTTTACTTACTGGTTGCTGTTTGCCAATGCAATGTGGAGAGTATCCTTTCGCTGGACATCAGGAAGCCTTTTGGATTGAAGCCCAGCAGCAGCTGGATGCCAGTAATTAGGGAGGTTGATACCTTAAAGAGCACTAGATCATTATTGGCAGCTTTCGTTGAGTCCTGTTGCCTTGCAACTGACCAGTTAAGCATATATGTTCCCAACAGCAATGAAGTATAAATGTTCAAGTAAATAGAGCAAGTGAAAATTTTAATCTCATGCAATGAGAAAATTCACATTTAATATAAATTTCAAGCATTTCAGCATTGCAGGGTTAAAAAAAAGCAAGAAAATTAGAACTCACAGAGGTCCAAATAGACAATTAGAGGATGAAGTGGTAGGCTTTTATTGGAAAGTAATGATTAGATAAATGAGAGCTGGGAAGTTTAACTGGACCCATTTACTTAGGGACCTGAACTCATGTGAGGTCCTGTTCTGGAGTATGTTGAGCTGCTTCTGTTCACATTGGGCCATATATCTGGATGTAAAACTGTGCAACAGCCCAGCTTTGACTAATTAGACTTATTTTTTTCATCATGGTGGTCCTAAATCAAGGAGAATCTGGAATTCTTATGCATGAAGCTAGTAAATCAAGAGCTGTAAAGATATTGTTACTTCAATCTGAGCAGGTACATCTTGTGGCTGCGAATATGAATGAAGCCCAGGGATTAACAAATAACTTCTGTACACCTAGTAGACTGATAGCAGTCCTTAAATAATTAGAATATCAATCTTTTCTTCTGGCGTTATTGTTCTATTACCAAGTGTAAAGATTTGATGAATGCTCAATACAAATAGATTTGCATGCTGTGGATTAACAGGGAGTAACTTTGTATTTGAAAAACTGCCCCAAAGTCAATGCATAGTTCAGCAATCTATTGTAGGACAAGCCACAAATTTAGTACTAACACTGCTGCATTGTGTCAAAATAACTCCCATTGTGTCTGAAGGCTAGGATACATGGAATATTGTGCAATAAAAGCAGAAAGTACTGGAAATTCACAAGGGCTTCGTTATTAGATGCAAAAGTACAGTAACAGATGAAGAATGATCTCCTGTACATTTTCACCATTTTTAAACTTCAGATTCCCAGAACATGAAGCTGTTCATTTCTATTTTAAGGACTGTGTCATTTCCATAGTGGTGTTGCTAAATTACACCTACAAAAGTACCTACCCTGATACTTGTCGTTTTCCATTCACAGTTTTTTTGTGGATGTCATTGATAATTCTGGTTCCAACTAAAATTGGCCCCTTTTTCTTACCCAAAGCTTCCTTGCCAAGCCATGTTTTTCATGATGTGATCCATCCAAACCACTGAACCATGGGCTCCACCACCAAATCATATACTGAAATCTTCTCCTTCGATCATCTCAGGAATTTTAAAGGTAGAAATACCGATGGCCTTCTTCTTCCCCCCCCCCCCAACCCCACAACCCCCCCAGTTTACCATATTTATCTCCCGTGTTCCTGTTCCTCCAAGCCTAACTTAGCCATATCGACAAAACCACGTTTGCTTCTGCAAATCATCCCAGAAATCATAGGGGCACAGATGCTAATTGATCTGCTGAGTTTCTCCACCATTTTGTATGTGTTACTCTGGATTTCCAGCATCTGCAGATTCTCATTTGTTTGTCATTGAAAAAAAATCAGTGCATCAACTGACAGACTCTCAAAGTACAAGGGAGTCAAAAGGACACACACAAAATGCTGGAGGAACTCAGCAGGCCAGGCAGCATCTATGGAAAAGAGTACAGTCAATGTTTCGAGCCAAGACCTTTTTATTGATTATTATTGAATTGACTATTTCTTACATCCTTCACATACATGAGTAAAAATCTTCATGTTACGTCTCCATCTGAATATGCAGTATGCAAATTATTATAATTTGTAATAAATTATACAGTAAGATGTACAAGAGAAGTCAATATAGCTTAGGAATATAATTGTGTCAGCGTGAATTAATCAGTCTGATGGCCTGGTGGAAGAAGCTGTCCCGGAGCCTGTTGGTCCTGGCATTAATGCTGGGGTACCATTTCCTGGATGGTAGCAGCTGGAACAGTTTGTGGTTGGAGTAACCGGGTCTCCAATGATCCTTCAGGCCTTTTTTTTTTAAAAAAAACACCCTATTGCTGTAAATGTCCTGAATAGTGGGAAACTCACATTAACAGATGCACTGGCCTGTCCTCATCACTCTCTTTAGGGTTCTGTGATTGAGGGAAGTACAGGTCCCTTACTAGGCAGTGATACAGTCACTCAGGATACTCTCAATTGTGCCCCTGTAGAAAGCCCTTAGGATTTGGGTGCCCATACCAAACTTCTTCAAACGGCTGAGGTGAAAGAGGCGCTGTTGTACAGACCACGTGAGATCCTCGGGGATGTGTATGCCAAGGAACTTAAAGCCGTTCACCCGCTCAACCCCAGATCCATTGATGTTAATAGGGGTGAGTCTGTCTCTATTCCTCTTGTAGTCCACAACCAGCTCCTTTGTTTTTGCGAAATTGAGAAAGCGGTTGTTTTCCTGAAACCACTGTGTCACGGTGATGACTTCTTCTCTTTAGGTTGCCTTGTTATTATTTGAGATTAGGCCAATCAATATAGTTTCATCTGCAATTTTAATTAGCAGATGGAACTATGGGTGGCGACACAGTCATTGACGTACAGAGAGTAAAGGAGGGGGCTTAGGACACAGCCCCAGGGGCTCCTGTGTTGAGAGTCAGAGGGGCAGAGGTGAGGAAGCTTACCACTCTTACCACCTGCTGGAAATATGGTAGGAAGTCCAGGATCCAGTTGCACAAGGCAGGATGAAGGCAGAGGTCTCTGAGCTTCCTGTCGAGCCTGGATGGAATTACGGTGTTGAATGCTGAACTGTAGACCAGGAACAGCATTCTCACATAAGCATCCTTCTTCTCCTGATGTGTAAGGACAATGTGTAGAGCTGTGGCTTTTAAACATTTTAAATCTACTCCTCCAGTCCTGCTGAAGGGTCTCGGTCCAAAATGTCGACTGTACTGTTTTCCATAGATGTTGCCTGGCCTGCTGAGTTCCTCTAGCATTTTGTGTGTGTTGCTTGGATTTCCAGCTCCTGCAGATTTTCTCTTGTCTGTGAGGGAGTCAAAGGGACTGGGGATAAATTGTGAAAGTGGTGTGGAGGCCAAGATTAGATGAGCCATGGCTTAACTAAAACATTAAAGAAATGTTAAAGCTACAAGTAATGAAAGAAAACACAGCTTATCTTACGTTCCTTACCTTTCCCACAGTCTTCCAATCTCCACTCCAATGGATTTGTATATCCTCTGCTGAAATCCAGGTGCATATTTTCCAGCACATATGCTCAGGATTCACAGCAAGTTCTCGTTCTATCATGTGCTTCCTGCATAGTTCCCACAAAGGCAGCTGAGCTCCCTATTTAACCTGAAAAGTAATATCTCTTGCATATTAACTCACGTCCAAGTTAAAAAAAAATCAAAGTACATATATGTACCCTGAGATTGATTTTCTTGTGGGCATTTACAGTAGGTATAAGGGAAAACAATAGAATCAATGAAAAACTACAGACAAAGACAGACAAACGAACAATGTGCTAAAGAAGACAAGCTGTGTAAATAGAGTAAAAAAAAATATTGAAATCATGAATTGTAGAGTCCTTGAAAATGAGTCCATAGTTTGTGGAATCAGTTCAGTTCAGTGTTAAGGCTATCCACCCTGGTTCAGGAGCCTGATGATGGAAGGGTAACAACTTTTCTGTTCCGGTCAGTCCCAATACACCAGTATCTTGACTTTTATAATGCTTTTGTAAATTCTTGCATACTGTTGAGCATCCTACAATGAAAAGCAAATTGTGCTAGGGAAAGCCTGGTGGGTTCAAATCCCACTATTATATGGACAGGGTAAGATTAGGACAAAGCTCCTAAACTTCATGTAGCATGTGATACGACTCTTTCCTGTGTGAAATTTATAAATCTACTTGTGACATTGACCCATCTTCTTTTGGGTGGGAAATTTCATTCTACTACTTGACAAATTTCTGTCATTTGGTCTTTGAAGCAACTCTGAGGTCAATAAATACCGGCAGTACAGTAGTGTAGTGGTTAGCATAATGTTATTATGCACAACAACCTGGGTTCAAATCCGCTGCTCTCTGTAAGGAGCTTGTACGTTCTCCCCATGACTATGTGGATTTTCTCATGGTACTCTGGTTCTCTCCCACTTTCCAAGGATGTAAGGGCTATAGATTAATTGGTCGTATGGGTGTAATTGGGAGGCATGGCTCATTGGCCTGTTACCATGATATATCTCCAAATAAAGTAAATAAATTAAATACAATATTTAAAATTCAACTAAAATCCAAGTTTAGAATCAGAGAAGTTTATTTTAAAAGCTCATGCTAAAGAAAATACAATATTTGTGCAGAATTTCCCACAATAGCAATGTGACCCCAAACGAGGCAGATATCTAAATGAACTAAATACAACCCCACAACCTGTATTGTTTGATTGAGTTTATATTATTTGTTAAACATCTCAGTGCTACTACTAAGATACCATCATCATGGCTTGCCTTTGCGAACGAAGATTTAGGAAGGGGGCTGGCCACGTCTGCTGCAGGCCAACACGGGACAGGCAGACCCAGCCGCAGCGGCTGGAGGATGGACGTAGATAGTGGGCGTGTCCTTCGACCTGCGCAATGGTTTTCTTAGGTGGAGTGCAGTGTGCACGGTACTGGCCCCACCCTTCATACCCAGGGTTCATCTGCCATAGCCTAGCAAGCTGGGACAGTGACAGCAAGGTCCTTGGGTCGTAGGAGTTTCGTCGAAGTGTCCTCCTCCTAGGTGGATGGCCTGACAAGGCTGACGAGCCCCACCTGCCCGGGTTTGAAGTCAGAGTTGTCCTTCTCTTAGGCTGGCTGCCAACCAAGGCCAACGAGCCCAGCCTACCCACCCAGTTACACCACCGGACACTCAGTCGCACCATGATGTAGCAAGCTCAGTGGAAACGGGGGGCACCGACGAGAAGGTGTTGCTATGGACACAGTAGTGTAGGAAAGGCTATCTGCAGTGGCCTCCTGCCTGGCAAGCCAGACAGTGACCACATGGCGATCACTACACCGGGAAAGCAGAGGCGATGTAATGCGCGTGCACTTTCCCTGAGTGAGCGGGACGTCAGGCCCAGACCTCACCCGCACCCCCCCAATAATAAGATACAAATTAAGTTTAAATTGCAAGCAAACTTGTATAATGGATTCATGACCTCACAATCTACCTTGCGCTTTATCGTTTACCTGCTCTGCACTTTTTCATGCAGCTTTTAAAGTTTATTCTGGCCTGTTGTTGATTTACCTTGTTCTTCCTCAATGCACTGTGTAATGATTTGATCTGTATTAACAGTACGCAAGAAAAGGTTGATGCATGTGACAATAATAAACCAAATAGCAATACCAATACTTCAACAATTAGCATAATGACATACAAGGCTTAAAATGAAGTTCTCTTTATTTTAGCTTCTAAACTGACAATTAAAATTACTACTATTTTGTTTCATATGAATCCAACAAATCGGAATTCTCTCCACACTTGGAGTATTCTGTTGTTAATTAGTAAGTATTTGTATGCATCGGTGCATTGTATTGATTAGTTCTTTATCTTAAACCTTGAAGCAAGTGATAATTACTCAAGATGCAAAAGAGAAGGTGTCATTGAACCCCTTGCCATTAATATTCCAGATTGAAATTGGATTATACTTTGAAATATTTCATGGTGAATAAATGATTCGAATAAAATTAAATCCTCAGTCAAAAGGAAACTTCTTCATATCCATGTTCATAGAGTGTGTATCTTTTTCCATTAGAAGTTTCGACTAATCACTATGAGTTAAAGAGTTCAGAAAACACAAGCATACAAAGAATAATATCCCAGTATTTTTTCTCATTTGTATTGACTGTGATATTTCTGAAAACATTCAAGTCCACTTGAACTATGCAGCAAAATTTATTGTAACACTCTTACTTCCATGAGAAATCAGTCAAAAAAGTCACCTTAATGTTTTTTGGTGTGGATGGAACCTTCATTGTGATAAACTGTCAGCATTCATTTCAGATCAACTTGATCTGAAGAGAGAGGTGATAATAAAATGACAACAAAAATTGTATCTCTTACCAACCACGGTTGCACCAAAAACAAGGCATGGAGTTTAACTCCCAGGTGGTTTCTGATGTGTGACTTTGCTGCCCAGTCAGCAGCAGCATGACAGCAGACTAACGCTGGAACAATTCTCACTTAGGAGAGTCCCACTAGGACAAATGCTACCCATCCTCACCTGACAAAGAAGTTTAAAAAAAATACATTCAAAGAATCAGCTTGGGAGGAAACCTTGTAACGTTCTCCTTTCAAATCCAAGTTAAAATTACAGTTAGAACTCAATGATGTAATGTGACCTTGACTTGCAACACAACCCAGGGGGTCTTGGCTGCTGGTTCAAAAGAGAGGATAAATGTTTTAAGTTGCCGACTTTTCATCAGAAATGGCTTACAGCAACCAGTTTTGAAAAAAAAAATCAATTGACCTAAAACATTAACTCTGTTTCTCTTTCCATAGATGGCACCTGACCTGGTGAGTACTTCCAACATTTTCTGTTTTTGTTTCAAACTTCCAGATCTGTGTTAGGCCTTTATTGTGAAAACAGCAGGCAAGAATAAGTCAGTGGTACTGGGGCCTTTTCAACCACCCAATCAAATACTGGGCCATGAAGTTAAAACACTCCCAACATCCTCTGCCTCCTTATTAACCACCCAGAGGCATTCCCCTTTGTAATGTAGGGAAAGCATTATAAATAGTGCCAAGCCATAGGACAAACTCAGATTCAGTCTGGACAGCAAAACAGTGGTGGGGGTAATCCTGTCTGTCTTTCTAATCTTGGACAGAATGCAGACAATACCTGTTCACTCTGCACCACCCCAAGTTAGAAAGTACTGATGTTCAGACTGAGATCAGTTGTGCTGGGTCCAGAGTAACTGACTACTGAGCTAGCCCTCAATAAATACACAAATGAAGAACATTTCACTTCAGGAGAAGGAGAAACAAACTCACTACCTTTCCTTTTTGATATGAAAACATTTAAATAAAAGACTCCTTTGCATGTTCATTGCTTTTTCATGTTTACAGTTCAGAACTCAGCATTGAAGTGCTGTGAATATTAATAGGAGAGGAACAACTCGGGTGGAGAGATGAGCACCACTGTGAACTGAAAGACTTGGAGACGCTCCAGTTTTAAATCTTTTTCTCTGACACAGATGTGCTCAGTTCAGGTTGAGCTCCATCTTTCCACAATGCCGAAAATGAAATTCCATTTATTTAAACAGAGTTTAAGTAAGGAAGTTTCTTCCTTACAATTTCCTATTCCGACTGGGAGGATTTGGTTAAAATTGAGCTTGGAATAGACAGGGGTGAGTTTTAACTTGGAGGATACATGGACAGCTACTGGCAGCTAAATCTGGGATAACTGTGAGCATGGTGGGAAGCTGTCTCCAACTCATCAACTGGAAAACGTTGCCTGCACACAGCCCCCTCAGGAGAGCCAAGCTGTCCATTAATGCATGCTAATTGGAACAACTTTAACTGTAGCATCACATCCACAGGTTTCCCAGTCATTCCAAAACTTTCTCTTGAATGCACGGCAAGGAAACTAGTGGCCGAATCAAACTCAACATTGCAGTAAGTGCTCAGTATTCACTGCTGCTTTCTTACCCACAAGTGTAGAAAGAATTTGATCAGCCGAGGAGTTTGTCTTCTACTCTTTGAAGATTTTCGGTATCAGATCCTGATGACTACCCTAGATTGGATCGGAGGTCAGGAGATTGAAGCCACAACACCACCCTTCCTGTGGCTAGCCTTCTTGTAATAAACTGTGTAACTGATCCATGGGTGATCATCCTGGGCTCCTCCATCACTGTTGTAGAAACTGTGGTTGTAGTGTCAGAACCTCTTTCTAAGATACAATATTAATAAATTATTGGTTAAAAGTAGAGAGTTTCCAGAGTCAAGGTGGCATGTTTCCTTGTCTAGTTTTCTCCACAGAGACGAACAGATTCTCAAGCTTGTTCCACAATCAACACCATGGAATAGACAGTCATATGATATAACTCTGAATGTGGTACCGATCGAACTTATGCTGCATATGCCACATCCATCAGCATTTAGGTGGGTTTCTCATTGAATGATAGCCTCAGATTCAGCACTTGCATCCAGCTGATCAGAAGCATAGTGCCTTCTGACCTGAACTCCCCACAGAGTGAGCTGGAGATCACCAGCTGAAATCCCAAGTGGAGCCATTAAAATACGAGTATCTGCAATGGAAGCTATCTGAACCTCCTTGAAGAGATCCCCTCAGGGAAACCAGCTCCTCTGAGGGATCACCACTTGCATGTCCTATTTCACACTGTATATGTACAGGCACCAGGTGGAACAAAGTATGTATCAGAAATTTGAAATTCCATCATCAGTTCTCTGTGGTCCCTGAATGAGAGGGCGAAAACGTGCCTCTGATCCAATAGGTGTCAATCTCCATATCATGATGAGCTAAATAATTTTGATTTTTTTTTCCTGGAGTTTCCCTGCTCTCGCCTTGGACTTCCATTTCACTATTTGTGATTTTGTTTCCATATGTGTTTTTTTCCCCTAATGCAAGCCCATTTGTGCTTAATAAGCTTGCTATTCTTGGAATCCTAATGCCAAATATAGATAGTTCTGTTTAGCCTCAGTTTTTTTTTTAAATCAAATGATGAAATCTGAAGTGTAGACAACAGCTCTTTAATAAACATTTGTGTCTAACAACCTGTGTTTTGCAGAACACATTCAGTTTATTAAGATCTCCTCACCTCAAATGACACTAAAGTACATAACTAACAAAGTCATTTCAGTGGCCATGCTTTAAGGGAAGCTATAGTTTGCATCTCCATCATCAGTAGATCTCCCAGAATGTGAAAGGAATATCACAGCAATTGCAGTCAGACATTATTCCTGGGCTTTGTGAAGATGTAAACTTACAACGATGTAGTGGAATTTATTCAACATTTCATTAAAATGTTCACATTTGTAAATGTCAACACCACCTTTCAGGATGGGAGTGTTAAATATTATTCAGAATTTTCAAGCGTCAGGCAATTTTAATTCTATTTAAAGATACATACATTCAGTGGCCATTTTATTAGGTACCTTCCGTACTTAATAAGGTGACCATTGACTGCATATTTGTGGTCATATTCACTGCTGTAGCCCATCCACTTCACGGTTCAAAGTGTTGTGTGTTCAGAGATGATCTTCTGCACTCCGCTACTATAATGCTTGGTTATTTGAATTACTATCACCTTCTGGTCAGCTTGAACCAGTCTGGCCATTCTGTTCTAACCTCTCTGATTAACAAGCCATTTTCACCCACCAGACAGGCACTCACTAAATGTTTTTTTTTGTTTTTCATACCATTCTCTATAAACTCTAGAGACTTGTGAGTGAAATACCAAGAAAACAGCAGTTTCTAAGATACTCAAACCACCCTGTCTGGCACCAACAATGATTTCATAGTTATTTAGATCACATTTCTTCCCCGTTCTGAATAACAACTAAACCGCTGACCATGTCTGCAGCTTTTATGCACTGAGTTGCTGCCGCATGATTAGCTGATTAGATATTTGCATGAATGAGCAGGTGTACCTAATCAAAAGGCCACTGAGTGCATTTCTACATTTAGTTTCACCCTTCCCCTTTGCCTGCTGATCACAAAATCTCCACTAGACTGCAGGGCAGGATAGTGTGCTAGCATACTTGAAGTCAATCTAATCGAGTTTGCACTGCAAATTAACATTATTGATGTTAATCTGTGTTCTGTCAATAAGAGGTCTGTGTTTATACACATCAAGACCAAGACAAAATGGACTGATAAGTATCAAATAACATTCTTGCCACCCATGCTGGACGATGAGCAGGAGAGAACCTACTACCAAATACCTACTCTTAACATTCAGTGTCACGGCTGAGAAAAAGAGGAAGTCATGGAGGAATTGTCTGCTGAGTCTGCGGGTTGAAGTTAGAAAAAGGGGGTCAATAACTCTACTAGGTTTTTTTTTTTAAAAAGCAGGCTACCCAATAGTGCCAGTGACATTGAGGAGCAGCTAGGGAGACAGATTCTGGAATGGTGCAATAATAACAGGGTTGTCGTGAAAGGAGATTTTAATTTCCCCAATATTGATTGACATCTCCCTTGAACAAGGAGTTTAGATGGGGTGGAGTTTGTTAAGTGTGTTCAAGAAGGTTTCCTGACACAATACATAGATAAGTCTACAAGATGAGAGAGGGTACTTGATCCGGTTTTGAGAAACGAACCTTGTCAGGTGTCATAAGAAGGCACATGGTGTATTGGCCTTCATCAACCATGGGATTGAGTTCAAGAGCTGAGAGGTAATGTTACAGCTATATAGGACCCTGGTCAGACCCTACTTGGAGTACCTGAACTCAGTTCTGGTCACCTCACTACAAGAAGGATGTGGAAACTATAGAAAAGGTGCAGGGGAGATTTACAAGGATGTTGCCTGGATTGGGGAGCATGCCCTATGAGAATAGGTTGAGTGAACTCGGCCTTTTCTCCTTGGAATGACGGAGGATGAGAGGTGACCTGATAGAGGTGTATAAGATGATGAGAGGCATTGATCATGTGGATAGTCAGAGGTGTTTTCCTGGGGCTGAAATAGCTAACAAAAGAGGGCACAGTGTTAAGGTGCTTGGAAGCAGGTACAGAGGAGATGTCAGGGATAAGTTTTTTTTAATGCACAGATAGTGGTGGAGGCAGATACAATAGGGTCTGTTAAGAGACTTTTGAATAGATACATGGAGCTTAGAAAAATAGAGGGCTATAGGTAACCCTAGGTAATTTCCACAGCAAGTACAGTTTCAGCACAGCATTGTGGCCAAAGGGCCTGCATTGTGCTGTAGGCTTTTTTATGTTTCTTGTTTCTATACAATGGAACTAAACTAAATCCTGCAGCTCTCTCCACAATTGCACTAATTTCACCAAGTGGACTTCAGAAGTTCAGTAGGGCCACCTTCACAATGCCACTTAATGATAAGTGTAAATACTTCCCTTATCGGCAAAACATACATATCGAAGAATGATCAGATAATAACTGGCACAAGAAAATCTGCAGATGCTGGAAATCCAAGGCAACACACACAAAATGCTGGAGGAACTCAGCAGGTCAGGCAGCTTACTGTATATAGAAAAGAATAAAACAGCTGGTGTTTTGGGCTGAGGCCCTTCATCAGGACTGGAAAGGAAAGACGCAGAAGACAGAATAAGATTGGGAGCGGGGAGAATGGGCCTTTCAAATTACACACACAAAAATACAGGAGGAACTCACCCAGTCAGGCGGCATCTACGGAGTGGAATAAACAGTCAATGTTTAGGGCTGAGGCCCTTTATCAGTACTGGAAAGGAAGGAGACAGAAGCCAGAATGTGGGGGGTGGAGAGGGGAAGGAATGCAAGCCAGCAGGCGATAGGTGAGACCAGGTGAGATGGAAGGTGGGAACATGGGGAAGGGAGGGATAAAGTAAGAAGCTGAGATGTGATAGGTGAAAGAGGGAGAGGGCTGAAGGAGGAAGAGGAGAGGACAATGGAAGAAAGGGAAGGAAAGGGAAGCTAATGGGAGGTGATGGGCAGCTAGGAAGAAGAGAGGGGTTGAGAAGCTAACCAGAATGGGGAATGGAAAAAGATTGAAGGGGACAGAGGGGCAGAAATTATCCTGTTATAGACATTGATGCTCATGCCATCATGTTGCAGGCTATCCAGATGAAATATGAGGTGTTGCTCCTCCAACCTGAGTTTGACTCTTTTAAAGTCTACTACCACTGTCATTAACTGTTCAGTGATCCCAGCAGTACAAGACAGACCAGCTCAATCAATCTGAAAAGAAGCAACTCTTCCCACCCAAAATGTTATTCTCCATTTGACATGCTACCTTTGTGTTTTTCAAAACTCCCATTGAGCAACTAAGAAATCATCACCTTCAAAATGAACTAAAGGTATCAAGCCTCAGTCACTTCAGCTATCTGACCATCTGTTTCCCATCACATCCATCGAGAAGATAAATTTTCTTTGTTTCTGTTGCCCTTTTTTCTGAAGTTAAAAAACAAAACAAAAATGTTCCAATAATGGACTACTTTGTCGAGAAGGCATAAAGCTGATTTACAATTGCAACCAATGCATTAGTGAAGAAAGATCAATTCCCTGTGCTCAGAGGAAACTTCACTGATTGTTTGGAGTTGTCTTTGCAAAGCAGACAGGAGGGACTCCAGAGTGATTGTTTTTTTAAAGAGCTGGATGATTATACTAAACGGTATAAAACTATCAATATGTTTTTAAAATAAATGACTCTTTATAAAAATGACAAACTAAGAAAAGGAAGTAAATATGGGACCACTGATTATTCAACAACAGAATGAAATAGAGGGTAATCGGACAGACCGGCGGCATCACTCACCAGCTGATCATAGATGCAGCATTGTAGGGAGGAACTTTGAACTTTAATGGTATTTAATATTGGGACAAAGGCCTTACTAATTTGAATCATATTACCAAGTAAGGTAATAAGATTGCTACCAGTAGTTTCCCAATTCATCAGCCACTACTGAAAATTAACTCATAGCTTTGACATATGTGAGCAGAACAGATTTAAATTTTAATGCTGCCTCACATATTGTATACTTTAATTTCTCTGTAGTGGGTACTATAGGTCTCCTTTTACTTACATCTAATTCTTGTTCATGGATTATGTATGCGCTCACAAGCATCAGAAGCTAAATCCTTTTTTACCTCTCTTTCCTTTCTTTGGTGTATGCTGTTAGCAAGCCCTGCCCTATTTTTTTTTCCAGATCTCCCTGCTCCATGCTCATGTGTGTTTTCAGCCTCTGCTGAGGGAGGGAATGATTTCCTATCTAATAGCCCTCCTCTAAGCACTTTCTCCTCCTACAGCTGAAAGCAAATATACAATGTTTGAAGAACCACGGCACACATCTATGCTTTACTTCCCGGGGAACAATGACTTTGGTCTAAATTGAATTTTGGTACAGAAAAAGTTGTTGTAATACACAGTAGCTGACATACACTGGTCTGATTTTCCACTGTCAATTGACTCACATACTAAATTTAGTGTGTTAATAGACCAAAATTGAATCTTGGCTTTGCTCAAAAAATGCAATGAAGGATCACAGAATGCCATTTTCAATTGCACCTTATTTTGAAAAAGTACAAATGCCATCTTCAGTTAAATCACTGCAGTAAAAACTGGATGTGGTTTGCCAGTTTGGGATTGTTAGCAAGAAGAGCAGAAGGGTTCAGCCAATGGAGTTATCCCCAACACCCGATGATCTATTCCAACCGCCTCCCCTCCAACAGTTGTGTAACAACCTTACAGACATTGTTAGAGAGGCAAGCAGTCAACTGAACAAACTGCCAGAGAAAGAATGAAAGTTACAGTCAGCAAGTTCTATTTTCATGTTGACCTTGGACTTGGCAGCTGGAGTATGCTTGCAGGTGCAGCATTGAGCCAGTAATTGGACCGTGCATAGTTCTCCCTCATCAATCCTCTACATCAGTAACATCTTCCAAAGGTAGAGCGGTACAGTATTGAACAAGCCATTCAGCTCACCATGTGTGTATCATCCATATTCATATGTCTTTCTAGAAACCTCTCAAATTCCACCAAAATGTCTGCTTTGATTACTATCCCAATAACTTATCCTAGGCACCTACACTCTGCATTAAAAAAACTTGCTACTCACATTGTCTTCAAACTCTCTCCTCTAACTTTAAAAGCATGCTGTCTGGTGTTTGATACTTCTACCCTGCCTGTCTCTCCTCAGCCTCCAACTCTCTAGTGAGAACAACCCAAGTTTGTCCAATCTTTCTGTATAGGTCATGCCCTCTGATCCAGGCAGCATGCTGATAAACTTCTCTCCACAGTTTCCACATCCTTCCTATAATGGGGGGAGAAGAAATGCACACAATACTGTCAGTGCGGTCTGACTGAAATTTTATATTGCCGCAGCACAATTTGCTCACTCTTATACTCAATACACTATCAGTGAAACAAGCCTGCCATATGCTTTCTTTATTTACTTGATACAGTAGATATTTTCAGTAAACTATGGACCTGGACCCCAAGTTTCCCCTATTCCTCAATGCTAGTAAAAGGTCTGCTATTAACTGTATATTTTCTCTTTTCATTTGACTTCGCAAAGTACAATACCTCACACTTAATTCAACTCATCTCCATTAGCCACTTCTCTGCTTATATAACTATAAATGATCTCCAACATGCTCTATTCTTTGATGGTTCACAATTCCACCAATCTTGGTGTCATCCATAAACTTGCGAACTGGCCTATCTACATCTTCATCCAAATCATTGATATGTAGCTCAAAGATCCCAGTACTGACCCTTGTGGACACTGGCCATAGACCTCCAGCTAGAATAACATCTTTCCACACCTATTCTCTATCTTCTGTGAGCAAGCTAATTCTAAATCCAAACTAAATCCTGTGCATCTTTATCTTCTGTATCAAGCTACCATGAAGGAACTCAACAAATGCCTTATTAAAGTCCATGCAGATAACATTCACTGCCTCCCTTAGTCAGACACCTTCATCACCTCCTCAAAAACAGTCAAATTTGTAAAGCATGACCTGTCCCACACAAAGCCATAGTGGTTGTCCCCAAGCTGGCCATGCCTGTCTAGATGGGCATAAATCTATTCCTCAGTATTCTCTCTACATATATATCACATTCATTGTAAAATAGAATGAGATGCTTCGTGGAACAAAATAAGCCCAAATGCTGTTTATGTAAATGAATCACGTGTGTGCAAGGTAATACAAAATTATAAGTGTGATGTGAACACAAATATTAGTGTATTGTTAGTCTTCAGTAAAAAGCTACAGTGTAATATAAAGCACTCAGTAAGCCCTGGAGTTATCTAGTGCAGGAATGACCATGCCTACTATAATTGTACACAAACTGATATTCAACAACCGGCAACAAGGATAGTCAGAAACAAAGCAACACATATCAAGGCACAAAAGAAGAAACTCTTTGAAGATTGATGATTGATGGCACTGAACGCAAAAGACCAAGAAAAACTGCAAGGAACTCATGACATAGGAGTTGACGGAGTGAGAAACTGCCCGGGCGTCAAAACTTTACAGTCGAGGAAGGAAAGAAAAGGCAAGAAGTCAAGCTTTTGATGACAGTCAGTGCACAGAGAGTCAGTAAATCCATATCTCATGTAACAATTAAAAAGCAGCAGTAGCACCGTGTGAAATAAAGACAGCAATAACCTGACAGAACACAAACAAATTAAACACAAGAGAACTGAACACAGGGCTGAGACGACCTGAATGAAGGAGCATCACCATCTAGATGAAGAGTCCAGAAATATTCTTCATGGCCAAAGTAATTTAGAAGTAGTGGATAATATTGAAAATATGTCAACACTAAATACAGCCATAGGAGAGAATAAGGAAGTTGATCTATCGACAGAGATTGGCTTAAGTCCTATTAGTGCAGAAAGTGGAGGATCATTTCAGGGCACAGCCATTTGAAATGATGAAACTTTCTAAGTTTGGCATGAGGATGCAAGAAGCGGGAGAAACAACCACAAATATATTGTTACATTAAATGATTTATCCAAACATTATAACTCTGGGGTTTCCAGAAACTGCATGCTGCAGAATGGATCTGCATGTCCTTAATTGGCACACAGATTCAGTCCAAATCATTAAATGCACTGAACTGTATGTATAAATTAGCTTGCAAAATTATAATCTCAACGTAAATGGCTTTCAAAAAAAAATGCTAGAGAATTCCTTCCAACTCCAGACCATCACTTGACTGTGGTAAATATATGATTCCTGAAACATCCTGTTCAGGAGGGATGGTACAATACAAATTCTTACCATGAGGCAATGGATTCCATTCCCTACATATTCTATTCCTTTACAGCAGCAGAATGAAGAAGAGGCACACAGTGATAGCATATGGGTTCAAATCCAAATCAAGACAGTCGGCAAAACAGTACCTGCAACATAATTATTCAAACAGTATATTTTGTCCAACGGGAAAATACGCAACATTAAAGTAAATTGAGATGATCAGTTATCAACAAGTATAGTATCCTCCATACGTGTCAAAAAGCAAGATTTTAAGGTCAAGGCACAATCACATGGCCAGTCAGTAGAGAAGAGTTTAATACTGGAATAGATGGTTTTTCTTTTGCAGAAGGATATTCAACCTTTGACAAGAAGCATATTTAATCTCAAGGCATAGTTAATGTGTGAATGAGGTCAAATAAAATGAATTATTGCTAATAGAATTGCTGATAGCCATGGCTAACTACAAGGAGAAAGTGAATTTACCAGTAAAAGAGTGACTAAGGAAATTAAAGGTCAATTTAAGAATGGTGTTTAGTGTCAATTATGATGCTGTATATTCATGTTTGTAAATGCATTTACATGAAAATTCTAGCATAGTTAACAAGTACACAAACTATATCTTCCAACTATTAGATAAAAACTTCATGTCACAACTGCAAGAATCACTGAGCCAACCAAGAACAATTCTCCTTTGACAACAGCCTGTGAGCATAACATCACCATACTAGATACGAGTTAAAATGTGAACTTGCTGCTGGAGGTTTCAAGCTGTCCACTGAGCAAGAATGCCTGATGTTGGGACAAAGAATTCATCCCCAATACCTTAAGTCATCACAATATTCCAGCACTGTAAATTGAAAACCAGTGCCAGAATCTTTGCATATTTGCTAAATATTAGTAAAGGTTTGTTGTCAATGAGTATATTCTGATAAAAAGTGCAGAGAAGTGCAACTAAAGACCATAAGACATAGGAGCAGAATTCGGCATTTGACCCAAGTCGGCTCTGCCATTCAAACATTGCTGATTAGTTTTCCTTCACAACTCCATTCTTCTGTCTTCTTCCTGAAAACTTCGACACTCCCACTAATAATGGAACCTATCAAAATTCACTTTATATATAGTCCATAAATTGACCTTTACAGCCATCTGTAACAATAAAATCTACAGATTCTCCACACTCTGGCAATAGAAGTTCCTCCTCATCTCCATTCCAAAGGGATGTTCTTTCCTTTTGAGTCTATGCCCTCTTGTTCTAGACTCTCCCACTACTGGAAACATCCTCTCCATGCCCATTCTATCCAGGTCTTTCAATATTCAGTAAGTTTTAATGAGATTTCCTCTAATCCTTCTAAACTCCATCAAGTACACGACCAGAGCCATCAAATGCTCCTCGTATGTGAACTCCCATAATCTGAGATCATTCTTGTAACATCTTCTGGACTCTCTTCAATATTGTGGTGAACTACATATACCTGTCTGGACACGCCCCCCCCCCCCCCCCAACTGACTGCTCCTGTGGCTCCTCCCACAGACCCCTGTATAAAGGCGATTGGAAGCACTGCTCCTCCCTCAGTCTCCAAGATGTTGTGTGGTGTGCTCTTGCTGCTGACGCTGCTTTCTTCCATCTAATAAAAGCCTATCTCGACTCACGTCTCCGAGAGTTATTGATGGTGCATCAAATACCAATACATTCTTCCATAGATATAGGGTCCAGAACTGCTTTCAATACTCCAAATATGGTTTCACCAATGCCTTATTAAGCCTCAACATTACATCCTTGCTTTTATATTCTGGACCTCACAAAATGAACATAGAACATTGAACAGTATGGACAGGAACAGGCCCTTCAAACCACAAAGCTGTGGCAATCTAATTAAATAAGTAAGTAGTCAAATGAATAACTAAACTAGTTTCTTCTGCCTACCCAATGCCCAAATCCCTCCATTTTCCTCACATCCATGCGCCTATCTAAAAGCCTTTCAAAAATGTCTCATGTTTATGCTTCTACCAGCACCCCAGGCAGTGCATTCCAGGCAGCACCACACTCGGTGTAAAAAACTGGCAAAACTGGCCCCTCACATCTCAGCCTCTACCACTCCAGAGAAAACAACCAAGTTAGCCCAAGCTCACATGATAGCACATTCCCTCTAATCCAAGGAACATCCTGGTAAACTTCTTCTGCATCCTCTCCAAAGCTTCAGGATCCTTCTTATAATGTTATTCTTATAATAACCTCATAATACCACCGATCTTCATATCATCTGCAGACTTACTAATCCACCCATCTACATTTTTATCTAAGTCATGTATATACATTACAAACAGCAGAGGTCCCAATACAGATCCCTGTGGAACACCACTAATCACAGATCTCCAGCGAGAAAAGTCCCGTCAATCACTACCCTCTGTTTTCTATGAGAAAACCAACCCTGACTCCAAACAGCCAATTCACTATAGATCCCATGTATCTTAACTTTCTGGATGAACCTCCCATGAGGGATCTTGTCAACTGCTTGACTAAAATCCACGTAGACAACATCCACAGCTCTACCTTCATCAATCACCCTTGTCAAAAAACTCAATCAAGTTAATAAGACATAATTTTCCCATGCTGGATCTCCCTGATTAGGCCATGGTTTTCTAAATTCTTATAAATCCTATCCCTAAGAATGCTCTCCAATAACTTCTCTACCACTGATTGGAGACTCTCCAGTCTGTATTTTCCGGGATTATCTCCGGTTCCCTTCTTGAATAATGGAACAACATTGGCTACTCACCAGTCCTCCAGGGCCTTGCCCATGTCTAGATGGGACATAAGGATATTTTCTAGTCCCCAGCAATGTCTTATCTTGCCTCTCTCAATAACCTGGGGTATATCCCATCAGACCCTGGGGACTTATCCACCCTAATACTGTTTAAGGGACCTAAAACTACCTCCTCCTTTACTTCAAAGTACCCAATCACATCAATGTACTCAACACTGATACTCGATCCTCCATGTCCTTCTCCTTGGTAAGTACTGATGTAAAGTACTCATTAAAGGCCTCACCCACATCCTCTGCATCCAAGAAAATTTCCCCCCCCCCCTTTATTGTTGAGTGTTCCTACCCTGTCCCTAGTTATCCTCTTGCTTTTGACGTATGTATGAAATGGTTTGGGATTCTCTTTAATCCTACTTGTCAAGGACTTTTCATAGGCCCTCCTAGTTTTCCTAATATGCTATTGAGTTCTTTTCTGGCTTCTTTATAATCCTCAAAAACTTTGTTTGACTCTAGCTTCTTAAGCTTTACATACCTTTCCTTTTTGACTAACTTCATTACCTCTCAACATCCAAGTTTCTCTTACCTTGCCATCCTTGTTCTTCCTTCGTACTGGAACATACATGCCTTCCTGTTTTCTGTGCAGTTGGTCTTTAAGCAACCTCCACATCTCCAAAATCAGCTCTTCCCAATTAACTCTCCCTGATGAGCTCATAATTTGTCCTGTTCCAATTTGATACTCTCCCACAAGGTACATACTTATCCTTATATGTAGTTATCTTAAAACTTCAGGAATTGTGATCAATGTCATTCTACTGAAAGGTCAGTCACCTGGCCAGGCTCATTACCCAACACCAGGTCCAGTACAACCCCTTCTCTTGCTGAACTATCTACATATTGATTTAAGAAACCAAGCTGGATGTGCCTAATAAATTCTGTCCGATCTAAACCATTTGCACTAAGAAGGTCCCAGTTTATATTAGGGAAGTTGAAATCCCTCTATATAATAATTCTATTGTTTTTATATCTTTCCTTAATCTGCCTGCATATCTGTTCCTCAATGTCCCAGTGGCGTTGTAGTATAAACCCATCAGAGTGACTGCACACTTGCTATTTTTGAGTTCTACTCAGTTGACGAGCCCTCCATTATGTGCCCTCTGAGTGCAGCTGAGATATTGTCCCTGATTTGTAGTGCAACTCCCCCTTCTCTTCCCTCCCTCTCAATCTTTTCTAAAGCATGGAATATTAAACACCAATCCCTGAACCTCTCTAAACCAAGCTGCTAAAATAGCCGCAGAATCATAGTTCCATAGATCCATGCTCTAAGTTCATCGCCTTTACCCCTTACCCAAATACTCCTAGCATTGAAATACAGATACTTAAAACTATCTGTCCCATTGTATCTATTGCTTTGCTCCTGTCTGTTTTTTACTGGCCCTGACATCTATTTTTCTTACCATCTCTCTACTCTCTGACCTGGTACTCTGGTTCCCATTTCCATGCCAAACTAGCTTAAGCCCATCCGAGTAACACAAGCTACTATCCCGGCAAGAGGTTGGTTCCCCTCCAGTTTAGGTGCAACCCATCCCTCTTATAAATGTCACCCCTGCACCAGTAAGTTTTCCAGTTATCCAATAACCTAAAACTCTACCCTCTGCACCAGTTTCTCAGGCACCCATTCATCAGTACCATGACCCTATTCCTGCCCTGACTAACAGGTGGCACTGGGAGTATTCCAGAATCAAGTTTAATATCAAAGGCATTTATCATGAAATTTCAGAATCAGAATCAGGTTTATTATCACCAACACATGTTGTGAAATTTTCTAACTTAGCAGCAACAGTTCAATGCCATTCAATGCTGTCTTACCTTCTTTATAGCTGCATCAATATGTTGGAACCAGGTTAGATCGTTAGAGATCTAAATACCCAGGAACTTGAAATTGCTCACTCTTTCCATTTCTGATCCCTCTATGAGGATTGGCTCATGTCCCCTTGTCTTACCCTTACTGAAGTCCACAATCAGCTCTTTCATCTTACTAATGTTGAGTGCAAGGTTGCTGCTGTGAGACCACTCCACTGTTTGGCACCGCTCCTTGAAGATGTCTTGGATCCTACGGAGGTTGGTACCCATGATGGAGCTGACTAATTTTACAGGTTTCTGCAATTTATTTCAATTTTGTGCAGTAGCTCCTCCCCTCCCCCCCCCCCCCCCCCCACACCCATAGTAGACGGTGATGCAGTCTGTCAGAAAGCTCTCCATGGTACATTTGTAGAAGTTTTGGCATGTTTTAGTTGACAAATGAAATCTCCTCAAACTCCTAATGAAATATAGCCACAATCTTGCCTACTTTCTAGCCATATCAATATGTTGCATCCAGATTAGGTCCTCAGATTGACATCCAGGAACATCCAGGCTCACTCTCACCACTTCTGAACCCTCAATGAGTATTGGTTTGTATTGCCTCATCTTACCCTTTCTGAAGTCCATAATCAGTTCTTTGGTCTTTCAGATGTTCAATGCAAGGTTGTTGCTGCGAGACCACTCAACGAACTGGTATATCTTGCTCTTTTACACCCTTTCGTAACCATCTGAGATTCTACCAACAATGGTCATATCATCATAATCAAATTTATAGATGGAATTTGAGCTATGCCTAGTCACACAGTCATTGGTGTAGAGAGATGGGCTAAGCACACACCCCTGAGGTGCACCAGTGTCAATTGACAGTGAGGAGGAGATTTTACTTCCAATCCGCACAGATTATGGCATTCCAGTTAGGAAACCGAGGATCCAGTTGCCGAGGGAGGTACAGCAGCTTAGGTTCTGTAGCTTTTTGATCAGGTCTGTAGGAATAACGGTGTTAAATTCTGAGCTATAGTCTACAAGCAGCATCCTGACATAGGTATTTGAATTGTCCAGGTTATCCAAGGCCGCAGGGAGAACCATTGAGATTGCATCTGCTGTAGACCTATTGTGGCAATAGGCAAATTGCTGTGAGTACAGGTCCTTCCTGAGACGTGGTAATTCTAGCCATGACCAACCTCTCAAAGCATTTCATCACCATAGATGTGAGTGCAATTGGACGATAGTCATTAAGGTAGCCTGATGTCAACCTCCAAGACAGAGACCACAGGATCACTAGATGCTGGAGGTATGATCATAGCTGTAGTTTTATTCTCCCTTTCAAAGCAATCATGAAAGGCATTATGCTCATCTGGGAGTGAAGCATCGCTGCCTTCATGATGTTGGGTTTTGCTTTGTAGGAAGTAATGGCCTGCAACTCCTGCCAAAGTTGATGTGCATCCAATATCACCTCCAACCTCTCTCGGAATTGTTTCTTGGCTCTTGAAATAGCCCTATACAAGTCATACCTAGTTTTCTTATAAAGACATGAGTTGCCAGACTTAAATGTCACAGATCTAGCCCTCAACAGACTACAAACTTCCTGGTTTATCCACGTCATTTGGTTTGGGTATGTGCAGGAAATTGTCGTAGGCTCGCACTCATCCTCACAGGTTTTAATGAAGTCAGTGACAACTGTTACAAACTCATCCAGACTCCCAGAATACAGTCTACTCCACTGATTCAAAGCAGTCCCGTAAAGTCCATACCTTCTTGGTCCTCACTACTGATGCTGCAGTCACTGCCTATACGCAGGGAGTAAAAGTACAGCTAAATGATCAGACTTGCCAAAATGTGGGCATGGAATAGCACAGTAAGCACTCTTGATATTAGTGTAATAGTAATCCAATGTGCTATTTCCTCTGGTACCACAGGTGATCTGTTGATAACAATTGTTTAGTGACTTTATCACTAAAATACCCCAAAATGATGGGGAAGGCATCAGAATGTGCTGTTTCGTACCAGAGAGTACTACTTTGAAGATACTATTCTTCAGCCTCTTCCCTAACTCTCTATACTCTCTATACTATGCTTCCCTTTTCTGCGCATGTCATGGGTGCTAATGTGCACCATGACCACTGGCTGCTTACCTTCCCTCGTGACAATATTCGGAGACATCCTTGACCTTAACACCTGGGAGTCAACACCATCCTGGTGTTTGTTTTGCAGCTACAAAGCCTCCTGTCCATACACCTAATTATATCCTATCAATATCACTCTACCTGACTTTACCCTTCTCTGCTGAGCCTCAGAGCCAGCCACAGTGCTACTGGCCTGACAGCTGCTGCTATGCCCTGAAATGTCATCCCCCCAGCAGAATCCAAAGGGGTGTACTTGTTGCTGAGGGGAATGGCCCCAGGAAAACCCTGCACTAACTGCTTACTCTTCTTAATTCTCCCGGTGGTCACCCATCTACTATATGAAGCCCACATTCTGGGCAATCCACCTCAGTAAAAGTTTCATCAATAATGTTTCCTGTCTCCTGGAATGTCCTGAGCACATCCAGCTCCAGCTCCATTTCTTGACTTTGTCAGTCAGGAGCCAAAGTTGGGTGCACTTCCTGCAGATGTCATCATCACACAAACTGTTAGGTATGCTCCAATCCCACATCTTCCATTGCCTTAACTACTATCCTACCTTCAGTTGTTATACTCTACCTTGAGCTCCATCCACTTAAGCTCAAGTTCTAAAATCAAATAAATGATTCCAAACAGCTCAGCACCCTTAGTTCTCATCAAAACCTGTTGAGCTAAAGTCCCTAACCCTGGCCCACTCCAATAATGGTTGTCCCAATTACACCTCCCTTCTTTTTATTGGCCCTTGTTACATTACTAATCACCCTAACAATCACCATTCAGCAGATAAGTCTCAACAGGCTCCAGTAGGTTTTTAAACAAGGGACTGTCTCCAACTCACTCTGTGATCAACTACATAGCATTCCATTTGTCTTCCTCATTATGTACTCAACTTGCATGTTAAACTTTAAGGATTCCTACACTAGGACTCTCAAGTTCTTTCTGAATTCTCTCCAAATTTAGAAAATAATCTATGTCTTACTCCTTCTACCAAAGTGCATGACTATACACTTCCCTACAATGTATTCCATCTGCTACTTCTTCACCCATTCCCCCAACCTGTCCAAGTCTTTCTGCAGACTCCCTGCTTCTTCAATAGTACCTGCTCCTCCACTTATCATTGTATCATCTGCGAACTTGGCCACAAAACCATCAATTCTGTTATCCAGATCATTGGCATATACCGGGAAAAGTAGCAGACCCAACACTGATCCCTGCAAATCACCAGCCCACCAGAAAAGACACCGTATAATCCCACACTTTGCCTTCTGCTAGTCAGCTAATCTTCTATCCATGCATGTATCTTTCCTATAATACCATGGGCTCCTATCTTGTTTAGCAGCCTTATGTGCAGAATCTTATCAAAGGCCTTCTGAAAACTCAAGAAAACAACATCCACTGTCTCTCCTTTGTGTATCCTGCCTGTTTTCAAAGAGTTGCAACAGATTTGGCAGGCAAGCTCTCCCCTTAAGGAAATCATGCTGACTTCAGGCTATTTTATCAGGTACTTTCGAGCACCCTGAAACCTCAGTGTTAATAATGGACTCTAAGATCTTACTGAAGTCAGCCTAACTTGCTTATAATTTCCTGTCTTTTGTCTCACTCCCTTTTTAAAGAATAGAGTGATATTTACAATATTCCAGTTCTCCAGAACTATTCCAGAATCTAGTGATTCTTGAAAGATCATTAGTAATGCCTCCACAGTCTCTTCAGCTACCTCCTTCAGAACACTGGGGTGTAGACCATCTGGTCCAGATGACTTATCCACCTTCAGACGTTTCAGCTTCCCACACATCTTCTCTTTAGTAGTAGCAACTACACTCATTTCTGCTCCCTGACACTCTCAACTTTTCAGCATTTTGTTGGTGTCTTCCACAGTGAATGTTGGTGCAAAATATTTACTCAGTGATGCACCATCAATAACTCTCTCTGAGACGTGAAGGCGAGATATCGGCTTTTATTGACTGGAAGAAAGAACAAGCAGTAGTTGACCACCATACTACATCCTGGAGACTGAGGGCTGGGCTCAGGCCTCAATTGCCTTTATACCTGGGGTCTGTGGGAGGAGCCACAGGAGCAGTCAGCAGGGGGCGTGTCCAGACAGGTATATGTAGTTCACCACACTCAGTTCATTTGATATTTCTTTGTTCCCCATTACAACCTCCCCAGCATCATTTTCCAGTGTCCTGATGTCCACTCTTGCCTCTCTTTTATCCTTTATATATCTGAGAAAACTTTTGGCTTTTTTTTTACCTTAATATTTCATAATTTCTTCCCTTATTGCTTTTTTTAATTGCCTTCTGTTGGTTTTTAACAACTTCTTATGGTCTTTAAAAATAATCCTCTAGCCTCCTGCTAGTTTTTGCTATATTGTATGCCCTCTCTTTTGCTTTTATATTGTCTGTGACTTTTCTTGTCAGCCACAGTTGCTTTATCTTCCTCAGTTGCTTCCTGCTTCTTCTTTGGGATTAAATGATCTTGCATTTTCAAAATTACTCCCAGAAACTCCAGCCATTGCTGCCGTACTGCCATCCCAGCAAGGGTCCCGTTCCAATGGACTTTGGCCAGCTTTTCCCTCACACGTCTTCTGAAGATCCATCTTCAAAAGTGAAAGTGGCTGCTAGAAAGAGATTCAGAAATTTGCCAGATTTTGCCAGAAAGATAAAGAAAGCGTTCATCTCTTATTCCAAGTTGATCAAAGTTTGACATGGGATCACTCACCACACCAGAACATACAATTGAGGGGTTGAGATTTTCACAACTCCCATACGTCATGAACTGGTGTCAGGTAACAGAACTCATTTACGCTGTATTTGCTTCAACACAGTTTTGGTATCAAAGGCTTACTAATTCCCTTTTACAATCCAGCCCCTAATGGTGCAACTGAGAGTTCTGCATGCAAATTCAAGTAAGCTTTGAAGAGATATGTTTCTGAGGCAGTTCAGATTAACCTTGAATTGTTGTTTAGCTAATTTAATATTCATGTTTCCTACACCATGTCATTCCCATCACAGGATTTACTTCAGTATATCTGTTGATTGTTTGGAGATTCCTAAACAAACTTGGGTTCTCTACACCCTAGCTGGAAGAGAGAGCAGGGAGAAAGTAGATGAAATGAAGAACAATCACAATTTCCAAAGAGACAAAATGAAACTCAAGCCATTTAAGAAAATAAGCTAATTAAGCCTGACAAAAAAAAAGTACAATATGCAAAGTGGAATATGGATGTGATGGTACAATTCTCCAGTACTAACTGATATCTTGTCTGAATTGAAAGAAAAGTAAAACACGTCCGTATTAACCAACTGATTGCAGCAGGGTATGTAATGGAATGTACTGGGGAAATGTATGATGACAAATTTATTCCAAAGGTGCACAGAGAACCTACCACTGAAGAGGAGAGATAAATCAGCAGTAAATTATGTCAGGATATCAGGCATTCACCAAGTCAAGAAATAACATCTACACCAGAGACACAAACATATATAGGAAAATAACATTTCTGATAAAAACCCATCGTTAATGTGAAATGTACTTTCAAAGTGTGAAAACAGTGTGGAGTATTTGTTTGCAAATATGTAAATGAACTGAGTATTTTGACAAATCATATTCAGTCATTCAGTCATACAGCAAGGCAACAGGCCATTCAGCCCAACAAGTTCTTGCTAACCATCTCAGTTAGTTCCATTTGCCAGTGTTTGACCCATAACCTTCCATATGATGTCAGCACAGAGATTCATTGTAAGTCTTCAATAAAAAGTTAGCACCACTGAAGCCCCCAATGCTTCTTAAAGTAATTCAATGCAGTACTTATCAGCTCATAAGTAATTGCACATGTTACCTGATGACACAGCACATCAAAAAAGAAGAAATGAAGGGGAAGACAAAATCCATTGTTAAGGGTTCTCTTCACAGGGACCAGCAATGGAGAAGTGAACTTACACTGAGAGTGCATGTGTTTTTGAAGTTACAGTTTTGCTCTTTCTCGCTCTTTCAAGGATGAGGTGACAAAAATAATTCACTTGCAGCTCACCATAAATATGATAATAAGGTGTGAATTTGATAATGGTATATGCCTTGTGACGATGGCAACAGACAAGTGTGGCCAACACCCTTACCATTCTCTGACTAATGTGGAAGGAGGAGGAAAACCATGCCCTATTTACAGCAAACAATGGCTAAATATAAATTCAAAAAAACTTGCAACTAATAATTGCCTTCTTAAGAGATTCAAGTATATAAGTAGAACAAATATTGTGGAATCAATATTATGATGTATTAGCTATGTTAAGTAGTTTATCTATTATTGTATATTAAAATAATACAATCAGAATACATAAGCAAGACACATCCCATTCAGTTCAGAACATAAGAAAATATTTTCTCACTGGAAGTATTTGTGTACTGGTTATGCTTTGTGCATATGGAGCCCTTGACATTACCAATCCTTGCCAAGTGGCTTCTCAAACAATATTGGTGTGTTTAGCTTGCTGTTTTCCTCTGACGGTGGCTCTGTTCATGTCTGCATTCGCGTCAGTTCATTTAAATTTACATCAGCTAGTAAATTAGAATAATCACTTAACAAACATTCTCTCTCAGTCCAGTTTTTCCTTCAGTCATGAGTTGTGAGAGAAGCTTGGTTCATTCAAGCAGAAAATATTGCTGTCTAGTTATTTGTCCTCAGGATGATAAAGGAGGCATTGTCGTGGGACACACTCAGGCCTCGTAGCTGATAGTTGCTGTGCATCACAGCTGTGAAGTGTGCTTTGTTTTGTGTCTGAGGATTAGGGTTCAGGACCTTGTTTTCTTGAAATACCAGACTGATCAGAGCTGCATATGTTCAGGGAGAGCAGAGGTCTACAGTTCTCTGTCCACATTTTTACCAGATTATTTTTGGACAGGACTCCAGGAGATTACTCACAGCGCAGAGCATTCGAGGACTTTAACATTTTTCAGGCTTGCAATGAAGCAATCCATTCAATGCTGAACAGAATTCGACGCACAGGGGTTTTATATTCACAGTGATATATTATTACAGGTTGGAACATCAGGAAATTTGAATTACATTATGTGGATTTCATCTATGTATTTATATAAGGAAAAAAATTCTTATATAAATGCATAGATTTGATTTTCTGAACTATTTGTGCATTTCTCCATTTTTATTCTTTTCCTCTGCTGTTAATCCATGCTATATGTCTGTTTCTAATCACCCAGGTAGGCAATTGGCCAAGTACACTTCCAGATCATATGAATAGTTGCCTCTGACTGGTTGGTATAGAGTCATGTGGTGACGATAGGTTCCCTCCCTCGTTGCTTCCAGCTGAGATTCAAACCTAACCAGGGGGTGAAACCTACAGTTTCTGGCACAAGACTCTCCACTCCCCCATATGATGAGAAGCGTATTAACTCTTTGTGACTCAGAGGTGTGAAAGTTTACTTTCTGCCAGATGTCCAGTATGGCAACACTCAATGTACTCACAAGCTGGAGGCTGAAAATAAGACTGAAGTTGTAGAGCAGGGCCAAAGAGTGGAGAAATATGCATCCACCATAATGATTTATAGGTGATAAAAGGCAGTACCAGTGAATGTCCTTAGATTATGAAATTTTACAGCATGCAAGGAAGCCATTCAGCCCATTGTGTCATGGTAGCCAAAAGGGACTTTAGGTTAATCCTACTTCCTGGATGTCTATAGCCTACACGTTAAAGGTGGAGTGAATTTCAACATCCATCAGCCTTTCTGTCCCATGTTGCTTTAATGATTATTCTTCAGCTGGCCCTAATCTTACCTGTCAGCTATGAAAGACAGGGCTTTTCTGTTTGTCATATTGAGGCTTCTAATAATTCTTTATCCCTCAATTTAATCTTCCCTCAGTTTTCTTTTCTCCAAATTAACAGATCCTAGGGTAGTTGGACACTCCACAAGTCTATAACACTCCAACGCTAACCCTATCCCTCTCGGTCTCCACAGGACCTTCTCTGCTTCTATCACACCCTTTCTTTGCTGGAGTAATCAGGCCGTACACACGCTTTGACCACAGTTTGTCAGATGTTTCATGCATTTCTAACGTGACCTCCCAGATCTGCTGTCTAATTCGGGTAAATACCTTGTGTGACATCTTAACTACTTAGTTTGCTTCCTTCATGGATTTGCAGATATATATTCCAAAATTCCTCTTCTACATATCTTCATACATGACTATTTATAACATATTTTTTGAATAACTGTTTTCCCTACGTGATCTCATACACCTTTAGATTGGATTCCATTCTCTACTTTAGGCCAATATAACTGAACCATTGATACCATTCTGTAGCTGAGAACATTCTTACTAACCATCAAACAACTGACAATCATAGTAATTGTGATCATCTTAGTTGCTTTTCTTGTGATTGCAAGTCCCTGTTGGACATTGTTAATGTGGAATGCTACAAGGCTGATTCACTGCTTCATTAGCGAGCAGCAGGGGCGGATGATGGGAGAGATGTGTGGCCTAGGTCACAGAGGACTCAGCCTCAAGCTGTGGTGTCACCTGTATGCAGGAGAGAGGGGCAGGAATCGGTGCTCTCCGCCAGAGGCGGTGTGGCATGGCTTCCAGGTTGGGGTCAGTGCTGCCCCCAGTTTTCGTTTGGCAGAAGTCAAGTTGTTTTGTGTAGAATGCAGTCTTGGACTATATTTTTTGTGTGACTGAACTTTACTGATATCTTGTAAGTGCTGTATGTGCCTTCAAAGACTCAAAGTGCATTTATTATCAAAGAATGTATAAATTATACACCTTGAAATTTGTTTGCTTATTGGTAGCCACAAAGCAAGAAACCTGAAGAGCCCAATTTTAGAAAAAGAAAGACGATAACCACTGTGCTGAGAAAGAGGGGAAAACACACACACACGTCATGGAGCAAACAACAGCATTCCCAACCAGACTGAGTCCTTAGATCTGCTGCTCGGATCAGCCAGTGTAGGCCCAAGCCTCGATCTCAGTTCATCATATTAACATAGTAAAAAAGCCCTGAAACTCACAGAGACAACAGCCACCAGAGCAGTTGGCATCTTTGGTGCTACAGAGAGAGAGAAATGAACATTGACAGAGAGCGAGCAAAATCAGCCCAACCCTCAACTCCGGTCCAGACATTCGTGCTTTCCAGTCTATCTGGATTGGCATTTAAATTATCCAAGCACCGAGTAGTGCCTCGCTTTAGGACCCAGATCCCAGCACAGCAACAAGCTTCAGTTGCACAGCCCAAAACTGTTCTTGATCTCACCAAATCACCCCGCGCTTGGAGAGATACTACCTCGCAGCCAGGTTAGGTGACAGGCATTGAACCTCTTCCGCATCAACTCCTTAAATCAGCTACACCTCCACTTACTCCTTCATTGTGGTGATAGTTTACCACAATTTACTTCAGAAAATTGTTATTAGTAATGTTTTAGTTGAACTTCTAGCCTGTTGAACTTCCGGTTAGCTGTTGCATGCATTTAGTAGTGCCATCTTAAAGCATCTGAAGCTCTGTGCTATGTATGGCTGTTGGTACTGTGTTTTGCACCTTGGCCCCGGAGTAACACTGTTTTGTTTGGCTGTTTTCATTGGTATTCATGTCTAGTTAAATGATTAGTAAACTTGAACTTGAACTTTAAGCTTAAATCCATATTCATTTATGTGTATAGAGAGAAAAAAACAAAGACTAGAACTGGATACAAACCCCCATCACTTAATCTTTCAGCTTTGCTTTCTCTCTCTGATTCAGTTTTTAATCTAACTTGAAGAGCTAGTCCCTCGGATTTAAAGCTGCCTCTTTCAAATGACACTGGCATTCGTACTATTCCATACATTTCTGCTTTTGAATTCCTGTTTTTGATCTCGTCCAGCTCCCTGCCATCTGCCATTTTTTCTACCTGTCTACCACTGAATGGATGAAAAGCTTGACGTGACAGGGCAAGGTGGAATCTTCTTCAACAGTTTGAAGAGCTGTTTCTTTAGAACATCAGCTTCAGCAATGAAATGAGTTGGCAGAGACATTGACCATGACTGTACAGGACTTGGCAATAGGATACATATGGATGGTTTAGACACAGAGCACCTGACTGATCTACATCATGGTTTTCTGCAGCAGAAAGTAATAGTGAAATGTGAACTGCCTATCTGAGGGATAATGATAAAATGGGACATGGAAGTGGGGATGCCATTCAAAGTGCAACAGTAGGTAATCATTGACTCTACCCTACTTTTCCATGTGCACCCCTTATACTATTTTCTTTTCCAAAGGCCAATTTGAACAGCCTTTGCAGACTTTAATACTGGACAACATTACACACGAGTATCACAATGTTCTGAGCAGCTCTGTTGGAATAATAAGGGATTAGAAGCAATTGGAAAGGAAGAAACAATGCACACAAAATGCTGGAGGAACTCAGCAGGCCAGGCAGCATCTATGGAAAATAGTACAGTCCTTCAACAGGGTCTTGGCCTGAAATATCAACTGTACTCTTTTCCATAGATGCTGCCTGGCCTGCTGAGTTCCTCCAGCATTTTGTGTGTGTTGCTTGGATTTCCAGCATCTGCAAATTTTCTCTTGTTTGTGACTGGAAAGGAAGAACATGGCTTTACAGATGCACAAAGTTTCGAAAGCCATATTGCGTGAGTCAAAGATGCACGAGGATTGCAAATATATTTAGTACTTTCCTCAATAATGCTGTGCAGGACCACATTAGCATGACTTTGTAAAATTTCCAGTCTCTACATTTTCTCAGCTTAGTATACCCTTTGCAAAGACTTGAGCACAAGGTTCCAAGTTTTTCAGTTTAGTGTGCCCTAGTTGGTGCTCAGTATGTGGGAAATCCAGATACACTTTCGGTGATCGTTCAGTCCACAAGGCCAACCCTAGACTTCCAGTTGCCTGAATTCTCCATCCCATGCATTGGGTCAGTCACCTTAACTCAGATTTTTGCTCTAAGCTTCACCCAAATATTTTATTTTTTTCTCTCCTGATTCAATTAGTTTGCATTGTTCAGTTACTTTGCTTCACCGTAGTATATTTGACCAGTCTCTTAACTGGTTTTCATTTGTTTGCTTTTGAACTATAAATGAACCTGGGTTTCCACCTGTTTCTTCTGTTAGACCAACCTTTCTCCACGTGAGCTAAGTGAGAAACCAACTGTGACTACCTAGTATTTATTGCTATTGTATTAGCCTTAAAGAATGCTATGAGTTATTCGCAGTGACAGGCTTGAAGGCAGGTCATTATATTTGAAAGTAGGTTGAAATGTTGTTGCAAAGACCAATTATCATGTTTAACTTGGCAATCTGCTTTCCTAGAGTTGATTACATTTAATGTGTCAATTATAGATGGATGTTGACACATTAAGACTGATTTCCAGTCAGAATAGATTTTTTGGTCACTTTAATGTTTCACCCACAAACTGCTTCAGATTAAAGCCTCCCCCACAGATCCTATGGATCAAGTTTGGAATTCAGCAAACACGCTAGTCATTAGTAAAGAAACCTAGCTGTAGAAAGGCAGTCAATGAGCTGTGAAGAAACAAGACCAAACTTCAGAGAAAATAAGAAAGACTGAATACAACATGAGTGCAATTGTTAAATAACATACTTTACCTTGATCTTTAGCACCATCAGAAGCAACCCAAATGTAAAGAAATTCTGTAAAAATCTGTTTAATAAAAGTTTAAGAACTGTACAGGGCTCTCTCTATATCTACATGGTCTACAGAATTCTTGGAATGAGTGTTTTGAATGCTATTTTTATTTCTGGAAATGGGGAGCATCCTATCACACCTACTCTGAAGTCTCAGCTTGCATGTGATTTTCTTGCTGTATGGATGTGGTTTATCCGTTGTGAATAACCTGGGAAGTCAATCACCCATTAGCAGCTGTAGACCACCTACAAACCAGAAGTGAATGATTGACATGCACATATGCCCTTCCAATAGGAAGTGCATGAGGAACCATCTTGGTAATGGCTGTCTATTTTCTCTTGCCCTTTGGTGACATGTGCAAGAGAGTCATTATACCACGTGATGCTCGAAATGGAATTTAAACCTCTGTTGCCACTTTGGAAATAATGCACTGAACTTACTTACTGGAACATCTCTTCCACATCTCTTCCCTCTCACCACATTCTCTGCTGCAGTATTTAAATAAATCTTTCAGGAGTTACAGGTTGACATATTGTTTTTTGCTGATTTAACTTCATAGTAATTCTATTTCTATTCACGGGCAGTTATGAGCTTCACAAATGTATAGAGGAAATGTTCAGGCTGCTCTTGTAATCCTGAAGCTATCAGATACAGAAATTAACTGTTTTCCAATTTGAGTGGCCTAAAAGGACTGCATCTCACTGCAGGGCAAGAGGATGAGGAAGGACAGGTGGAAGAGCTGGGAAGAGGAAGAGGTTGAATAGTACACATCATAGGCCATGTCCTGCTTTCCAAGATCATTTCACCATTTTCAGCTTCAGGCAAATTTCCCAAGGAGGTTGTCATGGTGATAAGTTACTTGCTGTAACCCTGAATGTACCCTCAAATCAGGGCACACACAGCACTGCCTAAGGCTATCAAGGTAAACTTTAAGCAGTGTGTAAAAGGATCATTTTAGGCTGTGAGAGGAGATGTTGAGAACAGCTTCCAATTCTCAGTACACTACTCTGTCTACATTAAATGTATCTCCTTCCCACTTGCCAGAGGGGCAGAAGTTTCACCTATGAACAAGAAGCCATTAACTGCATGTATACTACATTACATGCTTGCCATGAAGTCATTGCAAACTGTCTAAGCAGAAAAGTATTTTTGTACCTCAGTGTACAGCTGGTTTGCCAGCAAGGCAACCAGGGCTGGCACAGCCCAAGCTCATGGAGCACTGCTGAAAGATGCTCTTCATATATGCAGCATCATTAAAACTGGGGAATCTTCATCAAAGTTTACATCCAAAAAGTTAACTTATGTTCTCCTTTTAAATGCAATCAAATCTGGCATTAACTTTCAATGTTTGCTGTTCCCACCAGTGGATTAGTGCAAACCAATATCCCAGCTTGAGGACTAGTGAGGCTGATAGATTATTTAGTTGAGCCTGGAACACTGACAAAGCCTGAACTAAGTAGCTAGAGGCTAGTCTAAAGTTCTGTCTAAGAGTTCACATGTTATATATGCTCTGGCATACATTAGGTAGTGGAGCCTTGCACACATACTATTAATCAGGCATTATGATGCGCCTGATAGTTATTCCAAGGCATTGTCAGAAATGGTGCAAATCCAATTAATAAAGGAAGGAAGAGAAAAAGATTTAAAGAGAGGTAATACTGAAAGCAAACTACAATTAAAGGGAGAATCAGAGTAAGGAAGATAATACATAGCAATCACATTTGAGGGTAAAAGAAAAGTAGGAACTAGTTAGCAGAAATGATCTTGAGAAATTAAAAGAATGCGTATGAAAATGGTCAGGTGCTGGGTCAGGTCATTGCTGAATTTATTGACATCTGCCTGAACCAAAACAGGACCAGGGTAAGTAGAGAAGTGGTGATAGTTTTCAACAAAAGGAGAGAATGAAGCAAAGTTTAAATATTTGCTTAATAATAAAACAGAAGAAAGGGCAGCCACACTAATAAAAATTATAAACAACCAGGTAAAACACTGCATTAGAGGAGAAGGTTAAAAGTAAAAGGGAATACACACCTGTCTGAAAAGAAAAGTCCTCAATATTGGTGTTAGAACAGGGAAGCAGAGGCAATAGTATATCACGTAGAACCAGACTTTATCAGGATTATTGAAACGTGGCTACTGCTCTGCTGATTAAACATTGTGGAACATAAAATGGATGGTAAAGCAAGAGAAGGAAAGGGGGAAATTGAAGTAACATGACTTATTAAATATAGCATGATGACAAATGGAAAATAGATTGCACCTATCAGTAGGATATAATTTGAACCATTAAATCAATCAAATGCTGTAAAAAGTTGTTGGAATCATTAAAGACTGCAGAGATGAAAACCTGCCACCCTTCGATGGTCTGGTTGTCAAGTGACTCCACACTCACAACACTGTGTCTTACTCAACTCCCCCCTGAAATAATCAACAAAGATATTCAGTACAAGACACAAGTTGACAACAAATGCTGGCTATTCCAGGAAAGCCTACATCTTACAAATGAATATGAATAAAATTTTCCTTAGATAGAAAGACAAGGTAGTACAAATCAATACACTTACATAGTATGACTGTAGACATGTAATTGTAGAATGAGTTGGAGCAAAAAAAAAATTAAGAAGAGTAAAACTGCAAAAAATTAATAATATGGGGTTTAGACAACCTAATAGTAATTGGCGCAAAGAAGTAACTAAAGCAGATAGTGGAATAGACCAGTTGGGTTGAAGAACCTGTTTCCATGATGTACAAACCCTCTGGTCTGAACTACAACCATGCATTTGAAGAAACCTAAGAAAGACATTACAGAAGCAGATTATACATCATAAAAATGTGGAACCAAAACACTGTCCAATAGCTAATGTCAATTTCAGTGAAAGACAAATAACAAATACAGCTAGAAACCAAAAAGATGATATGAAATTATCAACATTGATTTGCAAAGGAATTTGCTTGATCAACCTCACTTAACTCTCTGAAGGGGTAACTGAAAAAAATTCAGTAAGTCCTATTGATTTGTGACATCTCGTACTGGTACAACAAAGCCCAGATGCAAGCTTTAGGAGCAGCACCTCACATTCCATTTGGGTCCATTGAATTCTACAAATCTGAGTAAATTGTTCAGTTGTTCAGCTGTGATATTGGCTCAGCTTGTTTATTACTAATTTTGCACTGTTTTTTCTTCTTTTCCTCTGAGAGTGAAGAACACTTTCAGCTTGACCTATCAGGTTATGTTTTCCTGCTCTGCACTTCATAACTCCCATTTTCTTTTTCTGTATTCTCACTCTTTAACTGCACCCTTTCACTCATTGAACATATAATTTTCTTCACATCTTATCTCCATGGTCACCTGAGTTAACCAATGAGAGACATTCCCCACCCCCAGCGTCATTGTGCCCCTCACCCTCCTTGCAGCTTAGCACAACTCTTTTGAGTCCTTACCAGTCTTCAAATTGGAACCCTATTTCTCTTCCCACGTTGCATCCTGATCTGCTGAGAGTTTCCTGCATTTTCTGTTGTTTAGATTTCTAATACCTACATTTTTAAAATTTTCATTCTGTTTCAAGCTCTGTACTAGCCTTGTACAGATGATCCTGAGGACATTGACACACACACAAATGGAAATGCACACTAACACAATTTTCTGCAGTTGAACTAAAGAGAAGTACCTACTGAAAACAAGTACCTATTGTATGTAGGTGTCTACTGAAAATTTACCATATGTCCCTTGATTTAGGTATATCTGCACATAGGGAGCACTCCATCCAACAATGGTAAGCATTCACTCTGGCCATGTTCTACTTTGTATATTAATAGAACATGGAACATAGATAATCTACAGCACAGTATAGGCCCTTCAGTCCACAAGGTTGTGCTGACCATGTAACTTACTCTAGAAGTTGTCTAGGATTTCCCTACTGCATAGCCTTCTGTTTTTCTAAGCTCCATATACCTATCTAAGAGTCTCTTAAATGACCGTATTGTATCTACTTCCACCACCTTCGCTGGCAGTGCATTCCACGCACTCACCACTCTCTGTGTGAAGAACTTACTTCTGACATCCCCCTTGTACCTATTTCCAAGCACCTTAAAGCTATGTGCCCTCATGTTAGCCATCTCAGCCCTGGGAAAAAGGCTCTGGCTATCCACACCATCAATGCCTCTCATCATCTTATACATCTCTATCAGGCCACCTATCAGGTCCAGTGCTCCAAGGCAAATAGGCCAAGTTCACTCAACCTATTCTCATAAGGTACACCCTCCAATCCTTGTAAATCTCTTCTGCCCTCTCTCTATAGTATCCACATCCTTCCTGTAATGAGGTGTCCTGAACTGAACACAGTACTCCAAGTGAGGTCTAACTGAGGTCTCATGTAGCTGTAACATTACCTCATGGCTCTTGAACTCAATCCCACAGTTGATGAAAGCCAATACACCACATCTTGCTGATCTTCCACACTGCCAGGAGTCTTACCATTAATATATTCTGCTTTCAAAAGAACCATTTCACACCTATCTGGGTTGAACTCCATCAGCCACTTCTCAGCTCAGTTCTGCATCCTATTGATGTTGTGCTGTAACCTCTGACAATCCTCTAGACCAGGGGTGTCAAACTCATTTTAGGTCATGGGCCGGATTGAGCAAAATGCAGCTTCATGCGGGCCGGATCAGTCGGACGCGTGCGAACGCAGCTTTCGTTGCCTCCGTTTTTTCAGCCTGCTCTCATGTGTCTCAGTCTCTGCTATAACTACAAAGTGTTTCACTTTACAAATTCCGTTTCTTATGAAGAAGACTGCCGAATAAACACTAAAAACCCTGAAAACCTGGTACCTGAATAAACTCAGCATTAGCCATATCATACGCCATAGGCGCTTCGATTACTGGGGCCAGCTTTAATAGTAATTAGATATTATCTCGCGGGCCAAAGATAATTCCACCGCAGGCCGGATTTGGCCCGCGGGCCTTGAGTTTGACATATATGCTCTAGACTATCCGCAACATCCCCGACTTTTGTATCATCAGCAAACTTACTAACCCACCCGGCTACTTCTTCATCTAGGTCATTTATAAACATCACAAAGAGGAGGAGTCCCAGAACAGATCCCAGTGGAACACCACTGGTCACTGACCTCCATGCAGAATACGAACCATCCATAGCCACCCTTTGCCTTCTGTTGTCAAGCCAATTCTGGATCCACAAAGCAAAGTCTCCTTAGATCACATGCCTCGTTACTTTCTGAATGAGCCTTGCATGGGGAACCTTATTAAATGCCTTATTGAAATCCATATACACTATATCCACTGCTCCACCTTCATCAATGTGTTTTGTTACATCCTCAAAGAATTCAATCAGGTTCATAAGGCATGACCTGTCCTTGACGCAGCCATGTTGACTATCCCTAAACAGATTAAAATCATTGCAAAGTCTCAATTAATCCTTCTACTAATTAACTTAAATCTCTATTTCTTGACTCCATGTATTCAACATTAATCGGTAATCTATCATGTAGCAGGGCCTATTGAATTCTCTTGGAAATCTAGATAAAGAGTTCTTGAATAGAAAATTAACAGTTCACTGTCCAGTGGCAACTCACCATAGTCATCAGGGACCAGACAGGTGTTATGCAGAGGTGGGTAGTGGTCTGGGTCACAGCCTGTTGTCTATGTTCTTCCTGGGGAACTCCACTGCTCTGGTGGACTGTGCAAATGTTGTCATCCCTCAGGCTATTAATACTTCTCCTCCCATCATTACTTTTCAAGCCACACCTTCACCTGCCACAAGGCTGTTTAATCTAGATCACTAGATCAGACCTTTGTCTAGTCTCTGTGCACACAGGCATGAATTGCTGAATTGCAGTTTTTTGAATGTCAGAGGTCAGTTATCCCAGCCTCAATACATCATTGCTGGAGTTCCTCAGGGCAGTATCCTCCGCCTGGTCACCTTCAGCTGATTCATCCCTCATAAGGTCAGAGTTGGAAACATCTAAAATGATTTTACAATATTCAGTTCTATTCACCACTCCTCAGCAAATTCAGCAACTCAAGCCTGCAGGCACATAGCCCTTGACTACCTTCTGGCATGGGGTAATAACTGGCTTGCAACATTCACACCACCAAAGTGCCAGGCAATGACCATCACCAACAAGAGAGAGTCTTCACATTCAATGGCACTGCCATGATGGTGAGGACATGGGCCAGTGTACCAAGGAACCTAGAACATAGAACATTACTGAACAAGAATGGGTCTTTCAGGCCATGGGTTTTGGAGCTCATCTAAACCTATTCAAGCTGCCTTCATGTGGTCCATATCCCTTGATTCCCTGCCTGTTGATATGCCTGTCTAAATGCCTCACAACTGTTGCTATCAGACCTGCTTCCATCCCTTCCCTGGTTGTGCATTCCAGGTATCTACCTCATAAATCTCCTTTAAACTTTCTCCCTCTCATCTTAAAGCTATGCCCTCTAATATTTGCCATCCTGGAAGAAAGGCTCTACCTATCATGTCTCTGCCTCTCATTATTATATATATTTCTATAAGGGTGCACCTCAGTCTTCAACTTTCCACTTTGATGAGTAAGTGGCCAGTGCAATTAGTATAAATGGATCAATCAGCAATGATAGAGATCTATCTGTATCAGTAAGAATTAAATTCCTTTTGCACTTTGATAATCACTAACTAGAATCCAGCTGTTCCAATCGCATAAATAGTCACTCAAGGACAGTTCAGAGGAGTGATTCATCTCCTGATATCCTTGAACCTTTCCTCCATCGACAAGACACAAGACAGAAGTCTGTCGTAACAATCTCTACTTGCATGGAAGACTGAAGTTCCAGCAACTCTCAGAAAACAAATCAGCATCTAGAGCAAAGAAGCACACTTGTTTGGCAGCCCATTCGACTTCCTAAACATTCGTTTCTCCTATCACTACTGCTCAGTCGTAGCAGTCAATACCATCTACAAACAGTGCTCTGATAGCACCTAAATCACAAAACTGTAGCTGTTATCACCATGGAGGATGCAAGTAGTTGGCCCATGGGTGTACCATCCGCTGCAGGCTCCCTCTGATTGAACACCATTTGAAAATTGGAAAATATATCACAAGGCCTCCATTGTCACTGGGTCTGGCAACAGCACTGAGGGAGCATCTTGACCAAATGGAGTGCAAGTTAGATCACCAGCCCCTTCATCTGCACAATTAGGGATGTGTGATAAATGCTAGCCTGAATGAAGAAATTAAAATACATGTGAAATAAAGCAGAAATGAATGGGAAGGCAATTTATTTCAATGTATGTCAGTTGCCAAGGACCCTGCTCTTTCACAAACTGGAGGAACTATTGTAGTAAAATCACTATAATTCATTTCTCAGCTAAGAGATGAATGCATCAATAAGATCAGCAACTATAGCTTTTGTAATATCATCTTGATTTTCCCAAGGTCAGTGATCTGTACAAAGAGCTTGCTCTGGACTCAATGCTGCACCCTGCAAGTAGTTTATATTGTCTGGCTGCCTAGGTTCAGAGTCTATGGATATATTGCTGATAGTCACTATCACAGCAGTCCAAGCTTGGCTGATGCACTGCTGGCAAACGTATTTCTGCTGTCAACTTTACAGGTCTGAAGACTTTAAGCTCAGCTCTCTTGCAAGGATCCTTAATGAACCTACTTCACTGAAGTCAGGGATTTCTATTTGAATGTTGAGAAATCCATATGAAGATAGGTGATGATGAAGCTATGTACACTACGTTTTGCCTTTCTAACTGTGAACCATAGGGATTGGCTAGATGTCTGGCAGAGAGGTAAGCCGATTATTAAGTCTCCATTACTTGGTCCAGTGTAGGGAACCATAGAATACAATTTTCTTCCAGGTAAACTATCATTGTCATGGTTAACTTTGCATACATGTGTCACAGGCTTTACTGCCAGCAATAATTAAAATTTGCAGAAACAATTAGAGATGCCGTCTGTGCTTGAGCTGCAGATTGAGAATCAACACTCTTGGGATTTGAAACTGACTCCCAAACACATCTACTGTTGGCATGACTTCCTTGGTTTCTTGAGAACTTAGTCTAAGGAGCAAAAAGTAAAGGAAGTGGTAATTTGACGACAGTGAATGTGGAGGAAGCCAAATGTTGAGAAGAGTATAGAAGATGAAGGGAGAAAGGAGAGGCAAGATAAGGGGGCATATTTGTCACTGTAGGGGCAAATGATAAAGTGAGAAAGGCAATTAATGTGTTTCATTTAAGTTGACCTTTAAATGACATTTAACATCTTTAATTACACATGATGAGGTATCCGATAGGAAAAAGTCACCAAATATAAGGTAGCTACATGATAGTCTAAAGAGTTGGCTCTTTCTGGGCCAGGTTCAATAGTTAATTGAAATTTCAACTGTCAGTATCAGTTTGACTCAGTTTCTCACCTCTCCACCAGAGGGATGTGGGCTTAAAGTTTCCATAGAACTTAGTAAGCTACAACTGTGTGCCTCTGAGAGAGTACATGATAAATACATCAGAAATCTGGAATTAATAGGTGGATGTAGAATATCCCAATAAAGCAAAGATCGATTTAGGCATCCCAGACAATATCTTTTCAATAATTAAAGTTGCCCTTTCAAACTTTTGACGAATGGAGTATCTCCGCTCCATCCACCAGAAGCAGAACTTCCTGGTGGCCAAACGTTTTATTTCTGATTCCCATTCACTTTCCGACACGTCAGTCCAGGGCCTCCTCTTGTGTTATGATGAGGCCACCCTCAGGGTGGAGGAGCAACATTTTATATTCTGTCTCGTTAGCCTCCAAATTGATGGCATGAATATCGATTTCTCCTTCTGGTAAAAAAAATTCCCTCCCTCTCCCTTCTTCTTCTATTTGCCACTCTGGCCTCTTACCTTCTCTCACGTGCCTATCACCTCCCCAGAGTCCCTCCTCCTTCCCTTTCTCCTCTGACCCACTCTCTTCTCCTAGCAGATTCCTTCATTTCCAGGCCTTTATCTTTCCTACCCACCTGGCTTCACCTATCACCTTTTAGCTATCCTCCTTCCCCTCCTCCCACATTTTTATTCTGGCATCTTCCTCCTTTCTTTCCAGGCCTGAAGAAAAGTCTCAGCCCAAAATGTCGACTGTTTATTTCCATTAATGCTACCTGATCTGCTAAATTCCTCCAGCATTTTGTGTGTGTAGCAAACATTTGTTTGCTGTTTGTATTATCCATTGTGGGCTGGTTGACTAATACGTGATTGCACCTCAGAAAAATCCCGAGTTCACAAACACACTAGTATAAATTCTTTCTATCTGAATTTTCATTGCCACTTTTCTTTTTTATGTTTAAAAATAGATATGATATGCTCTTAGGGTTCCGACAAGTATGTGTGCTTGCTATTCCAGCTGTTTTGTTGTATCTTTCATAATGAAATTTCTTCGGTTCACATTGGGACTTACGGCTGTGTTTTGTCCCAGTGTCATATGTGACCAAACACTTAATGGTTGTATTATTTAAGGAGGACATTTAAGTGGCATTGATGCATTGTAAATAGAAAGTATTGATTTGATGACACAATGAATGTAAAAAGAGACATGCATCATTTTTTTGCTATTTCCTTCAGGTATTTTATGAATAGACTATATTCTTCAAATAAATAAAAAAAATAACCCTATCCACTGTACTCTTTATGTGTACTGTTTTCTAATGGATGCATTTTCAGATCTGTTATTTTCTACAATATTTCACCAAAATAATTTGAAGTTCAACAGAGTTTTTCAAAGAACTTTTGACTTCTGTATTTTTTAAAACCTTCCCTCTTGTTAGAAATAATCAACAATGGTGTGTTCAGCTCTTGCTAATTTATTGCTGTCCCTGCAAAATGACATTGTGACACCAGTTGTGTTTTTGCATAAAACACGGTACTTAACTAACTGACGGGGAGTGTGGATAGTTTTAAAACACAAGTACTTATGAATGACATTAAATCTTCCCCTGCAGTTAATAAAACCGAGGGATGAATATACTTGTTTGTTTGGTCAAGGTGCATCAAGATTACGATGCAATGTGAGTGCCAGGATTCTCAAGGATGTTTTAAACAAACAGGTGTTATCCTTCTTAGGCAGTACCCCGTGACTGAAGCTGGCTTGTTACCACTTTGGCTTTGTGGCTTGTGAGAGTCTGATGTGACCAGTGTGGGAACTCCCAATTCTTCCATAGATATCATCACTAAATAAGTGTCTGTCCTTCCACACAGCAAGTGCTTCACTATCTCGTTAATCCCCACTAAGGAAAAATCATTCATATCTACCCGACTCCACAAAACTATCCTCCCCTCATCAGACTCACACTTTAAGTAATACCTTATATTGCACTACATTGCACATTTAAATGGTGGACACAAGCACTGAACAATTGAGTATTTCATAACTTTTGATGCCAATGTGATGAAAATGTACAGGATCTTCTTACAAACTAGAACACCAAACTTAAAATCAAGAACTAGCTCTGATCTATTCAGTGGTGAAGGAAATAATTCCAATTTTTAGTTGCTGAAAGAAGTCTGCACAAAATGAGGAAAGCCTTACAATTTCTTACAATTGCTGTACACCTGTGCCAGGACATGCAGTGTGATCCAATGTGTATTTTTCTGCTTGGAGTCAGGTTCCCAGCACTACCGTACAAATGAGGGGCTGACAGGCAGCTACACCCACACAATGGGTTTAACAGCCAGCTGTCAAAAATGTCACTGTTATCCAGATCATCAAATGGCATTCGAACATTCAGTCACATTTGAGACCATAGAATTATTGTTAAAAGTATTTTTTCTGAAATTTAAATGCTAAAAGCAGCAGACATTGAACAGAAGGTTTAAAAAAAACTTCATCTCGAGTATAAATAAATAGTAAAAAAAATTCTATTGCCTTTCTCCTGGCAGCTTAAGTCTCCCATTTATTTGCATGAAGAATGCTGTAATTGTGCCAGGTGGCAATCTTCCAACATTTAAAAGCAGGACTTCGGCAGTGAAAGCTAGGAAGTCCTGGCATTAATGCCAGTGGAGGGGGCAGATGATGCACTCCAATATTTATATATACGATTGCTCCATATCTGCTCACCTAGCCTTGGAACATTCAAACAACTTTCAATCTTTCAATGACATGCAATGAAAAAAAATTGTCCTGTCACCCCCATCTCCAAAGCAATTATGATGAGCTTATTATGCCACAGTAAGCATTAGCATTTCACTCAGGCTTTCTCAATCAGAGTTCTGTTCAAGGTGATCTGGAGAGAAAATACAGAAATCTCCGTGACACCTGACAACGTCCGTATTCGGGCACTTTTGACATTTGAAGTTAGTATTATTGTTAAGTCCTCCTACAGAATAAATTAGTGACTTCCTTCTTAACAACCAGTGGTAAAAAAGTAGTATGCAATGCTTACTGCAGCTGTTCCATCTGTTTTTTAAAAAATGATTTTTACGATTGAATTTGTCAGATCTGAGCCAAAAAGATGTAAAATGTGGGTTATGATAGACAAGTGGATATCAGATACAATAACCTCCACATGGACAAGGTTAATAAATCATAGGCTCTCCCTCAAATGATAAACAAGCTGATCTACTGATAGTTCATAGCATAAGCTGATTGCTTGCTGAGCCAACAATGTCATTATGTCATTATTGTTGCTCATTGATGATAGACTATGTGTTATATACATGACTGTGTGGCAAAGATAGACTCTTGCACTACTACTGGCCATCTTCTGAAGAAAATGGTCAAGTTTTTCTTTTGCTTAGCTATCACAGCAACACAAAGACTGCACATAATGTGAAGAGTTTATTTAACTATCCATTGCGCTCGTGAGTTTTTTTTTCAAGATTAAGATTGTTTTAACAATCAACAGAAGCTTCCAGACATCAATAACTTTTCTCTAATAGTCTGGCTATTAATAATGGTAAAGTGCAATGAACACAGTCAGATTGTACAATAGGTGATCACAGCATTGCATACCAATGACCCAATGGACGAGTATTTTAACATACGTAGTCATGCTGCAATGCCTGATATGAATTAAAAGCATACAAAACATGAGTAGGAATAGGTCAACTAGGTCTTCGCCACCTTTCATGACTGATTTTATATATAATCTCATATTTCTGCACCCCAAATATAGTCAATATTCAAAGTAAATTATCAAAGTACAAAAATGTCACCATATACAACCCTGAGGTTAATTTCTTTACAGTTAATTACAGGAAAATAAAAAAATACAATAGAAAGTATGAAAAACTCTAAATAACAAATACTAAAAACCAACCAATGTGCAAAAGAAAACACATTGTACAAATAATAATGTACGAAATTATTAATACTCAGAACATGAGTTGTAAAGTCCTTCAAAGTGAATCCATAGGTTGTGGAGTCAGGTCAGCATTGAGGTGAGTGAAATTATCCACTCTGATGGTTGTAGGGTGATAACTGTTCCTGAACCTGGTGATGATGGACCAGAAGCTCCTGTACCTTCTACCTGACAGCAGTAGCAAGAAGAGAGCATGGCTTGGATGATGGGTGTCCTTGATGATAGATGCTGCTTTCTTGTGGCGGCATTCCTTGTAAATTGATGAGTAAGGCTTTACCTGCGATGGACTGAGCAGTATCCATCACTTTTTGTCGACTTTTCTGTTCTTGGATATTTGTGATTCCATAACAGGCTGCAATTGTACCAGTAAGGATACTCTCCACTGCATTTATAGAAGTTTGTCAAACTTTGAAATGACAAACTTCTAAGAAATAAGAGGCACTATTGTGCCTTATTTGTGATGGCACTTACATGCTGGTCGCAGGACAAATCCTTTCATATGGTAATGACAAGGAATTTAAAGTTACTGACCCTCTTCGCCTCTAATTCCCTAATGATGACGGACTCCTGGACCTCTGGCTTCTTCCTCCTGTAGTTAATAATAAGCTCTTTGGTTTTGCTGAAGGTGAGTGACAGGTTGTTATTTTGGTACCATTCCCCTAGGTTTTCAATCTCCCTACTGTATGTTGATTCGCTACCACCTTTGATTTGCCAAGCAACAGCATTGTTGCCTTATGAACACTTGCTCTTAATTTTCAATACATTAGGCTTCCAGGTCCATTAGGGCTGTCAGACATTCAGAATCCTCTTTGTGAAGATCTTTCACTCATCTCCATCCTAAATGGCCCACTCTCCGATCCCAAGACCATGATTGTTACTTCCAATCACACCAGCCAGGGGAATGATTTCACAACACCTAGTTTGTCAAAGCTTTTTAAGAATTTTAAACATTTCAATGTGATTGCCATTCTACTGTATGTTTTCCCACAGAAGATCCCACTAATCACATAATTCAATCTAGTGATTTTTTGTTGTGTTTAAGTTTATTTGTCTTACATTGTACCAAACATATATTGTTCTCCAATTTCCATAATGCTGTTAGAATTTCTAACTCTAATACTCATAGCTTTTTTTTCAAATAAAGATAATATCCTACTTACTTTTCTAGTTGCTCACTCGAGTTCTGTGTTCAACTATCTGAATAGTGTCAAGTTAAGAAAAGGGGAAGTACAACGAGATCTAGTTGTCCTTGTCATCAGTCACTGAAAGTAAGCTTGCAGGTACAGCAGGCAGTGAAAAAAGCTAATGGCATGTTGGCCTTCATAACAAGGGGAGTTGAGTATAGGAGCAAAGAGGTCCTTCTGCAGTTGTACAGGGCCCTGGTGAGACCACACTTGGGGTATTGTGTTCAGTTTTTGTCTCCAAATTTGAGGAAGGACATTCTTGCTATTGAGGGAGTGCAGCGTAGGTTCACAAGGTTGATTCCCAGGATGGCAGGACTATCATATGTTGAAAGATTGGAGCGACTGGGCTTGTATACACTGGAATTTAGAAGAATAAGAGGGGATCTGATTGAAACATATAAGATTATTAAGGGATTGGACATGCTAGAGGCAGGAAACATGTTCCCGATGTTGGGGGAATCCAGAACCAGAGGCCACAGCTTAAGAATAAGGGGTAGGCCATTTAGAACAGAGTTGAGGAAAAACTTTTACACCCAGAGAGTTGTGGATCTATGGAATGCTCTGCTTCAGAAGGCAGTGGAGGCCAATTCTCTGGATGCTTTCAAGAAAGAGTTAGATAGAGCTCTTAAAGATAGTGGAGTCAAGGGATACGGGGAAAAGGCAGGAACGGGTTACTGATTGTGGATGATCAGCCATTGAATGGTGGTGTTGGCTCAAAGGGCCGAATGGCCTACTCCAGCACCTATTGTCTATTGTCTATTAACTGTGAAATACTGATTTACATCCAAATCCCTCCAAATACCAGAATGGACTAAACACCTTGCCTTTTAAAATACACTCTTCTTCCTACTAGCAAGATAATTTCACATTTCTTCACATTATCAGCCACTTTCCTGATCAATTTTTAATTGGTCTGGTACTACTTTGCATTCTCCTCACCACCTGTATTCCCTTAGTATTATTTGTAAATCAGACTCATTGGAATTAGTCTCCTCATTGATCTAGATTCTAAGTAGCTGAGACTCAAGTACTTACCTTTGTGGTGCATAAATAACTTCATCCAGTCATCTTCAAAATGGCCTGCTTACTATTTTCTGTCTGTTCCCCCTAATCCATGTTAATTTATTACTCACAGCAACCTCTAGCCTGAAATATTATCAAACACCTTTTGAAAATTTAGACACACTATGTATTACCTCCACTAATCTATATGCTTCTTATAGATTTGTCAATGATGATTACTCTGTCAGAAATCTCTCTTCACCCTGCTTGTTGTTTTTTAAATTCATTTTCAAGATTGTGGCATTTGCTGTTCTTCGCTAGTTCTCCTGAGAGCATATTGAGGATGGACATCCCCAAAACAGTGTAGAGTCCAATGGGCCAACTTGGAGGTCATTGATGATCAAATGCATTTGTCTGACTTCATACATAGGCAGAATCTGACAGACCAAATACTGATAACTCTAATACATAACAGTAAGCCATTTTTGAAGTCTCAAAAATCTTTTTAAAATGTAAGATGCCTTGTCCATGTTTTCATTCCAGTTCATCTTCTTTAAATACCAAGTGGGATTTATGTTATCAGCATTTTTAATCAAGGCCTTTGGATTTTTATTCTTCAGACTCAACAACGACAGTGTATACCCATAGAATTCAGTGACTTGTTTCCAAGCATCCAACTTTCAGATGAATTTCATTAAGATAGCTGAAACAATTATGTTTAATATTGTGTCAGAATTTAATCCTAATACAGGAGGTAGTCAGCATTTGGACTCAAAGGAAACCTTCGATATGAAATTCAGCAGCACTAACCAAATGGAGACAGAGCAGTTGGAAAAAAGGTTATGTAAATAAAAAGCAGGTATCAAAAACACTTTGCGTCGTTGTGTGCAGTGCAATTTTTAAAGGAGGTGATTGATTGTGACAATGATGGTTCCCCATTAATCATTCATGTTAATAATGATCAACTTCTCTGTTTCACTTTGAAGCACTGTAATATGAGTGCCTTTGGATTTGTACTATATTTATTATCACAGTGAACTACATTTAAGGTGTCAAGAGACTGTAGTTGTATATTGGTTAAGACTATTTGGGTTATAATTAGGGGCCTTTTTCTAATATTAAATTTGTACTTATTGCTGTTAATTGTTTAAAGGCTCCAGTTTGAACAGGAGCATGATCTCAATCTAAGGAAGATGACATTCCCAGATGCCCCACCTAATACTGTTAATTGGGTACTCTTAGCCCTCTTATGAGGCTAATTTAGATATAGATTGAACAGAAACAGCTCTGTCCTCTTGATTTTCTAGCAATCAAGATTCCAATTTTCCTCTGTTTTCTCACCTAGCATTAATGAATCTAAAACTAATATCCATTGTTTGATTAAGCATACCTACCCTGGCATTTACTTAACCTTTTGTCTTATGTACAAGACGGAATCAGACCAAATCCTTCTGTTAATTAATATCCTTCCTTTAGCTCACTACAGCTGTTTATTGAAACTTTGCATACTGTTCTTCACACCCCCCCCCCACCCCCTCCCTGGATAAAGCAATGTGTTGCATCAAGCAGAGCTTTTGATTTGCCATGAAATATTTGCTTATTCTGTTCCACAGGATACTTCTGAAAAATTATTTTAAGTTTAATTCTGGTGAGGTCACTCTTATTATGAGCTTGATCACAGTTTTAGTCTGTCTCGAACTGGTGAATACATCTTTCATTTAATTTTGCTATCATTTTAACATACTGATCTTTCTCCTTTGTTCTAATCAAAGTAGGGGTCTGCGGCAAAATTCAGAAGCATGTAACTAGATAGAGAAGAATGGGAGCTGACTAAACCTGGCACGCTATCGTTCAAATCATACTTTTAAAGTAGATATGATAAAATAGTTTTAGTCTATGCTGGTCTGCATTATATTTTGTACAAATATTCTAAGATTACAAGACACATAGCAGACAGTTTATTCACTGGTATAGCCATACACACCAGCAGCTCTATATGAAATATGAATTTGGAGTCTTCCCACCTTGATCAGATTTGATGAGTTAAATTGTTACCATGTAGAAATTGCTAAAATATGATACACATACCAAATTGTCACAAGTGTGTCACTCTGTTGGAACATTTATCTTTGAACAAACCATTCCCCAGTTAAGAATTAGTAATAGCCATAACCCAGAAATTTCTCTGTAAGCAACACTCACAGCATGCTCGGGAACTCAGCAGGTCAGGCAGCATCAATGGAGTGGAATAATACTCCTCTCCATAGTTAACTCCTGATCTGCTGAGTTCCTCCAGCATCCTGTGGGTGTTGCTCAAGATTCTCAGCATCTGCAGCATTTCTTGCGTTCTTGAATTTCTCTATGATAATCTCCCTTTACGGTCCGCACTTAGATTGGGGAGAAAGACTGGATATTATGAAAATGCTAGATGAGTTGAAGTAATTTATTTATATTTTCATCATTTACTTTTCATATTTACTGAAAATAAAACCCATTGGTCTAGTCAGTTGCAGATTACATCTATATACATGAGTAACTCACGAGTGCACATTGACAGATGCAGATGTTTCTGGGAAAACTGCAGTGATTCAGCAAACATTTGTCATGTGTCTGATGTACAGACACCAATTCATGTGGTTCAGATCTGAATTAACTGATAATAGCAAAAAATAGATGCAAACCAGCCTGTTTTTGTAATGTTTTTAGTATTAAATGCAGTCCTAAATTGTACTTCAAGTGATAAGCTTCTAATTGTATGGTTTCTGTATTTTGAAGTGGTCACTTGGCAAAAGGGCCAAAAGTCAAGTTCCTCCATGGTTTCCAGTGGCTTATTGTTGCTGATGGGATTATCCATGTTCTATTAGTAGTGCACCGCTCAAACCACTGGTTGTTGATGAAATATCTCAGTGTGCTATTGTTAGCACAAAACCCAAGCCACATTTTGCTTGAGAGATTGTGAATATTCTATAAGGTTGGCTAATTAGTTTGTACGTAATCAATATTGCTTTACTCTTATGAAAGGTAACATGTATATAAACATTCAAACTTTTCTTCTGTACATCTCCTGGTTGTGTGATTATGCAGTCTTGCGGGCATTGCATTTAAAACTAGCTCTGACTCCTTCTAAAGATGAAAGGTTAGCTTTGTTTGTCATATGCACATGAAACATCAAAACATACAGTGAAATGCATTGTTTGCTTCAAATTAGTTCAGCAGGGATTGTGCTGGGGGCAGCCCGTGAGTTTTGCAACACTTCCAGTAGTAACGTGGCATGCCCTCAAATTACTATCCCCAACTGTACAGTGTCTTTGGAATGTGCGAAGAAGCCAGAGCACCTGGAGGAAGCCCAGATGGTCACGAGGTGTCAAACACCTTACAGCCAGCTGCAGGAATCAAACCCTAAATAGTGATCATGGCACTGTGAAGCGATTGTGCTATCCTTTTACCAATCTAGAGGGTCAATTGATAGAAATACTAGCATGACAACACCCTGATTCCCTTTCTTGCTCAGGGATCAAAGCAATTTGTCAGCTCTTCATAAAACAATTAACCATATTCATTTCTTAACAAAAAATGAACTCTGGACTGTTCAGTTAGTATTTCAAAGAACCACAGTATTTGTTTTCAGTTCCTACTGTTGTTTACTGAAGTCTTAGGGAATCTTTTAGAAAAATAAAAAGAGGGAAACAAAGTAATGCAACTATAAGAGTTGTTAAACTATTTCATGTGTACATCATGCCTGACTGAATTAGTTTTATCAAGTTCTGGACGTTTAGGACAATCCTAAATGCCATCTATTAAAATCTGCATTTTGATTTAAAAATGACTTCTTTGAAATGCTGCGTTCAATGTAAAATATCACTGCAAATCAAAATCTACTGGGTGTGTGCTGTAGATAGATAGATAGATAGATAGATAGATAGATAGATAGATAGATAGATAGATACTTTATTGATCCCAAAGGAAAGTACAGTGTCACAGTAGCATTACAAGTGCACAGGTATACAAATATACAAATATTAGAAGAGAAGTAGGAAAGAACAAAAACTAAGTTACTACAAGCAGTCTAACACAAGGAGAGGGTCATCACATTCCTGGCTGTAAGTTCACTCATTATAGAGCCTAATGGCCGAGGGTAAGAATGACCTCATATAATGCTCTTTGGAGCAGTACGGTTGTCTTAGTCTATTACGAAAAGTGCTCCTCTGTTCAGCCAAGGTGGCATGCAGAGGGTGAGAAACATTGTCCAGTATTGCAGGGATTTTCCGTAGGGTCCTTTGTTCTACCACAGCCTCCAGGGTATCCAGTTTGACTCCTATAACAGAGCCAGCCCTTCTAATCAGTTTATTGAGCCTGTTGGCATCACCCATGTTGATGCCATTGCCCCAGCACACCACCACATAGAAGATTGTACTGGTGACAACAGACTGGTAGAACGTGGGCATACTCCAATGGACTCAGTCTCCTCAGGAAGTAGAGGTGACTCTGGCCCTTCTTATACACAGCCTCTGTGTTGGTGCTCCACTCAAGTCTGTTGTCCAGGTGCACCCGCAGGTTCTTGTCCTCAACACATACATGTCCTCACTATCAATAGCAACAGGGAGCAATGCAGGCTTAGTTTTCCTGAAGTCCGTCACCATCTATTTTGTCTTACTCTTCCTTGCTGAATATCACACTGCAAAGCTAATTGCCATTGGAGCCTATTAACTCTTTCCTACCTATCCAAATTTTCCAAAAATATAATAATTAATGAGAACTGAATGATCATCTATTAAGTATTATTGGTAAACAGGATTTGTAACATTTTGATTTGAAGTGAATGTAAAATTTCTTCAGTTCAGCCATAACTTATTCTTATGTTTGATGATATTCTAAACTCAAAATCAGACCCAGATTTTGATGCAGCATTTAACTGTAGAGCTGGGAAAGGAGAGCCAGTCTCCTGGCAACCACGACCACACCCTGGGACAGAAGAGACCCTGCGGATGCTGGAACACACACAAAGTACTGGAGGGACACAGCAGGTCAGGCAGCATCTACAGAAAGGAATAAACAGTCAACGTTCTGGGCAGGTGAGGAGGAACATGGGTGGGTGGGAGTGGGGAGATGATGTGAGAAACTGAAAGGTGATAGGCGAAAGAGGAAAAGTGCTAAAGAAGAAGGAACCTTTTTAGGAGAGAGTGGACATGAGAGAAAGGGAAGGAGAAATGGCATCAGAGGGTGGTGATGCCAGATGATGAGGAGAGGGCAAGAGAAAAGCAAGCTGGAGTACAGTTTCAGCACAAAAGGCAGGATCTCTTAGTCACCACCCATTTCAATTTGACTTCCCACTCTAATTCCAATATGGAGGTCCATGGCCAACTCTACCGTCACGATGAGGCCACATTCATGTTAATGAGCAATAGCTCATATTCCATCAGACAGTCCCTTAAATGATGGCATAAACATCAATTTCTCAAACTTACAGTAATTTCTCCCCCTTTTCCATTCACCAGTCTGGCTCCCTTCTTACCCTTCTCATCATCCTGCCCATCACTTCCCTCTGGTGCCCCTGCTCCTTCCCTTTCTCCCATAGTCCACTGTACTCTCCTATCAGATTCCCCCTTTTTCATTCCTTTATCTCTTCCAGCTCCTTACATCATCTCTCCTCCCTCGTGCACCCACCTTCCCCTCAGCTGATTTCACCTATCATTTTCCTGCCTCTAGCCCCCACCTTCTTTTTCTGCCTTTTTTGTGTCAGTGCCGAACTGCATATTGATTAAATAAAATCTAACAAGCCTGATAGAGTTATTTGAGGAGGTGACCAGGCATATAGATGAGGGTAGTGCAGTAGATGTGATCTACATGGATTTTAGTAAGGCGTTTGACAAGGTTCCACATGGTAGGCTTATTCAGAAAGTCAGAAGGCATGGGATCCAGGGAAGTTTGGCCAGGTGGATTCAGAATTGGCTTGCCTGCAGAAGGTAGAGGGTCGTGGTGGAGGGAGTACATTCAGATTGGAGGGTTGTGACTGCTGGTGTCCCCTAAGGATCTGTTCTGGGACTTCTACTTTTTGTGATTTTTATTAACAACCTGGATGGGGGGGTAGAAGGGTGGGTTGGCAAGTTTGCAGATGACACAAAGGTTGGTGGTGTTGTAGATAGTGTAGAGGATTGTCGAAGATTGCAGAGAAACATTGATAGGATGCAGAAGTGGGCTAAGAAGTGGCAGATGGAGTTCAATCAAGAGAAGTGTGAGGTGGTACACTTTGGAAGGACAAACTCCAAAGCAGAGTACAAAGTAAATGGCAGGATACTTGGTAGTGTGGAGGAGCAGAGGGATCTGGGGGTACATGTCCACAGATCCCTGAAAGTTGCCTCACAGGTAGATAGTGTAGTTAAGAAATCTTATGGGGTGTTAGCTTTCATAAGTCGAGGGATAGAGTTTAAGAGTCGCAACGTAATGATGCAGCTCTATAAAACTCAGGTTAGGCCACACTCGGAGTACTGTGTCCAGTTCTGGTCGCCTCACTATAGGAGGAAGTGGAAGCATTGGAAAGGGTACAGAGGAGATTTACCAGGATGCTGCCTGGTTTAGAGAGTATGGATTATGATCAGAGATTAAGGGAGCTAGGGCTTTACTCTTTGGAGAGAAGGAGGATGAGAGGAGACATGATAGAGGTGTACAAGATATTAAGAGGAATAGACAGAGTGGACAACCAGCGCCTCTTCCACAGGGCACCACTGCTCAGTACAAGAGGTCATGGCATTAAGGTAAGGGGAGGGAAGTTCAAGGGGGATATTAGAGGAAGGTTTTTTACTCAGAGAGTGGTTTGTGCGTGGAATGCACTGCCTGAGTCAGTGGTGGAGGCAGATACACTAGTGAAGTTTAAGAGACTACTAGACAGGTATATAGAGAAATTTAAGGTGGGGGTGTTATATGGGAGGCAGGGTTTGAGGGTCAGCACAACATTGGGGCCTGAAGGGCCTGTAATGTGCTGTACTATTCTACGTTCTATGTAAAAGCATGCACATGGGAGATGGCTTTAACTGGTGTATTCACATTGCAGCAAGTGTGTGAGAGAGCCTCGTGCGTGCGTAAAGAAAGGTACATGCACAGACAACAGATCAATGCACAGTGCTAAAAGAAATAGATCCATACATTACACTTCCTCCCCCTTTAGATGAATGCAACACAAAACTGTATATGTACAAAACATTCAATTTTCCTTTCATAAACCCATATTCCAAGTAAACATGCTTTCATAATAACAGTCCATACCTAACTTCACAATTCTAAAGATTCAGTCTTTAGGGTGGTGCTCTGTTTCTTTCAGGATGGTGCCTCTGGACCTGCAGAGTGGCATTAGGTTTGTTAGGTGCCTTATCTAAGACAACATTTTCAGTTTCTGGTGTTCGGTTGCCGTCAGTGACATTATCACTGAGAGATAAGTCCAGTGACTGTAATGTGTCCATCTTGTTGAATGTGTCCGTCACTTGGCAACTCACCAAACTATTTATTCTGCACTTCTATCCAAAGATCTGGTTTTAGGATGTCTATGCGACATCTCCTATTCCTGCTCATGTATAGCTTTGCAGGTGTTTGATTTGTCATCGCATGAATAGAGTTTTGATACACAAAAAGGAAATTGTGCACCTTGTGCTGTAGAGAAATGTCCTCTTTGTCCATAACTTTAATGGACTTCTTGAAGATTTGGATAAACCTTTCAGCTAACCCATTTGTCGATGGGTGGAGAGGGGCTGACTTGAAATGTCTGATGCCATTTTTTGTCATGAACAGTCAGAATTCTTCTGACATGCATTGTGGTCTGTTGCCACTCACAATTTGTTCTGGTAAGCCATTTCTGGTGAAGATAGTCCTCAGAGTGAAGACAGTTTTGCTGAGGTGGTTGACTTCATTGGTAAAACCTCCAGCCACTTTGAATGAGCAACCATTTCAATCAGAAACACAGAACCCATGAATGGCCCAGCAAAGTCAAAATGTACTCTTTGCTAGGGTGATGACAGACCCTCCTATGAAGGTAACGGTGCCTGTGGGGGTGCCTTTTGAACATTTTGGCATCTTGAACAACTTTGGTCAAGTCTTCACTGTTTATCTTTTCCTGGCCACCACACATAGCTCTATGCGAGACACTTCATCTTGACTGTACCCAGGTGTCCTTCATCAGATTCTCTATCACTCTGGTGGGCAGTTTAGATAGAACCACAACACAAGGTCCTCACATCCACATTCTTTGACATACTGGCAATTGGTCTCATCTCACAGAGAGCTCTGGAAACATAGGGTTACCATGATCTGGCCATCCTTGCATGGTGACGTCATAGACTTTTGACAATGTCGTCATTCCTTGTTTCTCTTTGCATTTCAGACTTTTTTTTACCAGCAACTGGTCTTCCAATGCAGTATGGAACACCTCTGCTGGGTCACAGTTGCCAATAGAGGGAGACATGACAAGCCATCAGCATTGCTGTGTTGTTTGGAACCCTTGAACTGTATGTCATAAGAGTGGGCTCCTAGGTAAAATGCCCAACTTTGTAACCGGGTAGCAGTCATCACTGGAATTCCCTTTCTGGATTGAAAATGGACACAAGGACTGGTGATATGTAACTGTTATCCATTTGGGCTGAAGTTGCCTGTTGATGTCACACTGAGAGCTTTGATCGAGTACCAGTCTGGATTTTACTCAACCATTCACGTCCGATAAATGCTAGCCCTGAATTTTCAATACATAAAGCTCTAAGTGCTGTTTTTGGCCTCCATATGTCACCTTCACTTTCAGTTCGCCTTTGGACATCACTGAGGTCTTTCCTGATGGTATCTTAGTCTGTTGTAGTCACACTCTGAAATTATAGACAAAGTTGACCATTTTCAGCTTTGCACCAGACACATCTATTGTGATCTGCTTCAGTAATAATATGCAGTTCTAGGCATGACAGTTCACCTTTGTCAGACTCTACGTTGTCTGATTCAGTTTTACATTTGGTAACTTTATGCGCTTGCTTAGTTTTGTGTTTGAGACTTTTCACTCGGTTGTGCTGTTTGTCTGCCTCACACACTCTCTCTATGTGACCTTGTCTGTGACACTTTTGGCAGTTTTTCTTTGAACCAACAGTCATTTGCATCATGGGAGAATTTGACACATCTTTGGCTGTTTGCACCATTCAGGGACATTTTGTGCATTTCACATTCTAACCTCCTTTTCTGTAGTTCTGCTGCATCCTTTGCTGCAGTCTCTAACTATATTGCAATGGTCAATGCCCGTTCTAAGGTTTGATCTCTTTCTGACAGTAACCTCCTTTGAGTGCTTTGTCTATGCATTCCACATACAAACCTGTCCCTTAATGCATCAGAAAGTGCACCTCTAAAGTTACAGTACTGGGAAAGTTTGGACAGTTCTGCATTATATTCAGAAATGCTTTCACCTTTTGACTGGTTCCTTTTGTAAAGTCTAAATCTTTCACCTATTACCAGTGGTTTAGGGCTCAAGTGAATTTGTAAAATGGTACCAATTTCATCGAATGTCTTGCTTACTGGTTTTGCCAGGGTTATTAAGTTGCATAAGAGACTCTACATTTTTGCACCCATTAAGCTAAGAAGTATAGGGTGTTCTTTTGCTCCTCCACATTGTTTGTGTTACAATACAGTTCCACCCTCTCGAATTATGACTCCCAGCTGTCATTTGCACTATCAAATTCATCAACTTTGCCTCATTTGCGCAGTTACAAGCAGTTTACAATATCCCTGCATCTAGTTTTTTTAGATATTTATGAATTCGAGATTATGTTAGGAAATGTATACCTAATTTTGAAGTTTTAGACAAACATGAGTCCCTGGAGGCAATAAATAAATTTGATCCGGTTACTCGTAGTGCCGTATCCTATTTTTATCAGATCCTACATAATGGAGCTCGGGTGAATACTGCAGGTCTTAAACAGGCATGGGTGGATGAACTGGGTATAGAACTGACAGAGGAGGTCTAGGATGAGTGTTTAAAGAGTATACACGATTGTCTGGTCAAAGTCAGACACAGATTTATACAGTTTAAAACAATACATAGACTCCATTATTCCAAAGAAAAGTTGCACAGCTTCTACCTTGATGTTTCACCAGTTTGTAATAGATGTAAATCTGAGAACAGTAACTTGTCACATTCATTCTGGTCATGTTGTAAGCTTTATGCATACTGGTAAAGTATTTTTCACTGTTTCTCTGAGGCTTATGAGAAGCGTTGGGAACCAGACCCGCTCATAGCCATCCTTGGAGCAACAAGCTCCCTATCTTCAGCCAATAAGTATGAAAAAATGGCTGTATTGTTTGGAATGGTGATTGCTAAGAAGTTAATCCTGCAAATGTGAAAAATGGACTCTGTGCCTACGTACGATCTGTGGCTGAGAGAACTGACAAATACTTTACATTTGGAGAGACTGAGACTATGTAATGAGGACAGAGGGGACATCGTTGAAAGGATATGGGGCCCTGTATATGTAATGAGGACAGAGGGGACATCGTTGAAAGGATATGGGGCCCTGTATTGGACTTTCTTACAGGGTGAGGACTGAGGTTTTTTGGTGCGGTGAACCTCTGCTGTGTATGTTTACTTTTGCCTTTATATTTTTCTCTCTTTTGCTGCTCAATATTTAATTTGATTTTGTTAAGGTCGTGGTTTTTGTGGATGTGCTGTATTTTTTTTGTTTGAAAAAAAGAATAAAAAATATTTAAAATTCATCAACTTTCCCAACTGAAGCCATCACCGTGTTATTTTCACTTTAAATTCAATGTGTCTTTTACTATGCACTAGTAAAAGACATAGTGCCTTCTCATGCTGTTTCGTCCCATAACTGTCGGTGCAGTTTGTGATATTTTCTGACACTTAGGTTCATACTCGTCACCAATTTGTTGTGTCTGTGCACAACTATATATTGATTAAATAAAAGCACACACATTGGGCATGGCCTTAACTGGTGTCTTCATCTTGCAGCACGTGAGAGAGAGAACAATGTGCATGCGTAGACAACAGCGCACGTGAAAACAACAGATCAATATGTAGTACTAAGAGGGGGGGTCATTGCGCTAAATGAAATAGATACATACATTACAGGCTTCTTCCTCCTCCTTCTTCAGTCATGATGAGTGATCTCGCTCCAAGTGTCAACTGTCTATTCCCTCGCATACTTGACCTGCTGTGTGCCCACATCCTTAAGCTTCTGTCTCTTTCATAAAATAGTATTATCTGATTCATTTCCTATGAATACCACTGTCTTTTACATTCCTCACTGGTACTAGTACTGATATAACCATCTGGAAATTTCAATTATGAGCTTTTGTGTTTTTTTTTTGCAATAATGTTTCAATTGATAAACTGCAGAGTTAATACTTTCAATGACATTTTCTCATACTTTCCAGTTTAACTCTGCAGTTTATCAAATCAGTAAATGGGACAGGAGAGACTCTATTACTATGAACATTTTTTTTCATCTATTCCTTCTCAGGATGGCAATTCCAGCATTTATTGACCATTCCTAATTGCCCTGTGCTGAGGAGGCAGCTGAGGGTCAACCTCAGTAGAGGATTTTGAGTCATATATACATCAGACTGGATAAGCATGGCAAATTTTTCTCCCCTGAAGAAAATTAGTGAACCAGATGGGTTTTTACAACGATCCAGTAGTTTCATGGTTACTGTTAGTGAGACTAGTATTTTTTTAATTACTTGAGTTTAAATTCCCCAGCTGCCGTGGTGAGATTCAAAGTTATGTTCCCAGATCAGTGGTCCAGAACTCCGGATGCTACTTCCCTAACTTACTGTACAACCATACCCAGCAGCTTGGTATGCTGCAGGTTGGTTGAATGTTTTAATGTGCTTTAATGACTCTCCTTATCACTTACAAACTGAAAGCTGGTAAAGAGGGCTTAAGAAAGCAACCGGGTTCTTCAGAAGGGCTTAGTTATCGGCACAGTCCCACTGCAAATATAGTTCTTAGTCATGTACACAGAAGCAAACTTCTGTTTTCTTTTTAATTAAGAAAGCAGTCCATTGTTATCACAGATGAAAAGGAAACATCAATTCATTTTGCTCAGTCATGTTCTACAACATAAATCTTTTGGTAATTATTTTTTAATTGAATCCTTTGAACAGAAAGGCCTGGTGCAGATGCTCACAACCCCTCAATCCCACGTCACGAACAATACTGGAGGAAGAAGGTGCTCTTTAATGTATACTCCATTCAAGCAGTATTTTTTTAAGAAAAAAAGAGAAATAAATGCTAAAAATGAGCTTCCTCGCTTAAAATACTGATTTAAATTGTACTATGTGATGATAATAACATACATATGAAATTCCTTGGCCCACAATTTTAATGAAATCAATCATCCATCTAAAATAAATGGACCAGCAGCTCTGTAAAATAATGGATGAAGAAATTTTATGCCATTGCATTAATGTGCTTGTTATTCATATCACACAGTATGATTGCAGACCCCTTTGGTATAATAGGTATAGGTACACACCAAGAGTAGAGTATCAGTGATTCTGACAGTCTAATATTCCCTCTGATACTCTTACAGTATTGCCGTTTGCTGGGGTAATTAGCTCTAAGGATTCTTGCTGCCTGTGCTTCTTTAAGAGGTGATTTCACAGGTCTGCGAACATAAAGTGACTTCTGGTAGACCATTCCAGCACTAAAGGCATCACAAATATGTCATTTCAATCTGCAGCCAACGTCCACGGGTTAATTTTATTCAGGTCTTTGTGAGAACTTCAGTAGTTAGGAAATCATAGGATTTTTTTTCAATAATGACAGGAGGCGGCATAGCCTTGCTATTAGTGAGATATTCATTTTTATTTATGAATTCAACTTTTGTTATTAAGTAAAATCACCAGAAAAATATAATTTGAAAACAATGATTTTTGTTGTTGTTGTTGATCTATCTTAGAAGCTTATGGTCTGTAGTTGATTGCACTGTGTGATACTATGAACACATTCAGTTACCGATTGGTTCATCATATTTCTGGCCACTTGGATACTTCAGTGACACTTTGATAATATCTAGGTTCATGTAATAAAATATTTTTATTTTCAATATTTTCACTGAATAACTGAAAAAATAGCAAAATATGTAAACTAAAGAGATGATTTTCACCACAGATGCCAAAGTGGAAAGCAGCAGGTCACCTTGAAACACAAGCCTATTTCAATTCCATCCTACATATAACCTTCGACCAGTTGGTGGGTACCCTATTGAGATAGGATGTCTTACCCAAGAGATAGAGCTGACCAGTCTGGAAAGCAAAACAATATCAAGGCAGTTGCAGATAGACAAAGTTTTTTTAATCAACTTGTTCTTTTAGGCTTTACTAGAAGGCAGTTTAACATTTGGTAGACTGTTCTGTAAACTCTGCCCTTTAGAGCCTCAATATAATTATAGTCATATATCCTTGCCACCAACATGTCAATCAACCCCTTCACTGTTTAACTAACATCCAATGGTGCCAAATTTCTTCCAACTACATTTTAGCAGCTGTCATAGTTTTCAACATGAACTCTGTTCTGCAGCTTCCTGTTCCTCTTATTTCCTTGGGAATTCACCTATACTAGGTCACAGTTTGCAGTCTTACTGAATAATACAAACACAGGGTAAATCCTCATCCAACATTCACAGTGTCATTAAGAACCTCTACCACACTTGTCTCCTGAAATTCTTACCCTTCCTTTTGTTTACTTAAGCCATGATGTTCCCAAAACACCCTTGGCTTCTCTCTCATTTCCAATATTCCATAAACTTGAGGCCATCACAGTCCTGCTGCCCACATTCTCATTTACGTGGTCTTGTTTACCCGCATCTTCTGTACTCATTGACCTACTTTGGATCCAGCTGAACAAAAAGTCAATTTTAAAATATTCATCTGGGTCAAATTGCACCTTGCCCTTTCCCTTTTCTGTTCTCTATAATCTCCCATGCAACACACTGAGACAACTTCTTTTAAAATTCTTATCTCTTGATTATTCTCACATTTAATGTTTGCACCATTGTCGACAGTGCCTTCAAATGCCAAGTACCTAAACTCTGAATGCCTATTCCCTTTCCAAATGCCTAATCCTCTCTAACTCACTTTTCTCCTTTAAGATATTCTTCATTTGCTCTTAGTTTGCCTCATAAGGTTCAGGAAAATTTTGTTTAATAGTTCTCCTATTAAGTAGAAAAGTTACTGTGGAATGTTCTAGTTATAGGTATATCGATAAATAATTAGTTGGTCATCACATATTATAGAATGCTGATTTGCAAGTTACTGACATTTAGGGAAGTCGGCAGGCACTTTGACTGACCTGCACAAGAACCAGTCCAAGAGGATAACAGCCAGCATGAGAGATTAATCTGCCAATATAATCAACATAATTTACCTTAATTTTGAGTCCCATCTCATTTATTTGTCCCATCATCACACTAATGATCTTTTCAGAATTTTAGCAGTGATCTTCAGTATCAAAGAGAAAAACAAGATTAAATATGTGAAAATATGACTCATAGCCCATAAAATTTGCAACATTCTCAACATCTTCTACTGCCATCATTAAAGAAGCTGTGAATCTCATGAAATGTTCTGAACTTACCTGTAAGTTCCGTGAGCTTCTTCTCACATCAACGTGTGTAATAACGATTCAAAAAAATATTTCACACACTCACGTGCTGATGAAGCCTGAGGAACTGTGCTCTATAAGGTGTGATTTAAAGGATAAGACAACCAGAAAACATGCAGTAAATGCATATACCGGTGTTTTTATTTCTGTAATTTTAACTAACATTAAAACATGAATTCAGAAGCATTTATCAGTGCATCCTAAATCAGATAACCGGAGCCTCAGTTTGCACATTGTTACTCTGGAGTCTTTAAAAGGTTAATATCATTTTCTTTCTTCTCATAGTTTAACATGGTTATCTCATTGTTTCTCTCCCTCCTCGCAATTTTTCTGTCCTTTGTGTCATTTCTTCAGTTTGCTAAAAGTACATCTGCAGGTAAAATGATATTGACTCATTAGCTGTAGGGATAATAATTACTGGCATTGCCGAGTTAGAATCTGGACATAATTGAAGAGTTCATTACCAAGATCAGTGGCTGCCAGATCACAATGGCAAGGTGAAAAATATCTTCACACAAAGCAAATGCTAAACCTTGTGAGAACTCCTATACTCCCTTTTCTTTCATTAGAACCCCGACAAGCTTGTCAGCAAAATTAAAGGTATGTCATTCGCATCCTGCATGCATTGCAAAAGACTATAAACCTGCCAGAACCTTTGATGAAATAAAAGGGTTTTATTCATGATTCATGTACAGATACAAGGTTATTTTTATTCAGTCAGTACAATAATAATCAGATGAGGGCTGGGAAAATGAGAAGCCAGGCTGACAGGCAAGGTTCTGACGAAGGGGACCCCTCTGGGGTGTATTGCCCCTTTGTAATCTCCTCTTTTTAGTGAGTAGACAAGATATGTGAGTGCTGTGCATGTTAAGATTCTACATAGCCCTGGTTTTCCTTCGTAGCAAACTACAGAGGAATCAATATAGCAGTTAAAGTATTATGCAAGGTTTTGGCTTCCAGATATCAATCATGGCATAAAGAAACATCCATCTCTGTTACTGTAAAATTGTTAATGACTTACGGCTTAAGCATGATGAAAAATGTTAGATTAAGCATGTTTTTCATGTATGTGGTACACCAAATTTTCTATATTTAACATATATAGGAAGTAAAGAATTGTGAATAAAGGCAAAAAGAATATGATTACAGTGATTAAATGCATTGCTCACAATACAAGTATAGACAAATTCTAGTATTAAAAATTAAAGAATATTTCAAAAATTGAAAGATTCAGCAGCATCCAGATATGGTCATCAGTGCTAAAGGGCAGTCAGTCCTGTCAGAGATTATGATGACATGTTCCATCATTAAAATGGGCATTAGCTTTTAATTAGCCAAATGCCTAGTTTTCTCCACTGACTCTGAACTGCCAACCTGTGCCCACTAGGGACACTTTCTTTCATTCTATCACTAGTGCCGAGAAGACAGACAGTCCTTCTTCAGATCACTTCAGTCATAACTCTGGCTCTAGATTCATTTCCTGCTGTAGTTATGTTTCATTGCAGGATACCTTCCAGCCCCTAATAAAGCATGGCAGAAATATTTTAATTAACAATCCTAAAACTCTGCCTACAACCCCAGAAGACCCAAAGCAATTGTATCATCGTCAAAATGCTATTTCAGAACAGGAGGAACGTATTCTGTAAATTAAATTCATAGACATGCTGGATAACAGAATAGAAAATGTAAGTTGTACAGTGTAACTATTTTAGCAGCCTGTATTTTATCGACTGCAAGTGCACTTACAATTGCAAAACTAATTTGCAGATAAATACAAATGTGAAGTAACACTGCTGAAGAACATTCACATGAAATTTATAAATAATGTGATAGTGCTGTTGAGATTCACTACTAACTTTCAATGAGGCCCGTGAAAAGAGGACTAAGTGGAGTCTGCATACGTGGGCGGAACAGTAGCATTGTGGTCAGAGCAATGCGTTACAGCACCAGCAATCAGATATCAGGGTTCGATTCCTGCCACCGACAGTTAGGAGTCTGTAGGTTCTCCCTGTGACCATGTGGGTTTCCACCTGCTGGTCCAGTTTCTTCCCATGTTCCAAAAGACATATGGGTTAGTGTATTGGTGCTGGAAGCACAGCAATGCTTGCAGGTTGCACCCCACACATCTTTGAGCTATGTTAGTCATTGACACAATCTATGCATTTATCCGTATGTTTCAACATACGTCTGACAAATACAGCTAATATTTAAGATCTTTAATATTTAATGGATGATAGCAGCACAGATTGTGGTATTTGGGTGGCCATGTTGAATTTGTATCTTCTGTTCTTCCCCCTCACAGGTCTCAGACCCCTCCCTTTACTGACTTCCTAACCTCTAACCATTTTAATTCTATTTTTGATTCTAACCATTTTGAGAACCTGTCCCTCCAAATTCCAGCCTATTCCTCCTGTGGTCCTTTTCCTCTCTTTCCACCTCTCTGAGCTGCTGCCCTTCTCTTTGCATTCCTGCCCTTCATTCACCAGGTGGGTCAAAGGTTGGTCAGTAGGTGATGGATGAGGGTTCCAGCTGGGACCATGCACAGCCACTCTATGAGGTGCCTGCCATGGCTCTGATGGGATGGGACTGGCAAGAAGATGATCAAGAGCTCCAGATACATATACATGCCCAGAAGAACATACTTCCAACATTGACCTCCTGATATTTCCAAAGTGAAGTTGGTAAACGTTGTTTGCCAAGCATAAAGAACTTCTTCTGGGGGATGATCATATAATCTATGAACTGTTGTCACCCATAGTTTAATTTAAAATGAAGCACTGTAGCTACTAAACACTTACTTCTTGGTAGCTCTGAAGAGAACTGAAATGTTTGTGCTGCTTTTAAAAACTCCTAGGTGACAACCTTAAGGTTTGGGGCTAAATTCTATCCACCTTGCATTTTGTTTCAGGATTGTTGTCTTCTTTCAACAATCCCAGTGTATCTCCAAGAATGAAAGTCCATTCCTCTTCCCATGCCATACGTAGATTCGGAATGTCATCTGAAACTTTGACAAACTTCTATATATGTATGGTGAACAGTATATTGACTGGTTGTATCATGGCCTGGTATGGAAACATCAATGCTGTTGTACAGAAAAGACTACAAAAAGTAGTGAATGCAGCCCAGTCCATCATGAGTAAAGCCCTCCCCATCTACATGGAGTGCTGCTGCATCCATCATCAAGGACACCCACCATCCAAGACCTTGCTCTCTTCTCACTGCTGCCATCAGGAAGAATGTACGGGAGCCTCAGGGCTCACACCACCAGGTTCAGGAACAGTTATTGCCCCTCAACCAACATGCGTTTGTACCAGAGGGAATCGCCTCACCCCATCACGAATTGGACTCACTTTCAAGTACTCTGCATCTCATGCTCTCATGTTTATTGCTTATTATTATTATTATTATTATTATTATTTCTCTTTGTTCTTGTGTTTGCTGTTTATAGTGTTTGTTTTTGCACCATGCTTGTTTTCTGTTCTGTTGGGTGTGGTCTTTCTTTGATTCTATTGTATTTCCTGTGATTGTCTGCAAGAAAAGGAATCTCAGGGTTGTATATGCTGACATATATGTACTTTGATAATAAATCTACTTTGAACTTTGAACTCAAGGGCAAGTACATACTTTTTTTATATTCATTGCACTGAATGTTAACAAGATTGGAAGCATTTTTTTCCTTTTTTTATTCCTCTGCTTACATTGCCATGACAATGAATCTTGATTTGAGGAGCAGGCCCTTCCCCCCTTTGACCCCACCGCACTAGTGAATTTGCCTGTGCTATTGATTTTTATCTCTCTCAGACTCATAATTGTTGCAATTTTGTGCTGTAGACTCATTTAGAGTGATAAATTATTTGAGCTGTGATCCTTAATAGTTTGCATTGACCATTGAATAAATCTAAAGCACTTTGTTCCAATTTCCCGATAGTCTATGCTTTGGTCAACTGTCACCTTGTGTGGTTTATGTCAAAATTTGTGTAATGTGCATCTATAAAGTTTCACTATGTTACAAGCACCTGTAAGTTGTAGTGAATTTAGCCATGAAAAGCGAGTATTTATACTATGCAACAGACTCAAAATGCTGGAGGAACTCAGTAGGTCAGGCAGCATCTATGGAAATGAATAAACAATTGACGTTTTTGGCTGAGACACCTCTTCAGGACTCACTCAATTTGTACTATGTTGCATTTTATAATCAGTCAGCAATTACAGGATTGCTAAAGTGCATTTTTTGTACTGTGTGACATTTTGATAGAAAAATCAAAAATGTGTTTATATTCTGTTATTGGATGAAAATAAACCACCATAGGAAAACATATGTAATAACAGATCATTCATTTGAATGAGATAACTCTTTCCATTGAACCATTGTGAAATGCTATGAGCTCCCTCACACAGTGACAGTATACAGACTCTGAATATGAATAACCTAAAGATCTCTTAACCCCTTCCTGTTTGTGCTTTATATTGTACATTATAATTATTGGCTTTGGCCTCCATCCATTTCAATGTTTTAAAGACCTAGATAATATTTTGTTCAGATTTCTTTATGGCACTGAAACAGTGGCAAACTTCATATGTTTAATCTCTAACCATCACTTCCAGAATTTCGTCAGGGCAGGAGTAAAAGAATAAATATCCATTCCCCATGAGACCACAGAAGCTCCAGGTAAGGAATCCAACTGACCAGAGCTATTCTGATATTCAGATTATTATCTGAAATTTGCAGTCAGCTGTCATTTGCCTCTCTGTTCTTTTGATAATAGTGTGGCTGGAAGTCCATAGAGCAAGAAAAAATTTGTCCTATGGGTTGAGTGAAGTGGGGTATCCTTTTCTGCCTTTTCATTTAATAAACAAAGTGTGAGACCTTCCATTAGTCATTTAGGTTGGATTGTGTTCCTTTAATTTAGCATGAGCAAGGTTTTTGTTTAAATAATTATATTAGCTTTATCTGTTGTTCTACATATTGGGGCTATGTCCTGGCCTGCTGTCAGTGCTCAGCCCAGTCTTCCTAATTCAAAGTGACAAATAAGAGCAGTAATGTCAGAATGCTGTTATAAAAAGGCACCTTCAAATAGAGCTCCCACTCTACGACCTTCTACATCACAAATGTCCTCTTCTCTTTCCAAATCTGCCTTTGAATGTAAATTTCCATTGAAGAACCTTGGGAAAGTGTGCTGCCAATATGTATGACATGTGTGTAGTTGTGTTCAGTCTGCATTTGCAGAACTGAGAAAGGGCCAGGGCCCCACGGTCAAGGTGTTTTGAGGTTAAGCAGCCACAGATGAAATAGTACAAGAGCTGTGTTGCCAAGTTTGCGGGCCATGATGCATCATGCAGAAACTCGGTGAGTCTTCAAATCCATTCCATGCCACTTTCAAGTTTGGAGTCGGCAGGTACCTGTACCCTTATCCTTTGGTGTGTGCCTGACTAGTGCTAAACCCAAACCAGCAGATAAGCTGGTCACAAAAACCAAACAAAATTGGCCATCCTCAATGCAACAGAAGTCTCAGCTGAGATGTTCCCGTTTCTGGAGCAGTACTTAGGCTGACTCAGGTGGGAGCCTACTGAGTCATGACTAAAGTTGAGGTGAGAAGGGCCAAATCACAATAAAGATATTTATCAAGTAGCTTTGCAGGACAGTAGGAACAGGAATGCTTTCCACCCATCCCCCAACAACTTACTCCGAACAACCTTATTAGCAACAGTCTTGATGAAGGGTCTCAGTCGGAAACTTCACTGTTTACACTTTTCCATTGATTCTGCGTGCCTGCAGAGCACCTCCAGCATTTTGTGTGTGTTGCTTATTAGCATACAGTTCCCTAATCACCATCTGCCCTTTCAATCTCTGCCTTGATACTCAGTAAACTTCCTTGCTTATCCACTCTCCCTACCAACCACGCACCACCTATCCAGTACAACTTGCAACACTCACCTCCTGAGCTTAATCTCCGCACCGTAAACAGCTCCCTCTTTCTCAGCACCAGTCTTCTGCTGTTCCACCCAACTCATTAGTCAGGTCAATTGGTATGTGGAAAGTTGAAAAGGAAACTAGTATCGGCAAAACCTCTGGGAAACTGACTCTGCCCTCCTGAATTTTTGAGACCAAAGCAAACTACCCCCTTGCGCCCCTCCCCATTACATTCTGTTACCTTCTTCCTTCCCCTTAAATATTGGAACTAAATTTTTCATAATATTTCAATCTCTTTAAAACATGATAGAAGGATAATTAGAATATAAATTACATTTATCAAAATTCCCATCCCCTTTGCCAGTGAATGCCTATTCATTGTACAGATGTTTCTTCAGCCAATATATAAAACCACGCATTTTTACATATTATAAGCTGTCTGCTACTCCTCACCCCAATTACATTGTTCCAGATCTTTTCTGAACTCTGCCCTGGTCACCATCCCTCAGTGCTGTCTTTAACAATAGTAATAGACTTCCTGTGTTCCTAGCAGAGATAACTCCGTGGATCTAGTTCTAATCCCGCGTTCCCTAAGAGCACAGTTTTCTGCAGGGGAAAGGTGATTGAAAACATAGCTAAATATTACGAGATGATGTGCACCATCTTTATATATTTGCCTTAACTAATATTTTCAATTCACTTCACAGACTACATAAGCATACAAGTGACTCCTAGTTTTGCACAGACAACAGTACAGCTTAATGTTCCGACTTCCTTTCTCTATTCAGGCAGATGATAAACTCTGCAGTGATTCTGAATCTAAGTTCTTTTTAGCATATAGGAAGTAGCACATAAGATCTTGGTGCCCTGTTTAAAAATAACTTAAAACTGTACACAAATGTGTGTATGCATCAGCACCTCCCTACTCTCGTCTATGCATTCAGCCTCCGCTACAATGGTTGCAAAAAATATGCAAGGCACCAAGAAAAATAATAGGAGCAAATTATGGATGTGGTTCTTCTTATAAGGCAAATAAAACTGAAGTGATTTTAGCCTTTTTTTCAGTATGCTTTAAACAATTGTACCAACAAATAAAATCAAAAATACAATTGTCCGAATTGATTTCTAGTTTGAACTGAAGCAGCACCATTAAAATTATTTTTTAAAAATACTGATGGGCATCACTGTTCAGCTCTTGTAAGCGGAAGAAGCATTGGGATAAGATTCCATTAGCAGCGAGACGACAGATGGAAGCCCGCTCAAGCACAGAGAATTCACTTTCACACGTAGATTTTATTCGGCCCCAGTAAGGAAGAGAAACGTCTTTGTGTGGAGCAGATTTGAATAACATACATCTTCTTCTTTTATTTTTATCCCCCTCTGTCTGAATATTCTAAACAAAGTTAAGATGACGGGATTGTTGAAGAAATCTATTGAAATCTTTATTTTCAGCCCCACAAAAGACACTTGCGTTTTTCAACTGGAATTTTGCGAGAAAGAAAAAAAATGGAAATTCTTTGAGGAAAGGTGTATTAATTTAAAAAAGAACGGTTGTATCTTCTGGATTTAAAATTGTAGGATCATTGGTTCTTAAAAGAACTGTCAAACATGAAGGGAAGTGAGTTGAAAGTGTATTTTAAGGCATCTCTGTAGCTCTCATATATATGACAGGTTTTTTACGCAGTAAATGGATCAATGTAAACCACTGCGCCATCTGAGAGATAAGCGAGTATATATGGATCAAACAATATAAAGTGAAACTTAATACTGGGTCAACTCTTGCCTCCCTAATAAAGGGAAAGTCTAGAAGTGTTGTGCTCTGAAGTGCACTTGCTTGCATGATGACAGTAAACATTACATTATAGCTATTACAGCTCATCGTTGGAATTTGGAGTTCCATTCCGGTGTCCTCTGTAAACAAGTTTGTACTTTCCTTCCCGAGTGCCTGTGGATTTCTTCCCACAGTCCAAAGATACACCAGTTAGTAGATTAATTGGTCATTGTAAATTGTCCCATAATTAGACTAGGTGGGTTGCCTGGCAGCACAGCTTAAAGGGCCAGAAGGACCTGCATCTCCAGATAAAAAATAAAATAAATTGTGTAAATGTTCAACTGAAGTAGCAAACCTTGATGATCTTTATTCCATTTACCTTATACAATCTTACCATCTTTTGATAGCAGAAATTAATTTTATCAGCAGCCACCTTCTTGAGTACATGTGAAATTCAGCTAATTGCATTGAGAGCCATTAGGGCTGAATAAAGCTTCTCTGTAAGATGAAAGCAGCACAACACGGCTGGAGAGGCAAAGCTAGGAGTCAACATGCCATAAACATTGCTCTGTTTGATAATTGCAATGCACTGAGTGGGAATTCAAACATCACTCACCAATGATTGCAGTCAAATTTATCAACAATGATTCAAAAAAATGCTCACATCCCAATCACAATGAGGTATTTATTGCGTGTGGATCACCTGATTCTCTCACTACCCTGCTCAGTTTGTAATAATTCAAAGAAATTCAAGCTTCGCATCAACAGAAGTTGTAAATTGTGATTTGAGTGCTGAATTATCTGATTCAAATCTTGGGCCAGTAGTTAGAACCATATGCAGGCATCTGATCAAGAGTGGATGCAAAAAAAAACTCCCATGTGCTCTTGTGGATCTGGGAACATTTTAAACAAAGGTTTCAATCTTCCTTGTGCTGGAGAAAACTGACAGGGCCATGGTATTTCTGCCAAAGCAGATTGCAGCACATTTTCAGACATTGTTGAATATGTAAAGAGCTCCAATTTTCTTGGACAGGAAGCAAACATAAGGCTAGCAGTATGAACAAATTCAGGCCAGCTTTGTTAGCAACATGCCAGACTTTGCGACTTACCTGGGATCTAAAAGTTATTTTGGCCAATTTGTAAACCTGGCTACAGAGTGAAAAGTGTTTGATAGAGTTCAATGTCACAGCACCACAAATTTATATAAAAGAAAAATACATAAACATTTTGCAATAAAAAATCTTATTGCTCAGAGCGCCAGACAGAAAAGGAGAAAGATTTTGAGTCTCATTGACAAAGGATTTTTCTCCATTTGTTATTTAAACAGAATCTGTTTGAAATTTTGAAACTTCCAGCAGTGGACATACTCCAATGGGGCTGAGTAGATTGATTCTCATTGTGGAATCTACCCCAGTTACATCCCATTAGAATCAAGGGACAAAAATCATTCAGTCTCTATAATGGATACTAATACTTCATGCCAGAATACCGCCAAGGAGTTGGTGATGAAAATTTACTAACAAAATTGTTACAGGATAGCAATAATAGTTTTTGGTAAATAATAAAAAGATCAGCCGGAACTGTGCTGGTAAACACAGGAGGAACATCAGCCACAATCATGATATCATTAGGATATATTTCTGTAGATCCCACCTTTCTGAAATGTTAATTTTATTTTTATTACCCACTCTGATGTTTGAATGACTATAACTAAAATTAGTCCCAATGACAATCATACCTCTAATCTGCATGATACCAACATAATTTTCTTAGATCCTGACTTGAGTGAGATCTGCAGTAACAAATGGAACACTTTTAACTTTTAAAATAAATTTCCATGCTGTCATACCCATGAATCTATTCTTTGGATAGCTGTCAGTATCTCCCCACTCTCTCTCTCTCTCTCTCTCTCTCTCTCACACACACACACACACACACACACACACACACACACACACACACACACACACACACACACACACACACACACACACACACACACACACACACACACACACACACACTCTCGTGCATAGCCAATGGGAATACCGATTGGAGATTTAGGTGCAGGGGTCAGTGTGTCCCAATTTTCCAATGATTAACCTTAACAACCGGAAAATAATGAGTGCTGCAAATCAGGCAAATTGGAGCCATCTCTCAGATCTGTGTACAGGTATCTGTTGAGAGAGACTTTCTGTTAGAAAATGTGCAGCAGAGAAGTTAGCCACTACCTCATCCACATTAAAAAGGTTGTTTGACATCTAATACATGTTTTAAAGATAGTCAAAATTAATTGTACTGTATTGGCAAAGGTTCTATTACAATGCCGTTAGTAATTCATTTGCTGTCAGTAAAAAGTTTCATTGTTGACACAGTGTTCTCAGTATGGTCACAATGAAATACCTTCTAGGGATGTATCAACTGACTCTCCACAGGTATTCTTTGACCTTCTGAGTCCTTTACAATTTTTCTGCTTTTAGCTTTGATTTCAAATTTTTAGAAACAACAACGTTATTTTTTTTGTCAAATCCGGCCATTGCACACCATTTTTTACAATCCATTCAGTTAAAGCATCTTAGTATTTTAATCAACAGAACACTGAAGCTGCTTCACAGTTTCCATTATTAATACCTCCAGTGATTTTCACTAATGTCCATTGAAATTATTTTCTCAGAATATCTGGTGATCAAAATCACAAATCCTCCAAGAGGACACAACCTTGTCAAAGAACTTGGAGGCTTGGGTGCCTCAATGACTCAGAGAGCTATGTTGACTGGAGTCAGGGCCTTGTGCTTTGACTCTTGCTAGGGTCACTCATGCCACACAGGACAAAGGGTAGAGGCCAGACTAAGAGTGGTCCACCAGTCCTCCAAGTTTAAGTGTTCAGCTCAGGGCTAACAACCCTGACTGGTAACAAAAATGTTACGGGAATACCAATGAAGATGGAGGACCTTCATTGCTGCCCTAAGCGTCAGTGGTGCAATGGGCAGTAGGTAAGTAAGAATCACAAATAGGTGCCTTACTGAAGGCACACTTCATTAGTAATCGAATTGATAATCAAAGTTAATATTGTTGATCCAGAGAGTTTTTCTTCCATCAGAAAATGGCGGAAACATTCAGCAGGTCAGGTACATCTGTGTTCCTTCTTAATTTTTATTTCAGATGCCCAGCATCTTTTTTTTTAATCTTGTGCACTTTTAAAACTTTTCTCTCACTCCTCCTGAGCTACTAATGATGAACTTCTTCATCCTGCTGTAAGTTTTACCCAACAAAAACCAGACTGTACGAATGCTGGAACAAATAAAGAAAATGTTCAGCATACTTAGCAGGTAAGGCAAAGAAACAGAATTTTACATTTCAGGTTAGACTCTTGATTAGAACCTTCCTGTTTTTGTTCCACATTCCAGACATCTGCTGTGTCTCTGCTCCAGAACTCTTACCTTTCTCATTTACACATTACCACCTTGTATGGAATGGGCAAGTGGCGTTGCTTGCTTCCAGACCTTTCTTATATTCGAGCTTAAAGCTGCTTGCAGAAGAAAACTGCAGGTCTCAACATTCCTGAATTATGGCTGGCTCATCAAGCTTATTTGGTGAGCAGCTCAGTTACACAGTCCAAAATCGTCCCAGAGCTGAATCCCAGAGTTAGTTCCTTCCAAAAGTCCTGGTTACAGAGAGATAAAAAGTCAAAGACCCTCCTTTCCTAATTATTATTAAAGAAAGATCCTCAGAAGGCTAATATGGCTAAGGCTTCTATAAGCCAATAAAATCTACTGCCAATTGTAAATGAGGTTTATTAGCCATTGGCTGAGATACCAAAGGCTACCTATTGCTGGTTAGCTTCATCCCAGCAAGGAGTCAAGAGTCCATAGAAAGGAAAGGAAGAGGGAAAAATTAGTAAGATAGTGAACCGGAAGCATTTTAATATGAAACTAGAGACCTTGGATGCAGTGTAATTTTAAAAAAATCTAATTTATTACTTCAATGACAAAACCAACCCTTCGACTCAAATGAAAATAAAACAAGTTTTAGAAAAAAACTAGCACAGATGCTTAAGGAGCTGTGCTGTGCAGAAATCATGGTACTAGCTTGTGTAATCTACAGGCATTCAATGTGTTTGTGTTACTTGACAATCTATAAAAAGATTACAGCAGAATGTTAGGAAGTGAGTGGTAATTCTGAAAAAGTGTCATTAATGTTTCAGAAATGATGACTGCAGTTGTAGAAAAATATCCATAAGCACTGGCATAATTGAGCTAAGTAAGGGGCAAGATTTTAATCTATGCAGAGCCCTTTGACTTTGAGACCCAAGCGAGTGACGATGAAGCAATGTCCTGGGAAAGGGTAATCGCTACATTGTGGCTTTTCATAATAATTTGTTAAGATCATTCTCCTTCATAGGTATTATAAATACACCTTGGAAATTGTTTCCTTATTTGCATTTGCATTTTCAACAAGTGAATCAAAAAAAGAAGCTGTGATCTCTCAGTCACTGTTTCACCCCAGTTCTTGTAATTGTCTGCTTGATTAAAACAGTCTTCCTTGCTCTTTTGACAAGGTGCTGGTCAACTTCAGGTCAAGTTAATCAATTCAAAATCCATGGTCAGTAACTTCTTTCTCTCTCTCTTTATTACTTGAGTTACATTTGAACATATTTCAGAAAAACAGGTTGGCAAAATTGTATTCTGTACATGGAAGTTTGCTTAAACAAAAGATTTGCTTTTTCCAATGGGAAAAAAGGGCCAAGGCAACTTTTGAAAAGTCCTAAAAGGAAAATACTTTGAAAATGACTTTTGCTCTCTTACTTGCTTTTAACGTAGTTCTCATTGTACATGAGATTTATGTAATTTTATCAGTTATCATGAGATTTGACAGCTGTTTAAATGAAGCATTCTTCAAAAATGTGAATAAAATTAAATGACAAAGGTAATGCAAATTTATAAAAATTCTCCAAATTGGAATCAACAAGAATATTCTCTTGAAACACATCTTAAATATATTTGTCCAAATCTAGAGTGCAGCTTAACTTCAAAAAAATTTCAAATATACTACATGCTTCAACATACAATCAAATATTCCAACAAAAGCAGACCTTTAAATGAAATTAAAATAAGACAAATTTCAGAAGAACAAGCATAGATGTTCAAGGACCCAAAACTAACATTAAATCTTTTTTCTCTTCAGAAAATCTGACATCTGCATTCTGAAAGACCAATTGCATTTCTTAGTTACGCCTGTCAAAGGTTGAAAGGGCAGGTAATTACAATTTATGAATACATTTTTGACACATTCAGCTCTGTAAATGGGAATTTTCTGCACTGAGGCAGTCTATTGTCAGGAAACACAATTAACTCAAGTTTTTGCATGTTTCAGTTCTTGTACAGTTTTGTTCTGTTCATAATAGGTCAGACACTTGCTGAAAGTATTTAACTGACAGAACCTCTCGTTCTTCCAGTTACATGTAATGAAATAAAATCATTATTCTGCATTTTTAACTCCCTAACTACTAAATAAAATTTGAAGCTGGCAGCAGTCAAATATGTTTCCTACTGCATGATATATTTAACAGATTTAGCTGAATAATGTGGTGAAGAATAACAATAATGTCAAGCACAGTGATCATTTCTTTATTACAGCAGCATCTCATTATCATACCCTGCCTGACAGTCAAATTTATGGTATTAAAGAACTGATAAAGTTTAATAAAAAAATGTCTGTAATGATGTCTATATATCTTCATTTGAACTATAGTAATTTAAATTTTTTTTTTAAATCATACTTTATTTTCTGCTTATATAATGTCCATTTGTTGGGCACCTAGGAAATGGGTGTTACCTTTTCTGGTGGGTTAAAACATCTTTGCATTTTCCACCGGTGTCAAATCAGTTCTGACCTTTGTGAAATTCCTGATAGGACCACGTTCATTTTAGTTACCAATATTTTGTTGTGCAACAAAGACAGAAGGACACCAGACCTTAAGGACACCTCAACATCAGCAACAAAGACAGTATTTGCCATGGAGGCTGCAGGAGAGAGGGGGAGAACTTTCAGATTCACGCAGTGTGAGTATGCAGCATTGAGTAAGCTGGATGGAATGATCTAGGTGCTGGAGAGGAGTAGAGTGGGAAAAGGTATCACCCAAACAGTGATGCCATTAAACCACAACTGATGTCACAAAAACTTAAGGTGCAATGACTTGAATATCATTTGGAAGCAACTAGTCCAAGTTCATGATGGGCATAACTTCACTTAGAAACAACTGCCTGTGTGATCAACTTTGATTTTTGTGCACCTGAGAGCTTATGACACATAATGTATCAGTCTCCCAGTTCTACCTGATATATATGTCTTCTAATAGTGTACCTCCACGGCTGGGGTCTGGACAAGCAATACGTCTTGCGCGTCTGAAATGAGAAAGGCACAAGGGTTAGATCATAGTGATTGGAGAGACAGGAGTAAGGGGCATCTTTGAATCTGCTAGTTGTCAGAAGGCAGCAGAGGTTGTTATCCGAGGAGTCAGTAGGAGGGGAACAAAAGGATTAGAAATGTCAGACTGTCTTCTTCAAATGACTTTGAATGACTGACTGTAGTATGGGCAGTCCCATGATCACAAGTCATCATCTCTTTCAAATGATGGAACTACAGACATGATAGGACCCCTCCCTGTTGGGACCAGCCTTGTCCTGTAAGAGAACTAGAAGACTGTTTGTGAGTGTGGTGCAGTGTGTGGTTACATGATATGCCTTTGAAGCTGGAAATGTGTGTAAACTGTGAGATGTATGTGTATGAATGCTGAACAGACTGTGAATTTAGGGGCACAATAAAGTATTAGTGGAAGGATGGGATTTGTTGCTTTTTCCACTGATACTCACCACACTATTGAGATCTACAAACTGAGACCAAGACCTCAAGGTACCAATGTGGACACTAAATGTTTTGGCCACTTCCCCCACTCTCCCCCCCCCCCCCCCCCCCCCACCATTGTCTCTTCATTTTGGCTCTTAATAACGGTGGGACTTGAGTCTGTTAACCCACTCTCCAGGGAGAAGTAATGCACTAATAGGAAATGATCAAGACTGGCATGCATGCCCTTGCATGAGGAACAGAGACAAAATTAGTTTACAAATTTTAGTTTACAAGACAAATACAAGTTCTAGCCCATGATTTTACTGCAATTGAATCAGTGAATGTGTATCTTTTTAAACCATACACCAGAATTTAGACTCCATTGACATTTAAATTACCGAGCTAACATGCAAGTCTCAGTGGAATGATGTTTGCTTTAACTGGAGAAATAAACTTGAAATGATTAAGGACAAAAATGCATTTCAGAGAAAGGTAAGTGGAGGATGTGTCAGTCATTCAACAGATGATACAATATTTTCAAAAAAAGGAAGCAGAAATATGGTCACTTGTACCTTATTAAAGAGCTGATCCACCACAGTTAATAGGCAACTAATTCAAAATCTACTCCAATGTCTTGAAATGGCATTATGCTTAATCCACTTACACTAAGTTCTTTTATCAGGTATTTTAAAAAAGAATTAACATGTTCACATTACTGTGAACACACTAATGCCTTTAGTAATATCACAGACCGAGAGCTTCAGCATTTGAAGCATAGACAGGATAAATCATCAGAATATCTTTCCCAAAGTAGAAATAACAAAATCAAGCAGGCATTGTTTTAAGATGAGAAGGTGTTTTAAAGGAGGCAACTATTCACACAGAGAGTGGTTGTTATCTGGTTCATTACCTTTAAGAGGCATTTAGATAGGACCTTAAGGAGGTAAGGCTTGAATGGAAATAGGCCTAATGAGGGCAACTGTGATGGGTATAGATGGAGAAAAAGATCAGCAAGGATGTGGAGGGCTGAAGAGCCTGTTTTTGACTCCATAACTCTATCCACCATTGGACAGTTTTGGAATATAGAGATTCCAAATTAGCTGAGCTCATTTACAATGTTCATCATTCCTGAATCTTCAAAAGCAAGAAGTAATCACCTGGATGAGAAAGGTGAGGACTGGCAGTACCCACAAAGATAATGCCCTCAACAAAATCTCAGGGAATGAGAGGCAAGAAGAGGAAAAAATATATTAGTGTAATAACTCGCGTCTAAGTTTACAAGTATCTACTGGTGAAGTAATAATTCACTTCAAGCTTCACAGCTTTCATAAGAAAGATTAGATATGTGTGAACATGAAGTAAACAAAATAAACTCAGTAATGAAGATAATATTCTCACTATTATCATGTGATACCCTGTTTAATGGAGTAAGCAATATGCTCATAGCAAATGGGACACATTAAAGGAATTTAAAATCTTAAAAAGAGCAGAAATAAATATCTGAAGAAATAAAACCCTTCTTGAATTCCCTATGCAGTACATGACCAATATGTTTAGCTCTAATAAATTTTGAGTCAATGTCCTTATTAGTGCTGAAGGATTTCTACTTCTCTACTGAATTAGAATCAAGTTTAATATCTCTGGCATCAGGACAATGCAATACATTAAATATAAGAAAAAAAAGAATAAATAAATAAATCAATTACAGTAAGTACATAAATATATATTAAATAGTTAAATTAAAAATAGTGCAAAAACAGAAATTTATAAATGTGACGTAGTGTCCATGGGTTCAATGTCCATTTAAGAATTGGATGATAGAGGGGAAGAGTGGTAAATTCTGGAGTGGTAAATTCACTCATTTATTTATTATATTCATATAATAAATTTCTATGTTCAAGATTGACCAATCTTGATATAAAACATTAATTAAATCAATGCTACAAGTAGACAGCAGGAAACACTAGGAAGCCACATTGAACCCTACAACAAATTTTTGAGTAAACTTTGATAAAATGGTGTTTAATTCAGTTGGAAATGTTACAAATGCTGAAAATGTTTGAATATGATTTCAGGTTGACCACTTGAAAGAGAACATGCCTACCTTAGTAATATTACCAAAAAGCAGATTGTCATTGTTATTTGCAGGATTTTATTGTGTGCTAATTGCTGTTACTAATACAGTAAAACCAATTGCATTATGAGCAGTGAAAATCCATATATAATTGCAAATTTTTCTTTATAACCCATTTTACAATATCTTACAATACATAATTATATCAATTTATAACATTATTCTCACCCTACAGTCTTTACAACTGTGGGTTAACAGCCTTGTAAAAGCAGTCTGTGTAAAGGTCTTACTACCTTGATACTTCATGAAATTTCTATCCAATAAAACATGAATTGTAACAAAGGACTGTGGACCCAATTCTTTATTCAGGGTCTCACTGGGGCAGAATTTTATGAAGATGCATCCAGGGTGTATGGTAAATGTCTTCTTCCTGACTGCTGCAAAACAGCAGATCAATTGTCAAGTGTTCCTGACAGTGGCAGTTTGGAGATTTCAATAACCACATGATCTCAGCTATGAAAAAGAGAAACAATGTTTTTCCCAGAAGATGTTTGATGGGCTGAATATACTCCACCTGAATGAAAGATTCCTCAACTGTGGCATGATGTTAACAGATCATGGGAAGAAAAATCAGGAGCTATTCATGAGAACAAGTGATGTGTGTGTTGTGAGTCAAAAATCAAGTGAGAGAACAATTTTGCATAAGTTCAGGACAAAGTGAGATTCCAAGTTCCTGTGCAAGTGGAGCTGATAAACAATTCATCTCTGGTAATCAGGCACTTGCTTGAAAATCAATTTTACTTTGAGTCAAACGCAGAAATTACAAGTGAAACATAACTTGTAAAAGAATTTGCACTGAAAAATGTGATTTAACATCTGGAATGAAATTGGCCCAAAAACTCCACCCTAAATGTTGTCTCCCAGCAGAATTCTTTACTGCTGAAATAGTACAAAGAAATGAAATATGTGCTGTCACAGTGCTGTCACCTCTAACTTGATGAGGACAACATTTTCTAAACAGACCAGTCCATTGAATAATAAAGCATAAGACGCATGAGAACGAATTGTAAATTGGTAGAATGTATTGTTTCCATGTTGGTCAAAAGATCATTCCAGACTATGTCCATCTTCTTCAAGCTAATGCATTTAATAGTCCTGAAACACAAACAATAACTTATCTTTATTTGCAATTTAATTCAGTACTAGTGTCACAAACACCTACCAAAGAATTCATCCAACCAACGCTAAATTTGGGGAAACTACTTTCCATTGAGGGAGCTAAATCTGAAACAGTATTGCCCCCTTCAGTTCCATGGAACAGTGAACATTTCAATGTTTGCTAGAGGAATTGAAAGTAAAGTCCAGTAATGAACCCAGTAAGTCTGATTTTTGTGCAGATTTGAAGTACCTACTAAATGTGAAAAATACCTGGATTTTGGACCCTAATTTACACCCATCATTTTTGCACAGGTAGTCAGCTGTAAAACCAGGATTGTTGCTTGATTGGTCTATTAAAGCTTTTTTTTCCTTGGAGAGTTATCTGAAGAAGGAACAAAATTACCCAATAAACAGATGTAGCTAATATAACCTAAGACCCACACACTTTCCCTTTCTTATTTATATCCTCTTAATATCCACAGAAGCCTATTGCAGGCCAGTCAATGCACTCAGCCAGCCATTATGCAGCATAACATAGCGGGTAAATAATACAGCAGCTCTACGCAGGGATTGTGCTGTTATAAAAGAGAAGTTCATTATAGTTACTTTATCAGCAGTGGGTTTATTGGTGAATCCATGAGAGATATTCTGGTGAAACAGGAGCAGAAAGAAGCACTGCATCTTTCCATTAATAAGCTCTCTTCTGGGATCAGGCATTAGAGAGATTCAGCAGATCATAGAGCACCAGGGTATCATTTTTACATGATTACTCTAAATTCTTAGACCAGAGACTTAAGAGAAGGGTTCTTGCAAAGGCAGCTGAGGGAATTGTTAAATGATTGGCCTAGCACTTAATTCAATAATTTCTTTCTTTTCTCTCATTGATCAAGCTGGTTTGAGAAAAGTGATACTTTGCATATCTAGCTAAGTGCTATTAACAACCTCGGTCTGCGGTTTGTAGAAAAAAAATTGTGAGATCTTGCTGGAGAAGTAATTTGCTTCTCTCTAACCAATGATGGCTTGCACTTTATGCAAATTGGTATCCAGGGAAAACAAATCCTTTTCAATACATATGCATAGTTCATAAAAAAGACGGGGCTACAAAAAAAAAGAGATAAAGCTACGAGTCAGCAAAAGCCTTGATTCTATGGAATTTTATCTTCCCAAATTAGATGTTTGTAACAGATGATGTGTACAAGTGTTAACTTTGTTTTCAGCGGCTCCTGGCATACCATCAGTAGACATCACACAGATTATGTTTTAAGGAGCTGAACTGTAATAATAAAAAAAAGTGTCTGTGGGCTTCAGAGTGTTGTGTTCCATATGGTTAGGGAAGTGCAAAGTTATTGCGACAAGCATCTTGTGAAGCTCATTACCCGCCATGGTGTTAGATGCGAATAGCTGCGTATTGCTATAGGGTATGTACATGACATCCCACAGTCTGCAGATAGCAACTGGAAATGAAAGATAGGAAGGCAAAGTACTGCTTCGGGGAACATGTTAGACAAAACATCTGCTGGTATCAGAACAGTGAATTATCAGATCATTCTGGGCATGAATTTTTTATAATAGCACAATTTAAAGTTCGAAGTTTCAAAGTGACATTTATAAAAAGTTCTTTTTTTAATTGAATGTTGGTGAGGGGGGAGTGCAAGGAATTCATACACGTCCCTGTGTGTGTGACACGTATCAACAGCCATGCCTCTATTGACAGGAAGCTTCTTTCAATCATTTAAAAAGAGCCTCTGTTTAGCAGATTGTTTTCATGTAGCAATGTTTGATGTTGTGGCCAGTTTTACTGAGATGATGATTTGTTTGATTAAATAAAATGGATCATGGATTTTACATCTTTACATTACTTTTACACCTGAAGAAGGGACCTCAGTCGTCGTGGAAACAGACTGTTTCAATAAATCTTAACCTAATAAAAGTCATCACCTTTGTTCTCATTTTTAAAGGGCTCTTCAGGATCAAAACACTGTTAATAAAGAAGAGAATACCAAGGAATTCTTTCAGAGCCCCTTTTCCTAAAGAGACATTAATATCTCAGCTCTGGAGGTGCTGTTGTTTTAGGAAACCTGAGAGGTGCTTTACCCTTTGTGGGCTGAAGTTCTGCTACATTTTTCAGAATATGTGCAGATTTCTTCAAAAGCCACTGCAGAAGGCTTTGTTACATCTTTACAACCGTCAGACAATATTGCAGAATATCATTGATTTTGTAGCTCCCCATATTCAAAAATGATAGAAGTTTCTTTTTCCGTGAATCTCATTTCTGTTGCTTGCCCAGAGTTGTAATATGATTCATAGTTTATCATTATGATAAAGGAAAAATAGACAGTGCTGTGGGTTTAGCATGTCATGATATATCATTCCATAACATTTGAATATCCCTATGGGCTGTATTTTCCAATTTAATGATGCTGGTGCAGTCGCCAGTTTGAATGCAATGTCAACGCTTTGTACTTGCATTGTGAGGCAAAAGAAAAGGCAATCCCCAAATCTTGTATTATCCACTCCTTTAAATTCAGCCTAATAACAATGTAGTATAAGAAACTAAGCCCTTGCTCTGTATTGATGACCATGCTGGGAATGTCAGTAATTGAAATCTGAATGCTAGGGATGCGCGACATGTTTAAAATTTATTTTAATTTTTGCCTACCTGATTTCTGCTGAATTCAACACAGACACCACCAATTTAAATATTGGCATTATTTACAAAATGTATTTTTTTCTTTGTGTATTTACAGATCGGTTACACAAAAGGATAATATTAAAGTGGAGAGGATAGAAAACAAGGAGCCAATGCATAGGACGAATGCTGAATGACCCTGATTCAACTACTTCCCTCCCCATGCAGAGCAAAGGCTAGTGTCCAACAAGCAGGTAGCATTACCACAATCATTACTGAACCAAACCTTCTGCATTCCCTTGTGTCCAGCTTGACAATATGTTAATACTGGCACAGACTGCCAAATACCTTGCCCATTCTGAAGTTACGATTTTTATAAATGCTTTAAAAAGTCACAAACACAAACCAAACAACAAACCGCGGCTTACTTTAAAGGACAAAATTTGATTTAAGCTTCCTGTCATCCCTTTATTTAGTTTTTTTTCATTTTGCAGGGAGAAGATTCAAATTTCCAACAATTTGTTTGCTGACAAAGCATTAAATTTGACTTGTTCAAAATACTGTTGTAAACACGAACCAGAAAGAAGAGTAAAAAAACATTCAATTAATATGCATAAAAAACACAAAATTCAGAACTTTTATGATTTTGAAAGATTTGAAATGTATTTTTTAACAAGTATTGCAACAGTGTCTGTGATGATTACAGGTAATCGTTCAATCAAGATTTTAATGACTTTATGGTAGCTGTTACAATATTTCTTCTTGTTTCTAATGATGTCAACAAAGAGAAAATAATATATTGTGCAGAGAACTGTTTATTCCATACATTTGCATTGTAACAGCCCCAAATTAAACGAATAACTCCTTTACTTCATCATCTAAATCCAGACCCTGCTCTTCTGCAGCTCGAAGCTGACAGCTCTGCTTTGTTTTGTCCTCCTTCCTGAAAGTGAGAACATACATTACCTCAGGTGATGGAGAGATCTTCCCTGTTTATTATATACTGCATGGACATTCCATTTAAAACGTTGCTGATAACAAACAATCTTGTAAAGTCTTCGATTAATCACAGCTGGCAACGCTGAGCTGTTTGATGTTAACTGACATGCCTCCAGAAGCTCTCTTCACACCAGCAGTTCCACTAGCAGCCCAGAAAACAGATTGTCTGTGTGAATTAATCAGATGTTTCTGCATGTCATTAATGATGTGCAATATTTTTTACAATGTAATGCTTACTCTCTTATTACGTGGAATTAAAACAATTAGATGCCGGTATCTCAGTATAAATCTTTATTCTTTTTCAGAGAGGGAGGAAGGAAAGAATAATTACCTAGCCTCATGGAAAATAAAGCAGTTTTGTTGATGAATTTTAGTCCTCTACTTACTTTATTCTGAGTGTACTTGTCCCTTGCGGTTTTACTCTGGGATGATTTACAATGGGAAAGGTGACATTAAACACGTCATTGAGCATGCAAAGATGCTGCACTCAAGGCAGCATATGCTTGACTTTGTTAAAAGATGAATGCTGCCAAATCTGCAGGGCCCATTGTGATCTAGTCTCTGTTCTTTGTAAACTTTCTGATGGCTGCTGTGGCTCGCCGTTACTCTGAACAACAGAAGCAAATCTATTCATGATTCATGCCTATAGAGCCAATCTAAATTAAAAAGAGGCAGCATGTAAACTGTATTGTGTCTCCCCTCCCCCTATCCCCGGCTTCTCATTAGTACCTGTGTTCTCTTACCCATTTTGCATACAAAACCCCAAAAAAAGCTAACTCTTCTTATGCCCATTAGATTGAAGTTAAAAGTGTAGCCAAGGAGTAAAAGATTTCAGATATGTTGCTAAAATATTTATGATTAAATTCTGCAAGTACCTGCAGGTAAGTGGCAGATTTTTATCTTTATTTTCTAGTTGTTATGTTGATGAATGACTGCAGAGCTAAGTTTTCTTTTTCATCTTGCTGAAGCTGCTATGACCTAGATTCATAAGATAGTGCTGACACTAATGTCTGGACAAGACATGGGCAGCCTCCAATTGCACTGGTTTAAGTAGTTATAAAATATGACCCTCCACCCCCCTGAAAATGACAATGCTGAGAGAATGGATACCTGCCACTTATGTGATTTCTACAAATCAGTGCACCTGGAATCATTAATTTTTTCATGGAGTTTTAAATGTCGTTGAGCAAGACATTTTGGATCTTGCTCCTGGTATTTTATATCCAATTATTCTCTATACTGCAATAAAACTGGCAGTTTCGTTAAAGATGCCAAATATATTATCCCAGGCTCCTAATCATTAAAATCTTTCCTGATGTTGAGATATGTAAGAAAACTTACATTTTCAAGTTGTTAGATGCCAGACCAATAGCAAACCAGTATGAAACAAATTTTTGTAGGTAGTCAGAAAATCCATAATGGGTTGTAAACAAGGGAGAAATATTTATTAAAGAGTTCAGATCTAATTATTTTATTTGAAATTCATTTTGAGCTGCTTAATGTTAGGAATGAAAAATCACTTTCACACTACTCTTGTATGAAAATTGAACTTCTAGAATTACATTGCCTTTTTCTTCAAACAGGTGCAATACCACTGTTGTAAACTGAAATAGAAATTTTACCATATTCCATTTGCAAAAAAATATATAATCTTCTATACTCAATGCAGTAGAATGAATTGATATATACAATCAGAGAATACTGATCATGTACAATTCATACACCTACAAATACTTTCAGTCTTATGAAAATGACATATATCTATCTAAAATGTACAGATCCACAAAAATATCTTTTGTATAATATATACTATATTTTATATAATATAATTAGTACAATAGGTAAGAAGAAAAATCAATTGACTCACAATCTATACATATATAAACATATGCTCAAAGATTTAAATTATATACAGTAAATATTTAAATCTGTGTATTTTTATAGGTAGAAGAATTTCCATGTATATATATTCATACATGAATATCATTGAATCACAATGCTGTTTGTTCATTTAAACTGGGAAAGTAAATTCTTCACATTTCCCTTGGACATTATCTAACAATTTATTGTTTGTATGGGGGGAAATAACAGTGAGGTGAAAACCAATTCATACTGTTTTGAAATACATGAATTTTAATGAACAAAAATGAGCAACAATCTACCATAAAATATAAAGGAAAATATAATTCATATTTGTAAATGGGAAGTAATATAACATGCCCCAAAGAAAAATTAACCTTCTGAGTACTAAATTACTTTTGTAGGGCACAAAATACATTTTTAGTCAGATGGCATCTTCAAAATGAATTCCTGTATGTATTCCATACCGACATTATATAAACTTGTTTTTGAAAAATATAATTAAATAAATACATACATACATTTTCAGAAAATATAGAATAAAGTATCCAGGTGCATAGTTACTACTGCAGGATTTGTAGGGTTAACAAATAAAATACTTTTCTAAATTTTTTAACCTGTGATAGTTTGAGAAAAATGAATCTTATTCTTTCTGTTTACTGCTTAGATAATAAGAATATGTATTTTCCTTGAGTACCATCATTAAACATGTATTATAAGTATTCACCTAATAATTCCCCTAATAGTCTAATAATGTCAAGGGATGTCAGTGTTATTGTGATGGAACAAGAGATTGTATGCAGCTTTTCAAGGAAATTATCAAAAAGACTGCCGCTATTGTAGGATTCGATTGAATGATAGGATTTGTAAAATAATGGAACCTATTTTTTTTGTGAAAAGAGAAGCATCCAGAATCAAGTTCCGAAAGGAATGAAGTATCAGGCAAAACCTCATCTTGCCATTGATGATGTAATATTATCCATGTGCTGCCTTCATCTTGAATTTACTAAAGTAAGGATCTCAGTCTATTCTGTCAAAGTCTGTTCACTTACAGACCATCACTATGTATTATCATACGGTTTGTTTACAGCACTCTGCTTTTAATATAGCATGAAATATGGAGTTGTTTAAATTTGTTTGAATTAAAAGAAAAAGATCTCAGCTCTTAATTTACAGACCATGTGGCAATAAAGAATATTAAATAAAATCTGCAGTACTGGCAATTTGGTCCAATCAGCCTAGGCTCCCTGCATGTTTATTCCCCACATAAGGTTTCTATTTCATCTGAGTATTTGCATATAGTGCTTAAGTTTTTTCTGTCCCAGATAATTATCTGCCTTCTCCTTTAACTGCCTATCCTTTTCACCTCCGCCATTCCTTGTGACAGCAGATTCCAGATTCTCTTAACCCTTTGAGTAATGAAGTTTATTCTGAATTCCCTGTCAACATAAAATTATTTGAGTTGTAGATAGCAAGGAAAGCATTTAAAGATGCAGTGGGACATAGATCAGCTGCAAAGTTGGGGGCAACAGTGGCAGATGAAATTTAATCCAGACAAGTGTAAGGTAAAGTATTTCAGGAGGTCAAAGTCTGTTAGGATATATAAAGTAAATGGTAGGGACCTTAGGAGCATTGATTTTCAGAGGGACCATAGAGTGTAAACTCCCTGAAAGATGGATAGGTTTGTGAAATTAGTATTTGGTATGCTTGCCTTCATCGGATGAGGCATTACAGGAGGTGGGACGTCATGAGGCAGCTGTGCAAAACACCACACTTAAGAGTATTTTTTTTAAATTGAGTTTTTAAAATTGAATTTATGTGCAATTTATTGTAATTAGTAATAAATAGTATGTACAACATCTATCCTTCCAGTTGCCACAGCATTGGAAAGATATGGTAGCACTTTTAGGAGCACACAGAGGATAAGTGGTCAGAATCTTTTTCCCAGGGTAGTGGAATTCAGAATACAGGAGACAGTGAACATTTGGGACAAACTGTCAGAGGAAGTACACACATCTACTATTATAATGCTTAAAAAGCATTTGAACCGGTACTTAGATAGGAAAGGATTAGAGGGATACAGGCAAACACGGGTAAATGGGATCCATGTGGATAGGCATCATAGTTGGCATAGATGAAGTGGACTGTAAGGCATATTTCTGTGCTGTAGAATTATATGCATTTATTAGTAATTATTCTACTGTATGCATGAGCACCAGATTAAACTCATCCACAAGTGGAAACAGCTTTACTATGTTGACTGTTTCAAAATCCTTCCTGATATTTGATAAGGTCTCATTTCTAGTATATAAGTATCGTACACAGCAAATGCAGTGCCTTTAAATTGGCATCAATTTAAATATAGAACAGAAACAGAAGTAAAATAATGGAAACATATTCTTTAAATTACAAGTGGTTCCATGATGAAGAGAAATATTTATGCCAAAAATGTGGCTGCTTTTCATACAAGTGAAGACGTACAGGAAGGTTGTGTTAATTAAACTGCAGATACTAAAAATCTGAAATAAAAACAGAACACTCAGCCAATCGAGCCACACCTTTGGAAGGAGGAACAGTGTTAATTTTTCAGGTCAAAGACCCTTCATCAGAACACATCGATTATTTAGTTTTGTCATGTGCTTTAATAAAAAGAACACGAAAAATAACACTAGCAATTGCACTTGTATCCCCTAAGGGCAGAAGCAAATAAAATAAGCATTGTAGAAAATACCAAAATAGGTAGAGTGCCAATACATCTAAGGCTGAGGGACTAGAAGAGGTTCCAGAGCTGGCTATTTGAAAGGTATTGTTAAAATCAGAATGTCGCTAAATCAAGAACCCATTCAGACTAGCAAACACAGGGATGCTGGGAGAATGAACACTGTGCAGGGCGAGTAGATGGGCAGAAGATATTTGGATGACCCATGTTTATGAGAAATAAAACAATAGCTGCTTTCCAGCTCAGAGATGACAAAGGTATGTTTGAGGGTTTCAGTAGCAGACCAACTGAGATGTGGGGTGGAGTCACAGAGGTGATAACAGCTTATCTTGGTAATTTGGCATGCATTCGTGAACAGAATCTCACTGTAGAGTCAAATATGGTACCAAGATTGCAAGAGACTGGGTCAAATGGGGAAGAAGTCAGTGACAAGAGAATGGTTTCCCAGCTTTGAACTGCCAAATGTTATTTGTAAGAAGTATTTGTTCAGTTAGTACCAGGTAATGGAGGCATTCAAAGAGATATGGTGATGAGATGAAGCTATCCGTCATGAATACGGCTGGAAACTGACACTGTACTTTAAGATGATGTTGCCGAGTCCTAGAGAATAAGGGAGGCAATGAAGCAGCAGTGAGAAAAGAAAGCACATGATTCTCCTACTATGAACCAGAATGAGAAGAATTTAGGTCAGCGTACAAAGCATGGTGTATGATTTTCATCTTAGAGATCCATTCACAGATACATAAACAACACAATTGTCTACAGCAGTTGTAGCCAATGCAATTACTGCCAACATGGTGCAAGGGCTGCTTCCTGCCATCGCTGAGACAACCAGTGAGCCAATGTGACTGACCCAGCCTGCCTGACTGCTGCCACTGGGGCTGCTTTGAGCACAGTCCCCTTCATCCCATCCCTGGTTGCCATCAATCTAACTAAAGTGGCAGCAGACAGATGCTAGCCTTTGCAAAGATCAAATCCATGACTTAAGGGCTCTTCGCCAAGGAGCAGCTCAGTCAGCACCAAGCTTGGGCTGCAGCAATCACCTCTGTTACATCACTCCAGCTCTCTTCATTTGTACAGCCATGACAGTCAGAACATTTTCAGTGCACTGTGCAAAGGCCAATGATTTTATTTTTAATATTAGTTGTGACTGCCTTTAATCAATTATAACTGAACTCTTCCCTGCATGGGATTCTTCACTCCCCTTTGATAGCCATTAGTATTCCAGTATGTTAACAAAATATGACATGGTAAGAGATATGTAATTAATAGTGGACATTTCTGGTTGTCTTCATTTTTTTATAAACACAGACATTGTTATCAGCATATGTGACTTCAGTGTTACTCTGTGCAATGGTTATTGCCTTTTGCCAACAGGCTCCTGAAGCAGTGTGAATAACTTCACTCACTTCAACACTGAACTGATTTCACAACCTATGGATTCACCTTCAAGATCTCTACAACTTGTGTTCGCAGTGTTATTTAGTTACTTATTTATTTATTTTTATATTTGCACAGTTTGTCTTCTTTTGCACATTGGATGTTTGTTAGCTTTCATGTGTAGTTTTTCATTGATTCTATAGTATTTCTTCGTTCAGCTGTGAATGCCTGCAAGAAAATTAATTTCAAGGTAGTATATGGTGACATATATGTACTTTGATATTAAGTTTGTGTGTTATAATTAAAATCAGCCAATTGTTATAATTGTTATTTAATCTTTGCATATTTTCGGCCTTGGAACTTGTGCTAACGTAACAAAACCATCATGTTGGGATGTGGCTGTGAACGTACGTACAAGATAATGTATTCTTTCTTTAAAATGAATGGCAAACTAAAAGGATGACTAAGAACATTTTAAAAAATCAGTTAATCATTCCTTGTGACTAAGTAAATTAAGGTCTAATTTTTGTCCCAGATCTGGTTTAACTCAGTGATCACCTATTCATAAGCACTTCAGATTTCATTGGTCATCTGGAGCTTATTGCCCTGTACATTTTTCAAGTAATTTACGACAATAAAAAGATCTTTCAACATAATCATATGTATATCTCAATATGACTATGTGATGAAACAGAGTATTACTGGTAAATATTAAAATAACAAATCAAATTTACCAACAGTTATTGTTAGATCGCATATATACTCCCCTGCTTATTCATTTTAATGCTAAGTATCTTCTTAAACTCCCTTCATTTTCCTCCTATTCAACAAAAAAGATGAGATTCTGCCTATCTGACTAATTTTATATAATCACAAGATCATAGAATCATATAGTTTTGATAAGGGCCATCTGGCCAGCTTGTCCATGCATTCTTCCATGTTAACCTATCAGCCAGCACTTGGTTCTTAGGCTTCTATGCCTAAGTAGTTCAAGTGTCCCTCTCTAACAGAGGTCCCTATGGACCCCTCAGTTAATGGTAGGGGTCCATGCCGTAAAAAGAAGGCTGGGAACCTCTGCTCTAGAATCTAGACACTTTCCAAGTGTTGTCATCAACCCAGATTCAATTAATACCTCAAGCAGGTGCTTGTCACTCTTTGGGTAAAGAAGGTACCCACCACTTCCCCTCTGAATCTCTTCCCCTTTACCCCAAACCTATGACCTCTAGTTTATATATCTCAGATTTCCCCTTAACCTCTTCTGCTTCAGGGAGCAAAGTCATGGCTTCTTGTCATAACTACACTGCATCCTCTCCAGTGCTAGCACATCCTTCCCATATTTTGGTGAGCAGAGCTACATACATGAGCTTGATCAAGATTTCATAAATTGGGAGCATAACCTCTCTGCTTCTGTATTCTATGCTTTGACTAGTGATTAGGCTAGTAGATGGGTTGTTGTGCAGAGTGGCTCATTGAGCTGGAAGGGCCTGTTCCTTACGGTATCTCTGAATAGATAATTAAACTCCATCTGTCATTTTTCAACTCCTTTCACCAAAACACCGAGATCTTTGCATCATACACAAAATGCTGTAAGAACTCAGCTGATCAGGAAGCACCTATTGAGATGAATACACAGTTGACATGAGATGTCGTCTGTGTGTTGCTCTAGATTTCCAGCATCGGCAGAATCTCTTCAGATTGAGATCTCTCTGCAGCCCAAGACTCAACAACTCCACCAGTCTTCATGCCGTCCATCAAAGGACTGATCTTACCTCCAACATCCAAGTTACAAAGAAGGATCCCAGCACCATGGGCCACCACTAATCAGAGGTCTCTATTTCCAAAAATAATCCTTGACCATCACTTTTCATTCTTACAGATAAATAATGACTTTGAACTCTTCTGCTTTGAGTATTTCACACTACACTAGAGGTTCCCAATCTGGGGTCCACGGACCCCTCGGTTAATGGTAAGGCTCCTGGCAGAAGAAAAGGTTGGGAACCATGGCACAAATCAAATGTAGGCTTATCTGCAAATAGATGCTGCCAATCTAACTTTATCTGGTTCCTTAACTTAATGAAATTGGCCTTACACTTATTTAAGATCTTTATCACTTGGGCATCTCTATTCTTTTCCATAACGGCCTTAATATATATAGAGTTATGGTCACTAGCTCCTAAATATTCCTCCAGTGACCCTCCCTCCATTTCACAAGGTACATTCCAAGGTAGGGTCTGGTTATGCTTCTTCCCTTTTTGCCTTATCTATATAGTGCATCAACAAGCTCTCCCAGATACAGCTCAAAAATTCTACCCCCTCTGAGCTTTAAACATGAACTCAATGCCAGTGAATATTTGGGAAATTAAAATCCTATTTTTATTGCATCTCTTTGACATCTGCTTACATATCTTCTCCTGTCTCCTGTCAGCTGGTGGCAGGCCTGTAATACTCTCCCAGCAAAGTGACTACACCCTCTGTCTTTCTAATCTCTATCCATACGGCCCCTCATTTAAGGGCCCTTCTAGAGTATCCTCCCTCATTACAAAAGTAATAGATTCTTGACTATCATTGAAATATATCCTCCTGATTTATTCTCCCCTGTCTTGCTTGAAAATTCTATATCCAGGGATATTGATTTGCCAATCCTGCCCAACCTTTAGCCATGTCTATAATAAAAAAAATGACTTCTTCTCTGCTGCTTCCTTCCTTTCCTAAAATAGTTAAATATCTCAAATAAACCCAAATCCAAATCCCAATTCCATATCTTCTCCAATCTCTCAAATCTTTCTTCAAGTACCCTCCTAACTCATTGGACCTTTGAACACCTGAACAGCACTCCTGAATCTATCCCAAACTGTTGACCATGCAGTCTCCCTTCCTAATTCCCTTGTTGGCTGATACTCCTAAAAGTTCTCTTTGTTCAAGTTGTGTAATTTCACATTTTATACTGTTACCCTCAAAAGGATCTACTACTTTCCCAGTGAATATGATGAATAAACTCTGAACATGAACATATGGTTGGCACTTTGGGCTCTTTGGGCTGCAGGAGCCTGTTACCGTGCCGTATCGCCAAAAAGTATGGTTTACTTGCTGATAGAGGTTGAAAGTATATTTCTTAGCATGCGTTTCTGCTCAGTCTTAGGTTTGGTTTTGGATTTGTTGAAGGATGTTCTACTTCCCTATTGAGCAGTACTGAACTATCTAAAAAGACATTCTTTCATGGGTAAGGCCCTTCTAAACATGAAGAAAAAAATCAGAAATAATTTCTTTGTCATTAAATAGAAATTCAAAAGATCAGAAAACCTCAGGTCATTGCAACCCCAGCACATCAGGGTACCTCACTAGCAAATACCTTTGTGAACCTGACAATATTCATATTTGTAGTATGCCAGTTACATCTGTAGAAAGTCTTGGCATGGAGCCACACAGCTTGCCTGCAGTTAGTCTGCACAGCTAAACTTGAACACGATTCCTGCAGAGACCAGCACTCGTACCTGTCTGCCGCAAAGAGGACAGGTTTAGTCAATTGTCAGCCAGCTCATTTATAACCCTGTTCTCTCCAAGAAAAAAGAGCTTGAAAGTCTCTCTTTAACCCATTAGTGTGAGCTATCTTAATGACAGGTACTGGCTTGAAAAGCAAATAAGGTAACTCTAACTCTGTTGACAGATACTTCAATATGGTTGGTAATTTTCTATAAATAAATATTCCTCAACTGGTTCTAACTTTGCAACTGTGTGATTGCACAGAAACCAGAGAAAGGTGCATACAGGAACGAAAGCGGGGGTGGGGAATAGACATCTTTTGTGGTATTTGAACTACTAAATAGAGGCAATGTAAAAGCGACCTTAAATAGAAGATTATGAGGTATTAAAGAGCATTGAAATTTTTGTCTATATTGCACCTTTAACATTAAAAAAATCCCAAGGGTATTTGCAGGAACGTATCAATCAAAATTTGATGTGAACCATTAAAAGACTAGTCTAGCAGGCAGATGTTATTAAATGAGAGAAGCAAAATGGTTTGCGGAGGGAGTTACAAACTTAATGATGGTTAAATTTGGCGATAACCAAGAGACTAAATTTGGAAGTTCATTGGTTGGTCAAGGACTTCTCACAGGATTGAAGGAGGTTACAGAGAAAGTGGGGTGGGCCGAAGATCAATAATGGATTTGAAAACAGAGGTTATTGTTTTAGTATCAAGATGCTACCCACAGGGAAACAATGAACATCAATAAACACAGAACTGATGAGTGAATGGGCCTTACTGCAAACTAACATAAAGATCAGAGTTTGGGACAGTTTCATATTTACCAAGAGGGAATAAAGGGAAGCCACCCAGGCGTACAGTAAATTGGCAACTCTAGAAATAACAAAGACACAGATCGAGGCTGAAATGAAAAGGTAAGACACAGGGTCCTCCAACAATCACCTTAAAATATAAGATTATATGGATTCATGTCTATACTTCCATCACCTGCCCCTCCAAATTTAACACATTTGAGTACCTACAGATGCTTGGAATGATGTAATAAATGACGTAGGTGGTGTTGTAAACAGGCAAGCTGAGTTTCAGAAAGTTAATAGAGGTTTAGAGTCACCAGAGAGAGAACTGCATTTGTAATAAAGTGAAAGACAATGACCAACTTTCCCAGTTCTCTCCCAACCAGTGCTGGATATGGAAGAAGTAGCTCAATGCAGTCAAGGGGTGTGGTGGTGAGGTAGAGCTCGGAGTTGCCAGCATCCTTATCAAAAATACTGCCGTGTTTTATCTGAAGATTTTGAAAGGCAGGAGGTAGATAAGAATTTTTGGTGGGGGGGTGGACTGAGGTAACAACTCAGGCGTGGGTAGAAAATTCAACCTTTCCGTGTCAGGCCACAACTGGAAAGATAGAAATGAATCTTAATGAATAAATCCTATTAGGACCAGTCTTGGGGATAAGCGATTCTATTGGAGGTAAGTGTTGGACATGGGAGAGAGTGGGTGATGGAGAGATGACTAATAGTCCTGACGAAGGGTCTCAGTCCGAAATGTCAACAGCGCTTCTCCCTATAGGTGCTGCCTGGCCTGCTGCATTCCATCAGCATTTTGTGTGTCTTAAGTGGAAAGTTTGATCAGGATGAATCCCACAGAAACAACCAAGGATCAAGCAACAATTGGAATCAAGTCCCAGGTAGGACATTGATGTAAAACTTGTTGTGATTGTAAGGCTTGGTGGAGGTTTAAGAAGTATTATGACGTATCATTCAACCTACCCCTGTTACATTGATTGGATCCTGGAAAACATGAAGTCCATGTTGGGAAAACTAATTTTAAATTCCTGTTAAAATTTCTTTGGATCATTTTAGCTTAGCATAATGCCTCTGAGAAGGTGTTCCTTGCACACACCCTGCAGGACATATAGAGTCAGTTATGTGAATTTTGAAATTTGTACCTAGCTATTCACCCTTGAAGCATCTATTCTTGGGGTTAAGTTTTCCCCTGAAAGCCTTTAGTTTGAGTTAACAGCTCTGATCTGGATACACAGATCCCCATGTACCAAAGGAGCAGTCGTGCCAAGACTTTACTAGCTATATAATTGTCCATCACTGTTTTAAGTTTAAAAATTTATAGTTATTTTATAGCCAAAGGGTTCCTTAAAAATCTAAGGTACTCAGTTTCTAAGAGTCAATATTTCACTCATCTTCAGGTTAGAAAGATGGCTGCTTTCTTTGTTAAATGAGAAAAAAAAAGAAAGAGGTTATCAAATCACATCAGAAGAACTGATGCTAGCGCTCACCTCAGGAAGACTGTAATATAGACTGATGTGTGTGTTTAAGTATTCCACGGAGATTCCTCTTTCCTTCCATAGGTTTCTATTTTGATGTTGTGTCATTCTTTTGGCCTGATTGCAGTAACAAATAGAATTTGGTATATTCACTGGCAGTACAAAAAATTGTCTCAGAATTCAGTGGATTCCAGTTAATTTGGCCATAATCAGGGCAGCCACTTATTTGCATCAACTCTTAAAAAACCAAAACTAACTGAGAAAATAGCTGAGATACCCTTCATTTACTTGTGATAGTACATTGCTTAATTGAAGCAGGAGACAGTTGCCCAATAGTTTCTAAATAGTGCCAGTCTTGTGCACACGTTCTGGTCATTAGACACTGCATCGTGCTTAGAGTGAACAGTTTTTAAATAACTGCAGTTATGTGTATTTGCGTTCAAAAGTAGTGGTTTTTGTCACTGATAGTTGGCAAAATAAACAGTTCTGAAGTGTTTTGCTCACTATAGCTTCAAGCATTCAGGCTTGGTGATGCCAGCAACAGCTGGGAGTGAAAATGAAACTATTTCACTAGTTCAGCAAGTTAGGTACTACAATGAATTTGAAGGTACAGTATTGACAATCAGGATCAAGTACTTTACCAGCGTATATGATGATTAAACTCTTCTTGGGCTTCAAGTCGGGTACAGGCAGCAATTATAACTAATGTTTTGATGACTAACTCTGCTACCCTCTTCAGAGATGAGTTTGTCATCAAAACGTCAGTTATAATCGATAACTGTACCTGGCTTAGAGCCCAAGAAGAGTTTATTCACTCTGAATGTTCTAATGAAAATGAAAATTTGGAGGATGCAATTGATGAAAGCTTTGAATGAAGGCAGTCCATTATTTGCACTAAGTGTCTGCACAGATTTTGTTCATTTATAGTCTGACACTGAATCTGAATGCACGAAGTGTCAGAAATAAGTTGGATGAGCTTGAAGCTCAGGTGCAAATGGGTAACTATGATGTTGTTGGGATAATGGAGACATGGCTGCCGGGAGATCAGACCTGGGAAATGAATGTACAAGGGTATACGTGCTATCGTAGGGACAGAAATGTGGGCAGAGGGGGTGGGGTGGCCCTGTTGGTGAGGAATGAGATTCAGTCCTTTGCAAAGGGGGACATAGGATCAGGAGAAGTAGAGTCTGTGTGGATAGAACTGAGGAACAGTAAGGGCAAAAGGACCCTAATGGGTGTTGTCTACAGGCCACCAAACAGTAGCATGGATATTGGGTGCAAGTTGAATAGGGAGTTAACATTGGCATGTGGCAAAGGAAATGTCGCAGTAGTTATGGGGGATTTCAACATGCAGGTGAACTGGGAGAATCAGGTTGGTGCTGGACCCCAGGATAGGGAGTTTGTAGAGTGCCTAAGGGATGCATTCTTGGAACAGCTTGTACGAGAGTCCACCAGGGACAAGGCTATTCTGGATTTAGTCTTGCGTAATGAACAGGATTTGATAAGCGATCTTGAAGTAAAGGAGCCATTAAGAGGTAGTGACCATAGTATGATAAGTTTTTATCTGCAATTTGAGAAGGATAAAGGCAGATCGGAGGTGTCAGTGTTGCAGTTGAACAAAGGAGACTATGGAGCCATGAGGGAGGAGCTGGCCAAAGTTAACTGGACGGATATCCTAGCAGAAAAGACAGTGGAACAGCAATGGCAGGTATTCTTGGGAATAATGCACAAGGTGCAAAATCAGTTCATCCCCCAGAGAAGGAAGGATTCAAAGGGGGGAAAGGGGCCACAGTGGTTGACAAAGGAAGTCAGAGATTACATAGCATTTAAAAAAAGTAAGTATGACAGAGCTAAGGTGAGTGGGAGGACAGATGGTTGGGAAATTTTTAAGGAACAACAGAACTTAACTAAAAAGGCAATACGGGGAGAAAAAATGAGGTACGAACGCAAGCTATCCAGGAATATAAAGAAGGATAGCAAAAGCTTTTTTAGGTATGTGAAGAGAAAGAAGATAGTTAAGAACAATGTTGGGCCCTTGAAGAATGAATTGGGTGAAATTGTTATGGGAAACAGAGAAATGGCAGAAGAATTTAATAAGTACTTTAGATCTGTCTTCACTAGGGAAGACACAAGCAATCTCCCAGATGTATGGATGGGCCAAGGACATAGGGTAACAGAAGAAATGAAACAGATTGACATTAGGAAGGAAATGGTGATGTGTAGACTGATGGGACTGAAGGCTGACAAATCCCCAGGTCCAGATGGTCCGCATCCTAGGGTACTAAAGGAGGTGGCTCTGGAAATTGTGGATGCATTGGTAATCATTTTCCAATGTTCCTTAGATTCAAGATCAGTTCCTGAGGATTGGAGAATGGCTAATATTATCCCACTTTTTAAGAAAGGAGGGAGGGAGAAAACAGAGAACTATCGTCCTGTCAGCCTAACATCAGTAGTGGGGAAGATGCTAGAGTCCATTATTAAAGATGAAATAGTGGCATATCTAGATAGCAGTGATAGGATTGAGCCAAGCCAGCATGGATTTACTGAGGGAAAATCATGCTTGACTAATCTATTGGAGTTTTTCGAGGATGTAACCAGGAAGTTAGACAAGGGAGATCCAGTGGATGTAGTGTACCTCGATTTTCAGAAGGCATTTGATAAGGTCCCACATAGGAGATTGGTAGGTAATATCAGAGCTCATGGCATTGGGGGGGAAGATATTGACATGGATAGAAAACTGGTTGGCAGATAGAAAGCAAAGGGTAACGGTGAATGGGTGTTTCTCGGAATGGCAGGTGGTGACTAGTGGGGTGCCATAGGGCTCAGTATTGGGACCACAGCTGTTTACAATTTACATCAATGAGTTAGATGAAGGCATTGAGAATAACATCAGCAAGTTTGCTGATGATACTAAGCTGGGTGGCAGTGTGACATGTGATGAGGATGTTAGGAGAATTCAGGGTGACTTGGATAGGTTGGGTGAGTGAGCAGATACTTGGCAGATGACGTTTAATGTGAATAAGTGTGAGGTTATCCACTTTGGGAGTAAGAACAGGAAGGCAGATTATTATCTGAACAGTGTAGAGTTAGGTAAGGGAGAAATACAAAGAGATCTAGGAGTCCTTGTTCATCAGTCACTGAAGGTGAATAAGCAAGTGCAGCAGGCAGTGAAGAAGGCTAATTGAATGTTGGCCTTTATTACAAAGGGAATTGAGTACAAGAGCAAGGAAATCCTCTTGCATTTGTACAGGGCCCTGGTGAGACCACACCTGGAGTCTTGTGTACAGTTTTGGTCTCCAGGGTTAAGGAAGGACATCCTGGCTGTCGAGGAAGTGCAGCGTAGATTCACAAGGTTAATTCCTGGGATGTCCGGACTGTCTTATGCAGAGAGATTAGAGAGACTGGGCTTGTACACGCTGGAATTAAGGAGATTGAGAGGGGATCTGATTGCAACATATAAGATTATTAAAGGATTGGACAAGATAGAGGCAGGAAATATGTTCCAGATGCTGGGAGAGTCCAGTACCAGAGGGCATGGTTTGAGAATAAGGGGTAGGTCATTTAGGACAGAGTTAAGGAAAAACTTCTTCTCCCAGAGAGTTGTGGGGGTCTGGAATGCACTGCCTCGGAAGGCAGTGGAGGTCAATTCTCTGGATGCTTTCAAGAAGGAGCTAGATAGGTATCTTATGGATAGGGAAATCAAGGGATATGGGGACAAGGCAGGAACCGGGTATTGATAGTAGATGATCAGCCATGATCTCAGAATGGTGGTGCAGGCTCAAAGGGCCGAATGGTCTACTTCTGCACCTATTGTCTATTGTCTATAGTCAATCAAAAGAACACAGCAGCGTACACTGGATGAATTCATGCAATAATAACTATTTGGAACTACTATACAGTTTTATAGTATTATAGTAACATTGGTAGTGTTCTAATTTATTCTATACTTCATTTAAATACATAATTTGCTACTTAGTTAAATGGTAGTTTGTCATTTTTATACCTTTTCAATTATTTCCATGAAACTTCAGCCAAATGGGGCAGCCACTTGATTGGGCCAAAATATCCTCATCCCGAGGTATCTCGACTGTATTTGATCTGTGTTTTTTTTAATTTATTAAGCAATACAGTACTGAGTAGTCCCTTCTGGCCCTTTGGACCACTCTACCCCAGCAACCCCTGACAATCTGTTTAATTCTAACCTAACCACGGGACAATATACTCTGGCCAATTAGCCTACACAGTACGTTTTTTGGACTGTGGAAGAAAACCAGAGGTCACAGGGAAAATCCACACATTCCACAGAAACTTCTTACAGAACAGTGCAGAAATTGAACTCCAAATGCCTGGATGCCTCGAGCTGTAATAGCATTGTGCTAACCACTACAGTTCTGTGGTTTTTGTAGTAACCATATCCCTACACCATCAAACACATAAGCAAGTGGATGTTAACTGTGAACTTGAGTATACATTCTTAAACTATTGCTTCAGAAATTCCCAGTTGCTATCATGTGATATACTTACAGACTTGCATGTAATCTGCATTGTAATCTGCCCCAGATGTTCTTTCTATTAAAGTGTATGTCCCATACAGAATGATCAATGTATCCAAATAGTGATGAATTTCTGAGCCCAAGTATCTCCTGACCCATCAGGACCATTACCAGGTCATCAGGGTTTACTTCCTTGTCTAAGGAACTTTGATTAAATGGAAGACTTGATTGAAGCCAATGCCAAGCCTAGCTTGCTGAAATTTCATGGTCCAATGATGTACCACTGCATTCAAATCACTCCAGAGTAGCAATGCAATTGATGAAATAAGGTTTGGGGTGGGTTAGCTACTCAACTTCAGAGCAAACTAAAATGAGTTATAATACTGACTCATTTGCATTAAGCAGGAATAGCTGAAGCTAAAGGAAGCAATGCACTACAGGCCCTCATTTCCTTCTAGTTAAAACAGAATTAGTTTTGACACCAGCTGTGGAAAGAAAAAACCCACATACTGAATGAGAAAAGCCAGCAGTGGAAGAAATGGAACAAAGTAAGTACACTGTACATCTGTTGTCATTGGGATCAACACAAAGTGAAGCTGAACGCAACTGGGTCGGCATACACCCGTTCCATTGATTGTTAATGTCAATAGACAATAGACAATAGGTGCAGAAGTAGACCATTCAGCCCTTCGAGCCTGCACCGCCATTTTGAGATCACGGCTGATCATCTACTATCAATACCCGGTTCCTGCCTTGTCCCCATATCCCTTGATTTCCCTATCCATAAGATACCTATCTAGCTCCTTCTTGAAAGCATCCAGAGAATTGACCTCCACTGCCTTCCGAGGCAGTGCATTCCAGACCCCCACAACTCTCTGGGAGAAGAAGTTTTTCCTTAACTCTGTCCTAAATGACCTACCCCTTATTCTTAAACCAGGCCCTCTGGTACTGGACTCTCCCAGCATCTGGAACATATTTCCTGCCTCTATCTTGTCCAATCCTTTAATAATCTTATATGTTGCAATCAGATCCCCTCTCAATCTCCTTAATTCCAGCGTGTACAAGCCCAGTCTCTCTAACCTCTCTGCGTAAGACAGTCCGGACATCCCAGGAATTAACCTTGTGAATCTATGCTGCACTTCCTCGACAGCCAGGATGTCCTTCCTTAACCCTGGAGACCAAAACTGTACACAAGACTCCAGGTGTGGTCTCACCAGGGCCCTGTACAAATGCAAGAGGATTTCCTTGCTCTTGTACTCAATTCCCTTTGTAATAAAGGCCAACATTCCATTAGCCTTCTTCACTGCCTGCTACATTTGCTCATTCACCTTCAGTGACTGATGAACAAGGACTCCTAGATCTCTTTGTATTTCTCCCTTACCTAACTCTACACCGCTCAGATAATAATCTGCCTTCCTGTTCTTACTCCCAAAGTGGATAACCTCACACCTATTCACATTAAACGACATCTGCCAAGTATCTGCCCACTCACCCAGCCTATCCAAGTCACCCTGAATTCTCCTAACATCCTCATCACATGTCACACTGCCACCCAGCTTAGTATCATCAGCAAACTTGCTGATGTTATTCTCAATGCCTTCATCTAAATCGTTGATGTAAATCGTAAACAGCTATGGTCCCAATACCGAGCCCTATGGCACCCCACTAGTCACCACCTGCCATTCCGAGAAACACCCATTCACTGCTACCCTTTGCTTTCTATCTGCCAACCAGTTTTCTATCCATGTCAATGTCTTCCCCCCAATGCCATGAGCTTTGATTTTACCCACCAATCTCCTATGTGGGACCTTATCAAATGCCTTCTGAAAATCGAGGTACACTACATCCACTGGATCTCCCCTGTCTAATTTCCTGGTTACATCCTCAAAAAACTCCAATAGATTAGTCAAGCATGATTTACCCTTGGTAAATCCATGCTGGCTCGGTCCAATCCTATCACTGCTATCTAGATATGCCACTATTTCATCTTTAATAATGGACTCTAGCATCTTCCCCACTACTGATGTTAGACTGACAGGTCGATAGTTCTCTGTTTTCTCCCTCCCTCCTTTCTTAAAAAGTGGGATAACATTAGCCATTCTCCAATCCTCAGGAACTGATGCTGAATCTAAGGAACATTGGAAAATGATTACCAATGCATCCACAATTTCCAGGGCCACCTCCTTTAGTACCCTAGGATGCAGACCATCTGGACCTGGGGATTTGTCAGCCTTCAGTCCCATCAGTCTACTCATCACCGTTTCCTTCCTAATGTCAATCTGTTTCATTTCCTCTGTTACCCTATGTCCTTGGCTCATCCATACATCTGGGAGATTGCTTGTGTCTTCCTTAGTGAAGATGGATCTAAAGTACTTATTAAATTCTTCTGCCATTTCTCTGTTTCCCATAACAATTTCACCCAATTCATTCTTCAAGGGCCCAACATTGTTCTTAACTATCTTCTTACTTTTCACATACCTAAAAAAGCTTTTGCTATCCTCCTTTATATTCCTGGCTAGCTTGCGTTCGTATCTCATTTTTTCTCCCCGTATTGCCTTTTTAGTTAAATTCTGTTGTTCCTTAAAAATTTCCCAATCATCTGTCCTCCCACTCACCTTAGCTCTGTCATACTTCCTTTTTTTTAATGCTATGCAATCTCTGACTTCCTTTGTCAACCACTGTGGCCCCTTTCCCCCCCTTTGAATCCTTCCTTCTCCAGGGGATGAACTGATTTTGCACCTTGTGCATTATTCCCAAGAATAAATCCAGTACCTGAAGGATCATCATGTCCTTAAGAATTCAGCATTCTATACAAAGAAATATTTATTTGGATTTTGTGAAGTTTAGGGATGAAAGCTTTAGGAAATCAGTCAGCCGAAGGTAAGTGAGAAATGCTGTGTGGAACAGTTAGATGCTGTTACAATCCTGCTTGAGGGCAAGAAGAAGTAGGGCCACTTACCACCACCCTTCCCATCCCTTCAAGATGACCTTCTTTCAACTTCAACCATGTTACTGGGTTTTTCAGACATGACCACTCTCAGCCTGATTTCAACTGCAAGATTCAAATATTAATCCAAGCTTTGTGAATGACCCAAATTTCATGTCAAACGCATATATTGATGGTTTACCTGGAGGGATTTAGAAGAAAAAACTTTAACCAACCACTGATTTTCATAGTCAAGGGAGCTAACTTGAGCCCCACAGATTTAGTAGTGGAATCAAAGCCTGAACAGATCGGGCTATGCCATTCTCCTGTTAAACTGGAAACATTTGCATGCATCATTTTTTACTAGTTTCTACAGAGTGTTTACAGCCAGTTAAACAGAATACAGTAGAAATTGTTCAGTTAAAGCATGATTCTCTGATTCTGTGGTATTCCAGTATCTAACATGCCCTCTAATATAAAAAAGCTACTGTCATCTGCGGCCCGTCAAATTCCTAGTCCCTTTATGCATGACTTTCCAGCATCGTGTTAATTGCCCTACTGCAGATGGACCATCAGCTTGATCTGTCATAGATTTACTGATTACAGACATGACCCATATGGCTGAGTAAGCATGCAAAGATTGTGGTTCTCTTGACATGGGGTTCAAGGGCACAATATGGTGCCTACTCTAAAACAGAGATTGGTCTATGTGGAACAGAAGGGCATAGGTTATGATAAGGGCTAATAGAGCAACAATAAATCTGTCTTAGAAATTAATACATGTTTTAGCATAATAGGAATCTAATGTCTACTGATGGACCAGTCAATTAATAAAACCGCCTTGTGTTTTAAGGTCATTTAATGTCCATAGAAGTGGTTTAAATAAATTATTCTCCATATGTCCAGAGTAACAGTGTGGTTCCTAGTTCTCTTGTTAATTAACTACGATATAGAACATTCTCCATTAATGGCCAAACAAAGATTATATATACAGTAATTTGCTAACAGTGTTAATTGGGCTCCATTTGTGTTTCTTTCATTTTACATTTCCTCTTAGCAATCAATAATAATCAAGAATGATTGAGATTGTAAAATCTGCTGAATTCATTGTCAACTGACAGTGAAGCTTTGGCTTTTTGTTGATCTTGAGTAGGATGTGAGCCAGTGAAAGGGAAATTCTTGGAAGCTTCACTGGATATACAGGGAACTCTGTTTCCGTCATCCTTCCATTGGAAAAGGAATAGCTCAAAGTAATCTCCTGACTAACATTTCATTAAATGAACACAAAACCTTCGATGTATATTGCTTAACTGCTGTCAGAGTATTTAGCCACTAACCTATTTATAGTTTATATTATGGTTTAATCAGTCCCTTCCATTCTTTGGAATATTTCCACATCATTCTATGATCTTCGAGAGCTTAATAAAAGGCATAATAAGATAGTGAGTGTTTCACAGAGAATAGCTTTTATATACAGTAGTTTTCTTTTAATGAGGGAATCTCATAAACAATGTGTTAAATAAGAAGGACTAACATGTCAAAAATGCTATAATGCCAGTTTCAGTAATAAAGTTTTTCATGGCTGGTTAACTTAAATGTGTTCAGAAATGTAAATAGTGCTTATATATCAACTGCTAATATAAATATAGCACCTGATCCATAAAAAATGCATTTGAATCCATGGTGTGCATTAATGGGCCTTTTATAAGTAGCTAAAGTACTTTGTGACACTCTATGTTTGTGCACATGGAAGCACAACTATGCTGCTGCCACAAGTTACCCCTCATATCTCAGGTGCATTTTAAAAGGCCTAATGAAAAGTACCTGATCTATCTGTGTGATGATGTTGGATTCACTGTCTTCGAAGCCCTAAAGCTTAGTCTCCTGTTTAGTCCCCTGTTTAGTCCCCAGTCCAATATAGGTATCTCCAGGTCCCCTTACTACAGGGAGATTATACTATAGCAACCGACTCTTTAAAGACTAATTTACATCCCTGTCTAGTTTCTGTGGCAAGAATAGCTACTTTTGAATGGTGGACCCCATCCCTACTAAGGAGGAGGTACTTCTAGCTCAAGAAATAGTTTAAACACAATTTAATTTATTTTTAATGATACACATTTAAATTTAGACAACCAGTTCTTTACTCACATGTAGAATTCACAGAGGATTTCTGATTTATAAAAGGTTTTTGAATTACAAAAGATTTAGAAGCCACAAAATATTTCTAAACACAGGTACAATTGTTATGAACCAAAAGAACATACCAATGAGTTGTAGACAGATGGGTTGTCCATTGCAAAAACTGAAGGTTGAGGAATGAATTCTAGTTATTCCTGCTGTTAAACCTTTTTTTGGCATGCATCCTGCCATTCCTAACAAATCCTAACACTTTATAACATTTCTACTGTTTTACTACTACAATATTATCCCCATGTGATGTTTTTCAGATACCTTTGCTGGGACAAAGTAATTTACACAGATTATCTAAAAGCTTCTGGAAACAGATATCCCAGACTCATAAATTTAATGCTGAGGTCTGACTCTCTGAGGACATAAATGGTCCAATTATTGATTGATTAACTGTCCCTGTGACCATTTTTTTAATCGGCTAAGTGATAAAATAAGCCTCGTATGCAAGCTTTCTTGAACTCAGTCACAATAACTTAGCCTGTGCTGCCCAGTTCGATGCAGGAAATTAATCAGAATCAGAATCAGGTTAATTATCACTGGCACGTGACGTGAAATTTGTTAATTTAGCAGCAGCAGTTCAATGCAATAACCCTATTGTTTTGCATTGATTTAAATGGGCTAAAAGATCTTATTGTTTACTTATTTACAACAGGAAGCTGAGCAAGGTATATTGGTTAGAAGTTTAACTTTGTCACAAACAACTCTTACCCTTTGGAAAGGTCATGCTACTGTGCTGGAAAGCTGAGGTTAGTAATAAGCATCTCTGGCCTTGGAAAGTAAAGATCCATCACACCTGCAAGGGCAACTCCAAAAATATTAGTTGCAGAAATTAAGCTGGGTTTTCTTTTCTCCACTTTTTCACTCATTCTGAGGTGACAGAAGGTGACTACTGTTCCTTAATGGACCTAGACCTAGCTCTGGAAAGAGAGCCCTGTCACCTTTCCTTGTTCTATATGTACTGGGAAAGTCAAGCTCCCTAACAGCACCCTTTAAACTGAGAACAAGGGAAAAGTTGCAAAAACACAACAGGCATCCATAACACATGATCAGGGAAAAGTTTACTAAATAAACAGGTTTAAAAGAGGAAAACAGTTTAAATTAAAAAAAATGATTACCACTTTTTATAATATTTCATCTTGAGCGCTTATGAAGTGCAAAGATTCACCCACTGTCCAATTGCACCAATACACATATGATGGTATAGATGACAAATCTGATGTGGACAAGTGACATGCCAGAGTGAATCTAGAGGTTCTAAGCGTTGATCTCAAACTTCTAGCTGCAGCAAGTGGCAAACTACAAGAACATTGATGAATTAAGTGATAATCAGAGCTCAATGTATTGAAAACAATGTTAATTTGGTAATGATCTTTGATTTTTCTGTCAATAGCTGCTTTATGTTATCAAATTGTTTTGCTGCATCTGGTCGCAGATACAGTTGAAGAGCGGATTGGGAAAAATACTATTTGCTCAAACCTCATCCCAGCAATTGAGAGCTGGAATAGGATTCAGTCCAGAAAAACAATGTGGCCAGCATCCTGCCTAATTCTCCAGCTCATATGCTATTTTAGTTTGTTCCCCAAACAGGGCCTTGAAAGCAGCAAAACAGAGAGATGCAACATGTTTGTAGGCAGAAGATATAATACTTCTTTCTGCTTGCTTTTGGAGGAACCTTGCTCATGACACTGATTGCTCTGTAATCAATTGTGTAGAACTCCTAGGCTTTAAATACTCTCTCCACCAATCAGAGGAATATTTTTTAACATGTACCACAGTACTTCAAATGAGCAGGAGATCCTCCAAAAGGCACAGACAGGCAGAGTTAGGAAGGTGGCTCCCACTTAGTTCACACATCAATGGATATTCATTACTGACCATTGCAAACATAATGTTCTGCTGAATTGGTGGAACATTGTGGAGGAAGTTTAAATATCCTGCTTCAATCCTTACCCAACACTGCAACAAAAATGTTTCCTTTAAAACATCTATGGAAAATTATATTTCACTTTCAAACACTATACCTGTATTAAATTGGTATCATTTAATCATCTCTATTCCACTGAAAATACTTAAGCTATTTAACCTGCTGTTCATAATTGTAATCATGAATCCCTGAGTATTTATTTAAAACTTTTCTTTTACATGATTAGACTATCTTGGTTAGGCTAACATTTATAAAAGTGCATCCAACACAATTTACCACATTATTGTTTTTGAATCATTGGCAAACTTAACTTCATTTCCTATGCTCAAATTACCGACGTAAGTGAAAAACAAACCTCTGTAAGTGGGAACAACTCTGAAGGGGAAAGATTCTCCAGCCATCTCGGTCAGGCTGCAGATGGATAGTTTTGCCTTTTCAGAAATCCGAATTAACATTGGTGAGGCAAACGTTACGTCATTTTAGCTCTGAATCTTGCTCCGGGGATAACTGGGACTGCTGCTGGACAAAGAGTTCGGCACAGGAGCAGGGCCTGGGTGCTCTGGACCAGAATCACTTGTAGTTGCTTCAGTATCAGGACCCTGTAGCAGATATCAGGCAGTGACATTTTCAGGGCTAGTTGAAGAGTTAGGTTAGGTTTATCTTAAACGTTTGAGAGAAGTAAATGTTGTCCACATCCATATGCAAAAAAAGAAACAGCTTTAGATGCTGGAAATCTAAAACAAAAACTGAAGATGCTGAAAATGTTGCTGCCACGTTACACTCAGTGGCCACTTTACATCTGTTTACTAATGCACATATCTAATCAGCCAATCATGTGGAAGCAACTCAATATGTAAAAGCATGCAGATGTGGTCAAGAGGTTCAGTTGGTGTTCAGACTGAACATCAGGTTGAAGATGGGCTCCTGAAGCACAGTGATGAATTCCTGGTAGCAAACAAAACAAAAAAAAACTGTAAATTACTGTGCACTACACACAAAATGCCAGAGGAACTCAGCAGACCAGGCAGCAGCTATGGAAAAATGTACAGTCGATGTTTCAGTCGACCCTCCAGCAGGACTAGAGAGCTGGGGAGTTGATTGGTAAGACGAGGTGAGAGAGGGAAAAGGGGATGAGAAATGGAGCAGTGCGGGGGGGGCGTTGGGGGCATTACCATAAGTTTGAGAAATCAATGTTCATGCCATCAGATTGGAGGCTACCCAAATGGAATATAAGGTGTTGTTCCTCCAACCTAAGTGTGGCCTCATTACAACAGTGGGGGGGGGGGGCCATGGATGGACATATGGGAATGGGAATGGGAAGTGGAATTAAAATGAGAGGCCATCGGGAGATCCCACTTTTTCCGGCAGATGGAGCATAGGTGCTCGGCAAAGCAGTCACCCAATCTACGTCGGGTCTCAATGATGTACAGGAGGCCACACTAGGAGAACCGAACACAATAAATGACCTCAACAGACTCAGGTGAAGCGTCGCCTCACCTGAAGGGCTGTTTTGATCCCTGTATGGTGGTGAGGGAGGAGGTGTAGCATTTGTTCTGTTTACAAGGAGAGAGATCGGTGAGGAGGGACGAATGGACAAGGGAGTTGCTTAGGGAGCGATCCCTGCACAAAGTAGAAAGTGGTGGGGGGGGAAGGGAAAGATGTGCTTGGTGGTGGGATCCCATTGGAGGTAACAGAAGTTTCGGAGAATTATGTGCTGGACGAGGAGGCTGGTGAGGTGGTAGTGCTGGACGAGGAGACTGGTGGGGTGGTAGTGCTGGATGAGGAGGCTGGTGGGGTGGTAGTGCTGGACGAGGAGGCTGGTGATGTGGTAGTGCTGGACGAGGAGGCTGGTGGGGTGATAGTGCTGTACGAGGAGTCTGGTGGGGTGATAGTGCTGGACGAGGAGTCTGGTGGGGTGGTAGTGCTGGACGAGGAGGCTGGTGGGGTGATAGTGCTGGACGAGGAGGCTGGTGGGGTGGTAGTGCTAGACGAGGAGGCTGGTGGGGTGATAGTGCTGGACGAGGAGGCTGGTGGGGTGGTAGTGCTGGACGAGGAGGCTGGTGGGGTGATAGTGCTGGACGAGGAGTCTGGTGGGGTGATAGTGCTGGACGAGGAGGCTGGTGGGGTGATAGTGCTGGACGAGGAGGCTGGTGAGGTGGTAGTGCTGGACGAGGAGTCTGGTGGGGTGGTAGTGCTGGACGAGGAGGCTGGTGAGGTGGTAGTGCTGGACGAGGAGGCTGGTGGGGTGGTAGTGCTGGACAAGGAGTCTGGTGGGGTGATAGTGCTGGACGAGGAGGCTGGTGGGGTGGTAGTGCTGGACAAGGAGGCTGGTGAGGTGGTAGTGCTAGACGAGGAGTCTGGTTAAGTGGTAGTGCTAGACGAGGAGACTGGTGGGGTGGTAGTGCTGGACGAGGAGGCTGGTGGGGTGGTAGTGCTAGACGAGGAGTCTGGTGGGGTGGTAGTGCTGGATGAGGAGGCTGGTGGGGTGGTAGTGCTGGATGAGGAGGCTGGTGAGGTGGTAGTGCTGGACAAGGAGTCTGGTGGGGTGGTAGTGCTGGACAAGGAGTCTGGTGGGGTGATAGTGCTGGACGAGGAGTCTGGTGAGGTGGTAGTGCTGGACGAGGAGTCTGGTTAAGTGGTAGTGCTGGACGAGGAGTCTGGTGGGGTGGAAGTGCTGGACGAGGAGGCTGGTGGGGTGGTAGTGCTGGACGAGGAGGCTGGTGGAGTGGTAGTGCTGGACGAGGAAGCGCTTCTGATCTCCCTCCTGACACTTAGCCTTGCAACCGAACAAGTGCTACACCTGCTCCTGCACCTCCTCCCTCACTACAATCCAACCATCCAGGGCCCTTAACAGTCTTTCCAGGTAAGGTGATACCTGGGGTCATTTACTGTGTTCGGTGCTCCCAGTGTGGCCTCTGGTACACCGGTGAGACCCAACGTAGATTGGGAGACAGCTTTACTGAGCATCTACACTCCAATTCCCATTCCACTATGTCCATCCATGGCCTCCTCCACTGTCGTAATGAGGCCACACTTCGGTTGGAGGAACAACACCTTATATTCCGTTTGGGTAACCTCCAACCTGATGGCATGAACATCAATTTCTCAAACTTCCGGTAATGCCCCCCAAACACCCCTACCCCTTCTCCATTTCCCATTCCCTTTTCCTTCTCTCACCTCATCTCACCAATCAACTTCCCACCTCTTTATGTCATCCCTCCCCCTCCAGGTTTCACCATCTCCCCTCCCCCTACCTTTTAAATCTACTCCTCAAGTAGATTTCCTTGCTGAAGACAGGAAACATCGACTACATTCTTTTCCATAGATGCTGCCTGGACTGCTGAGTTCCTCCAGCATTTTGTATGCATTGCTCTGATTTCCAGCATCTGCAGATTTTCTCTGGTTTACGGTCTATAAATTACTGTATTAATCACACTTGTTGCTCAGATATGATCACTCCTAGCAATAGCCTGCAACTTCCCTTTTGGAGCTGAGCTTTTGGACTGCCTGTATGACCTGGCATTTTTGCTGTGTGAACTGAAGTCTCGAAGGTGCCATACTGTTGCAGTTTGATGTATATGGGCCGAATCAAGGCAGTGGGGCCTGGGCCCAATAGCGGAGAATGAGCCAATGTTTGGCCACTGCTCAAGTGGACTTGGAGATGATTCAACACAGCAGAACCAAGGTGAGGTGAGGCAGAGTCAGTGGATGGAGGACTCGGGCCAAGAGTGAGTGGAGACCTGAGGTTTGACCAGTTTAAATGCTGGGACAAATTGGAAAGGCCAAATCAAGGCAGGAGGGCCTGGGCCCAAGTGCGTGTCAAAAATTTCAGGGCTGAGGTTTGAGAATGATGAACAGCCCAAAGTTTAGCTGTTTTAAGCGCCAGGTCAGATTGAAAAGGTCACTGTGTCAAAGCTGTAGGCAAGGGACAAGCTGGTTCAGCTCCCTGCTCCGATAGGCTTACTCATCTCCACGCTGAACTGAGACTGTGGCCTGCAACTAATGGGCTCCTGAATCAGCTGCAGTGATGACTGACTTTGTGACTATGGGCTTACTTTCGTGAACTTTAGTTCTGAATGTTATTTGCTTATGTAGCATCTGTGCCCCTAATTTACCCCCGTTCGCCTAGGATGAACTGCCATTGCCCCAACAATAGTGCGATACTTCAGTGTAAATACGGTGTAATGCCCCCTAAGTACACGCTCACAACACAAACACCAGACAATACACCAAAAGTGAGTAAATAATTGCAACTTTATAGATATTTCTTAGTGATGAGTTAGTAGAAACAGATAACCTAAAGGTACCAAATCAGTAAGTTTATCAGTTTGTGCACATAATATTTTAATACATTGGATCTCACACCTCCGGTTCCATCCATAGTGACCTTCCGGACCTTCAGCCACAGACCGAACCACTGATGTCCAGTACCCGTCTGCCCTGGAACTGCTGTCCGCTCCTCACACGTCCGTCCTCCTCGCTTGCCTCCTGACAAAGACCATGAACTCCCACTCAGCTCACACATACAAGATAACATAACAATTCTCCTTTGGTTAGTTCCCCCTTATCTACAGTTATAACCCAAACATTCCAGATACAGAAACCCATTACAGCATTACAGAGAAGCCATTTCATTATAACAATACAGAGGAGCCATTTTGTTAGCCTGAACAGTTAACACCACAGTTACTGGTACTGAGAGCCCTACACTTACTTTCATTGTTTGCACAAATTTTTCTTCTGCACATTGCGTGTTTGACAATCGTTATGTTTAATGGGTTCTTTTGAGTTTGTTTTGTAGCTGCCTGTAAGGAGATGAATCACAAGATTGTATTTAGTATGCATGCTTTGATAATAAATGTAGTTTGAACATCAGAGTGAGGAAGAAATGTGATACAAGTTGCTTTAACCATGGAATGATTATTAGTGCCTGACAGGGTGAATTGAGTATCTGAGAAGCTGCTGATCTCCTAGGATTTTCATGCACAACGGTCCCAGGTTTGTCCATCTGGGCTCATTGTAGCCTGCTGGATTTAGTATTAAATTCTACAACTTCAGGTAGTTTGATTTCCCTGCCTGTAACAATCATCCATCTATGATATTAGCTCAGCTTGCTTGGCTTTCCTTTTTCCTTTTCTCTGGAAGTGAACATCATTCCCAGAATGACCTGCCGAGTACATCTCCCCACGCTGCAAGAAAATATTCTTTTCTCTACATTCCTGCTCTCTGCTTTCATTCACTCATTCACCTGATAACCTTGTTCACATTCTACTGCAGTGATGGCCCTGCTCTTACCCCATCTGAGACCCCTCCCTCACCCTCCTTGCATTTTGAGTTCTTCCCCAGTTCTGAAGAAGGGACATAAAACTGAAAAAGTAGGTCTGTTTCTCTTTTCACAGCTGTGGCCTGACCTGCTAAGTAGTTCCATATTTTCTGTTTTTATTCTATAGCTCTCATTTATAAGTTCCCATATTATTTTATGGTTAACTTAAATAATTAGTTGGTTATTTTGTAATTCCTTGCTGGACTTCCTGTTTTACAGATTTTTATGTAAAAATTGCATTATGAAACACTAGGTTTCTCTGTGCTGTCAATAACAATGAAATGTAATTGAAAATTGGAGGCTTTCATTATCTATGATTTGGTGTTGGGTCCTTTGTGACAAGAGGAGCTAACATGCAGTGAACTCTGGAATGTGCAATGAGTGCAAATCCAATCACCACTTACATAATCTTCAGTCACATATGATGGAACTCCATCATTATTTAGAAAATGTCTTCAATAAGATTTGTAAGGCATATTTCTCTGTGAATTTAAAGGGGTTTCTTGAGCACGACACAGGCTGTCAACGGGGACCTGTCTCAGGAAGATCTTATTGAAGCTAAGGAGCTTACTGACCCTTCCACAGCACACCAGGCACACCGCACCCACCCAAAGTGAAATAATTCCCAATTTTATGATCTTTACCTAACTCATTACCCGCAACAATTTACAGCAATGTCCTGTGCTCCTCAAAGCACCCAACACCCATCCTTTGTCCAATGACATTCTCTCACCTCTGACCACTAATCCCACTTCCACCAACCAATAATTTCGGTCACTGCCCTCCAATCCATTAACACATCACATCTTCTAAACCCTAACCAGAGCCCCGTCCATTAACTGTACCTCTGACCACCAACACCTCCCGGTGATTTTAATCAAACCCCTGACCACTAAGCACTTTCTATGATCATCAACCCAACTGATCTCCACCCCTGAGCACAAATTCTACCCCATAATCATAACCCCATGCACTGACTCCAATCATACTCTCTGATCACCCATCTCACCACCATGTCCGGCCATCAATCAGCCAAGTCTACACACTCTCCACACTATGGCCATACCCGATTCCCTTTATGCCACTGTTGGGCAATGTCTGCTCAGTGACATAGCACTACTGGGGTAGGCCCACTGAAGAATCATTCATTGGCTGCCAGAAATTGTATGATTAAATGATGTTGACTAACTTTTTAGGCATTGCTCTTTGATCCAAACTGCCTGTGAAACACTCTGCCTTGAAGACATTCATGAGCTTGTGTTTCTAACTTCTTGCTATTCACAGCCTAACAAGCAAAAAAAAACTGTTAGAGCTACTGCTGTCCACCTGGGTGTAATGACTCACAGGCATAAAGGTGCTTATTGATTATCTTGAGAGGCTAACAAATTAAAATCTGTAAATTAGGTAAATTGAGTTTTATTATTGTCACATGTATTGAAAGATTATTTTGCATATCGTTCATCCAGATCATTTCATTACAACAGTACCTTGAGGTAAACCAAGGGCAAACAATAACAGGATGCAGAATAAAGTGTTACAGTTACAAGGAAGGTGGAGGCAGACAATAAGGTGCAAGGCCATAATGAGGTAGATTGAGAGCTCAAGAGTCCATCTTAACATAGTGGGAGCTTGTTCAATGTTCTCACAAGAAGCTGAAGTGGTACATGCTTTCAGGCTTTTGTATCTCCTGTCTGTAGGAAGAGAGGTGAAAAGAGATTGTCTGAGATGGGTGGGGTTTTTGATTATGTTTGCTGCTTTGGTTACGGGGGAGCAAAAATTGTAGACAGAGTCCATGGAGGAGAGGTTGGTTTCCGTGATGTGCCGAGCTGTGTTCACAATCCCTGCAGTGTTTTTAACTTTTATTTTGATATAAAGTGTGGAGTAGGTCCTTCAAGCTGTACCTCCTCAGCAACCTCTAACCTAATCACGGCAATTTACAATGACCACTTTTGGGCTCTCTAGACAGTGGGAAGAAAGCAGGACACCCAGGAAAACCCACACACTCCACAGGGAGGACGTACAGTGACTCCTTACAGACGACGCCAGAATTAAACACTGAACTCTGACACCCTAAGCTGTACTAAAGCTGTGCTAAACTGCTGTGCTGTTGTGGTGTTTTTACAGTCACAGTCAGAGAGGTTGCTATACCAAGCCAAGATACATCCAGATAGGATACATATCATTTCCTGCCTATGAGAAAGCTTTATTAAAGTTTGTTCTCCAGCAATTAATTTCAGAAATCATTCTTCAGTTAGATGAACCATAGAACCATAGAACATTACAGCACAGAAAACAGGCCATTTCGCCCTTCTAGTCTTTATTCCGCTCGTCCCATTGACTCAGTCCATAACCCTCCAGATCTCTCCCATCCTTGTTTCTATCCAGTTTATTCTTAAAACTTAAGAGTGAGCCTGCAATTACCACTTCGGATGGCAGTTCGTTCCACACTCACACCACTCTCTGAATGAAGAAGTTCCTTCTATACCTTTCCCCTTTCATCCTAAGGTCATGTCCACTTGTATTTATCTCTCCTAATCTAAGTGGAAAGAGCCTACTTGCATTTACTCTGTCTGTACCCCTCATAATTTTGTAAACCTCTATCAAATCCCCCCTCATTCTTCTATGCTCCAGGGAATAAAGTCCTAACCTGTTCAATCTTTCCCTGTAACTCAACTCCTGAAGACCCAGAAACATCCTAGTAAATCTTCTCTGCACTCTTTTCAATCTTACTGATATCCTTCCTATAGTTAGGTAACCAGAACTGTGCACAATACTCCAAATTTGACCTCACCAATGTCTTATACAACCTCACCATAGCATCCCAACTCCTATACTCAGTACTTTAATTTATGAATGCCTGGATGCCAAAAGCCTTCTTTACAACCCTGTCTACCTGTGTCGCCACTTTCAGGGAATTATGTATCTGAACTCCCAGATCCCTTTGTTCTTCCGCACTCCTCAGTGCCCTACCATTTACTGTGTATGTTCTACCTTGATCTGTCTTTCCAAAATACAACACCTCACTCTTGTCTGCATTAATTTTCATCTGCCATTTTCTGGCCCATTTTTCCAGTTAGTCCAGATCCCTCTGCGAACTTTGAAAGCCTTCTTCACTGTCCACAACACCTCCAATCTTAGTGTCACTAGCAAACTTGCTGATCCAATTTACCACATTATCATCTAGATCATTGATATAGACAACAAACAACAATGGTCCCAGCACAGATCCCTGAGGCACACCGCTAGTCACAGGCCTCCAGTCTGAGAAGCAATCATCCACTACAGGTCTCTGTCTTCTCCCATACAGCCAATTTTGAATCCAGTTTACAGCCTCTCCATGGATACCTAATGTCTGAACCTTCCAAACTAACCTCCCATGTGGGACCTTGTCAAATGCCTTACTGAAGTCCATGTATACAACATCCACAGCCTTTCCTTCATCTACTTTCTTGGTAACCTCCTCGGAAAAACTCTACAAGACCCATTAAACATGATCTACCACGCACAAAGCCATGCTGACTATCCTTAATCAGCCCTTGACTGTCCAAGATACTTATATATCTGATCTCTCAGAACATCTTACAATAATTTACCTACTACTAATGTCAGGCTCACTGGCCTATAATAACCTGGTTTACTTTAGGAGCCTTTTTTAAACAACGGAACAACATGAGCTACCATCCAATCCTCCAGCACTGCACCCATGGCTAAGGACATTTTAAATATTTCTGCCAGGGCCTCTGCAATTTCTACACTAGTCTCTCTCAAGGTCTGAGGAAATATCATGTCAGGCCCGGAGCATTTATCTACCTTTATTCGCTGTAAGGCAGCAAGCACCTCCTCCTCTTTAATCTCTATATGTTCTATGACACTACTGCTTACTTCCCTTCCTTCCATATATGCTATGCCAGTTTCCTGATTAAACACTGATACAAAAAAACTGTTTAAGATCTTCCCCATCTCATGAGGCTCCACACATAGACTACCACTCTGATCTTCTAGGGGACCAATTTTGTCCTTTACTATCATTTTACTCTTAATATACTTGTAGAAACCCTTCGGGTTTACCTTCACATTATCTGCCAAAGCAACCTCATGTCTTCTTTTTGCCTTCCTGATTTCCTTCCTTAGTATTTTCTTACATTTTCTATACTCTTCAAGTACCTTATTTGTTCCTTGTTGCCTATACCTGCTATACACGTCTCTCTTTTTCTTAACCAGATTGCCAATATCTCTCGAAGACCAAGGTTCCCTATATCTGTTAGCTTTGCCTTTAATCCTGGCAGGAACATGCAAACTCTGCACTCTCAAAATTTCGCCTTTGAAGACCTTTCACTTACTGAACACAGAAAACAACTTATCCCAATCCACTCTTCCTAGATCCTTTCTCCTTTCCACAGAATTAGCCCTTCTCCAATTTAGAACCTCAACTCGAGGACCAGACCTATCCTTATCCAGAATTAAGATGCTTTGATATAGAACTATAAATATTTCATTTTGCAGGTACTGTAATGTCCAAAAAACCTTGAAGCCACTCATCCAGCATATTTGTTGTTTCCCATACACTCCACAACCAGTTGTTCCCCAGATAAATTAAGGGACTGAGATCATTGCCACTTGAACAATTTGAGCTTATTTAGGGTGCAGTAGAAGTGCATCATGAAATCTACAATCTGTATTTCTTTGCTGTTATTTCATCTGGTTGAGATAAGTGTTAATTCATGTCAAACTGTAAATTTGTTGTTTCATTTGCTATGAGTACCCATCATGCACAGGAAATAAATCAAATTAACATATGCAATTAGTTCAGCTGCATTCCATGTCCTTCTAACTCTAGGGACGTTTATTATTTTTTTTGTCCTTCTATAGGTCTTCAGTGTCCAGAAATGGATGAGAGTTCCAGGCTCCTGTGCAGTTTCTGACACTGATACTCTGCCACTGACATTACAAACTGAACTTCTTAACCATTGTATCTCAGGATAGCACATTCTACTGCACTTTAAATGCATAAGGAGCTGTAACTGTGCTGGTAAAGGGTGCAGGGAGAATTTCTGAAAAGGTAGTGCTGGGAATCTGAAGAAAGCTGAGAAAGTGCCAGAAATTCAGTGTAGGTCAGTCGTCAAAAATAGGAAGGACAGAGGCTTTCCTTAGAGCAGTTCTCATGATGAAAGCACACATGTAACCTTAACCTGTACTCTCTCTTTCACAATGCTGATGGACCAGCTGTACTTCTGGTATGATTGCGTTGCTTGTTTACTAATTGCAAATCTATACAGAGCTTTGATTCTGCAAAGGCAATTTATTTATTATGAAAATAATCAAGCACTTCTTCTGTTGTGTGTGCCCATTTTACTTGTTTAACTCTGAATGTGCTTTCAAAACACAATGGAATAAAATCAATTTCAAAACCTATCAAAGTCTCAAATTTTTATTTTCTTTTTCTTCGATGTGATTCTTGGAAAAGAATACTGTGTAGTGTTAAAGCAGTTCTAATCTGTATGATTGCTCATAGCAGAATCTCTAGTGAAGTTCCCATCAGGAGTATGTTGTAACTATTGATCCATGTGTCTATATTTCTACAGCAGAAAATGATGGTGTTATAGAAGCAGTGCAGAGGTGTAATAAAATGCCCTCAAGTATACAAAGAAATAAAGATTAAAGCCAACCTACTGATCTCCTTTAACCCTTAAGACATCCAGTGCGCAGTGTTCTCCACACAAATATACACAGTAACACATTATTGAAATCAATTGGAACAAATATGAGAAACTAAAGCACTTTCACAAAACTGTTTGCTTCTCCTCAATCAAATAAACATTTTAAGTTTTCTCGAAACTACAGAATTGCTCGATGGCAGTGAATCAGAACAGAAAAGCTTTTCAAAAGCAGTAAGAAGGTGTTAAAATTTATCCTGGCCATTAAGTAGTTTGATTATTTTCTATGATGAATGACGATATCGATTGGTAACCCACAAGCGAAAAACTGTTCATATTGCTACAAAGCTAGTAGCTCTCACCATGCAGATCTTACTTAAGCAATTGTAGTTTTCCAACATGATGTTACAAAACACCAGTTGTTTATTGGTCCCCAGATTTAGCAGTAGATCCCCAACACATCCATGAGGCACTGCAATGCCAAATTGCTCAACAATCACCTACATTTATCTCATCTGTCGATCCTGAAAATAATTTCAGATCTTCTCAAAGAAGAGGAGGATCTAAAGAAACTGAGAAATTCAGTGCAAAATCAAAAGTGGCTTCAAATAGTAGAGAGGGGAGCAGGCCAGAATTTCTGAACAGTGCAGTTTTCCAGAGGTATGAGGTCCGAGCAAAAAGAGAGTGGAAGGTGGGATTAACCAGTTTCAGGCACGTGATAAGGTTGTACTGCTGATGGAGGTTGCTAACGTTATTGTCGAACAGCTGGAATTAATCCTTCCCACCTACCCATTGTAGCATTAGCCACAGTACTTGGGAAAAAAAGTAGACAGTGAACTCAGATCAGCCAATATTCACATGAATTTCATTCTCCAAAATATATCATGACTTTCACCTACATTTGTTCTCCCTGAAAGCGAGCTTCCATGACAAGTTGTGCTGTTCACTGCTTTGAAGTAATTTCTCTTTAGTCTAACGTTATGCAACTACACAGACATTGAATCATTGAAAAATACATTGAAAAATATTAGCCACGTAATCAAGATGAATCATCTGACTTCCATGCCATTCGAATTTGTTGATGGCCTGGTGACCTCAAAGGCAGGACCAAACGCTCATGCGTGTGTGCTGGTATTGGAGTTAGAGGCAAGGGCAGGTTTCACAATCATTTCCTGGGTAAGTATATTACAGTCCTCAACTAGCTCATGATGTTTAATTGTGTAACGTTGAATGAGATGGGCAGCTGGACAATGTTAGGGAGCTATAATTATTCTCTGCCATCCTGACCGAGGGAGGGATAACTCAAGGGAGAGTTTGTTTGCCATCCTGTGTAAGTGTGGATGTCAGGTGACATTGGAACTGGGCTCAGCTGCAGCATGTCTTCCCATGTTAGAATAGCAGCTGCTAGCACCTATGTAGTTATGCTTCAGGATACTGCACTCAAATAAACTGGGCGGGGGTGGGGGGGGGAAGACATTCAGCTGAATTTTATTATTTATTCATGTTTCAGTGCCCACACAGTTACATTGTATCCATTTTTTTCTATTCAGTGGCAGAGAGCAACATTTCACACATCTAAATAAATATTCATGAGGCCATTACCATTACTTTTTGAATCAGTGTGCAGAAATAACTTCAAAGTGCTATGGTGCAAATGGCTTTTTATGGTATATTTCAAATACTCCGGACAGATGGTGGAGCAAGAAATTAAATCTGAAAGAGAAAAAGGCATTACATCTATTGTAACACCAAAGTCACAGGAGTCACGTGTAAGTATGTGAGAGAGAGGTACATTGTACCAAATGTACTGTTGCATAGGGTACATTTTCTCATTCATTATAAGAATGTTGGAACTGCTATGAACATGTTCTTTCCACTTCAGAAGCATTCCATTGGCTGCAAAGAGACTGAGGTCATGGCAGATTATATGTAAATGCAAGTCTTCTTTCTTTTTGTGCAATACAGAAAAGTCCCATGGAATTAAATCCCATAGACTGAACTTTTGCCAGTAATAAATTAACAAAGGTAAATCAGTTTAATGTTAGATAACATTGAAAGTGGTGCTGTAATTACAGTGGCCAAATGTAAGTTGGTATCGTTCAAGTTTATTGCTGTGGGCATTCATGATTATTGTCGGGAATATAAATGCCATGAAAATTAGCTTTTTGCAACAACAGCAAACCACAATACAAATATGAGAAACATAAATTACATAAACTTAAATTAATGACAGAATAAAGAAAAATAAGCATAATGACATTAGTGCAGGTTGAGAAAAATAGAGTGCAAGGTAGAATTAGGGTTTTTCAGATTAGCTCAAGAACCGGGAGACACTGAGTTGTGATTGAATCCCAAGGTGTGGGTCTTCAGGATCCTTTATGTCTTGCCCAATATCAGCAATGAGAAGGCTTGGATGTATCATGGAACAGAGGACAATGAAGTTTACCATAGGACAAAGTAAAATCAATCTTCTGTACTGGGTGGTCTGAAGGCAGAAGATCCTGTTCAATGTTACTGCATCTTAATGATTACTATACAAGATTTACGGCATCTCCAATACAGGCTATGTTTCAAAAGACAAAGTACAAAGAACCATCACCCAGCACATGAGACACTATGAAGATCTGCTGTCCACAGTAAAGAAGAGGAAACGGAGATAGTATGGCCACATAACAGGATCAAGTGGACTCTCAAAGACCATTCTTCAGGGAACAGTGCAGGGGAAAAGAAAAAGGGGCAGAGAGGGGAAGAAATGGGCAGACAATATTGCAGAGTGGACCAGGGAGAGCTTTGCCACAACCCAGGCACTTGTCCAAAACCGTAAGAGATGGAGGCAACTGGTGCAGCACTCCGACAGCCCAAGTGAGTTGTAGGATCCGTAAACATAACCTTACCCTACCACCTCAGTTCTCAAAGCATTGGGCTCTACCATGGAGAAGCTTGGGATTCCACTCTCATGCTGCGTAGCAATCATTAATTGCATTTTAGAATCAGGTTGTCAGTTGATTAAAAGCAAATCTTAGTGCTCTTTTTAAGTAAGCTAAATATTCTCATTGCTTTTATTTAACTATTTTATTGCCAGATGAGTAATATTTGCTTCATTGATTATTCATGAAGTAAATACAAACACTTTTAATATCATCATGATAGTAAGGTGAAAAGATTTTAAATTTGACACAGGTAACCATGATAATCACAAATCCATGTAGAAAATAGTCTGAAATGTCAATGTCACTGTTTATAAACCATTAATGACCAGGTAGACTTTGAGAATTATTATGGAACAACAGATGTTAGAATACAACTTCAAACAGATTCACGTTGACATGCAGAATCCCACTAATCAAATGTGGTCTTTAATTGTCTAAAAAAATGTCCTATGTGAAGCAATTTAACTTTCTTAATTCATTTATCATTGCAGTAAATGGCAACCAAACACACTCAAGCTCATCAGAGATAATTTATTGTCTTTGTCAAATTCAGATACTTGAGATTACTTTATATCACTCAGAAAATCAAAAGCTCTCATTAGCAGATATATTAAAATTAAATGTGTATTATTAACCAATGATGGTCACTCATCAATGGCATCCTTCATCACCTGGTGGGGTGGGCCTGGTGTTGGGCAGGTGGGATTGGCAGTTTGGCTGTTGTTGGGGCAGTGAAGGATGTGAGCCAATTCTCCCTTTTCCTTCCTAGTACGGAGTAATACCCCTTAGTAGCTTTTCAAAATTGTTTTTGTCAAGAAAGGATTACAATAAATTAACCATTTATCATGCCCAGAAATATAACCTTGTGCATTTAGTTTCAAAGATTGGTAAAGAGCATTGATCTTAATCTAATTCCATTTCTAAATTGCCAGAACATTAAAGTTCAAAGTAAAGTTTATTATCAAAATACATATATGTCACCATACACAAACCTGAGATTAATTTTCTTGTAGACAGACTCAATAAATCTATAGAGTAATAACCATAACAGAATCAATTAAAGACAGCCCACCTAGGGTGTTCAACTGGAGTGCAAAAGACAAACTGTGCAAATACAAAAATAAATAAATAATAATAATAAACAAATAAGCAATAAATATTGAGAACAGGAGACGAAGAGTCCTTGAAAGTGAATCCATTGGTTTGTGGGAACAGTTCAATGATGGAGCAAGTAAAGTAGTGTGAAGTTATCCCCTTTGGTTTCAGTGTCTAATTGTTGAGGGATAAAAACTGTTTCTGAACCTGGTGATGTGAGTTCTAAGGCCTTTGTACTTTCTCCCTGATGGCAGCTAAACTTGGCTTTCTTTTGGATTATAATTGGAGAATTTTAAAGTCTATCTGTAATAATGAATTGATAACTTTATAATCTTATCCAAATTAAGGTGCAAGTATTTTAAATGCAGTGAATTCATCTTTCTGAAATGTGATAAATATGAAAGGAATGTACATCACATTGATTGCACACTTTGTTAAATGTTATCCACTTCACTTTAGTTGAGAGAACCAAACAGAGGAGCCCCCAATGAAAAGAAGGCTTGGTAGACATGGTGGTGCTTCTACCTAAATACGGTTCTATTATTTTGCCATTATTCATTAAATCCTTCCCTTTAAAGTGCTTTAATAAAATATGCCACTCAAAAGAATCTGCAGGATTTGGATAAGAAAATGTTGAGTAGCAGGCAGAGCACCATAGTGCTGAAATTACAAGTTCCGGAAAAGAATATACAGTTAAATGAATCTACATTAGAAGTTAAAGATTGCATTTGGTTAATGCCGTTCTTAATATCAGGAAATTCCAAAGTGTTACTTTCGATGAGTAGTCACTGCTGTAATGTGGACAACGGGGCAGCAAGCTCCCATCTGAAACAATGATTGCAAACCAGATATTTATTTATATTAACTGAAGAATTAATTTGAGCTAAGGCAATAAGGATGTCTACTTTATTTGTTTATCAGAGCAGTGCCGTAGTAGATCTTGTGCTCACATAATAGTGCAGTATGACTACAGTTTAACATCTCTCCCAAAGACAGAACTATATCAGTCTCCCAGTGCTGCATTGGAGCATCAGCCTACATGTTTGAGCTAAAACCCCTGCTCTGTGACGTGAACCCTGGCTCTCTCAAAGCTAAGGAGCCACCACTGACATGTGTCATCTCAGTCAACTTCAGGATCAGAGTGTGGCCAATAACGTGAACTAGATGGGTATTCCCGGTGTTATCAGTATTGATTGTAGTCGACAGAGATATCTCTGAAAAAGTTTAAAATTTTAATAGAAGATTTTGTAACCTGAATCTTCCATCACTGGTAAATTTGATTTGGAGATCTGTAAGAATAGAGTTTCTATATATGGCCAATAAGATATTCTATGGGACTTTTTGTTGTAATCAATAATGAATGCATTCTTGGTGAAGGCAAGGTGAAGGAGATTCTACAGATATGTTAAGAGCAAAAGGATTACAAGGGACAAAATTGGACCTCTGGAAGATCAGTATAGTAATCCAGTGGAGCCGGAACAGATGGGAGAGATCTTAAGTAATTTTCTTGCATCTGTATTTATTCAGGAGACAGACACAAAGTTTATAGAAGTGAGGCAAAGTGGCATCAACTTCATAGACCTTGCACAGATTACAGAGGAGGAGATGTTTGCTCTCCTGAGGCAAATCAGGGTGGATAAATCCCCAGGACTTGACAAAATGTTCACTCAGACCCTACAGGAGGCAAGTGCAGAAATTGTTGAGGCCCTAGCAAAGATATTTAAATCATCCTTAGCGACAAGAGAAGTACCAGATAATTGGAGGATAGCTAATGTTGTTCCACTGTTTAAAAAAACGGCTCTAAACATAAACCAGGAAATTAAAGGTTGGTCAGTCTGAAGTCAGTTATCGGAAAGTTATTGGAAGGTATTCTAAGAGACAGGATATATAATTAGATTGATAGACATGGAGTGATTAAGGGTAGTCAACATGGCTTTGTGCATGATAGGTCTTGTTTAATCAAACTTATAGAGTTTTTGAGGAAGTTACCAAGAATGTGAATGAAGGCAAGGCAGTGGACATTGTCTACATGAACTTTAGCAAGGCATTTGACAAGGTTCTGCATGGGAGGCTGGTCAAAAATTTTAGTTGCTTGGCATTCAAGATGAGGTAGTAATTGGATTAGACATTGACTTTGTGGGAGAAGCCAGAATGGTAGTAGGTGGTTCCCTCTCTGACTGGATGCTTGTGACTAGTGGTGTGCCACAGGGATCAGTGCTGGGTCTTTTGTTATTTGTCATCTATATCAATGACCTGGATGAAAATGTGGTAAACTGAATCAGCACATTTGAGAATGACACCAAGATTGGGGTGTAGTGGACAGCAAAGAAGGCTATGATGGCTTGCAGAGAGATGTGCATCGGCTGGAAAATTGAGCTAAAAAATGGCAGATGGAGTTTAATACAGGTTTTGTGCAGGTAATACAGGTGCAAGATTTTGTATCAACCAGAGTTGGTCTCACACAGTGAACGGTAGGGCACTGAGCAGTGTGGTAGATCAAACGGATCTGGGAATACAGCTCCATAATACATTGAAAATTATGTCACAGGTCTATAAGTTCATAAAGAAAGCTTTTGGTACATTGCCTTCATATATCAATGTATTGAGTACAGGAGATGGGATGTTTATTGAAGTTGTGTAAGACATTGTTGATGCCTACTTTGGAGTATTGTCTGCAGTTTTGGTCACCTACCTACAGGAAAGACAAACAAGGTTGAAAGAGTACAGAGAAAATTTACAAGAATGTTGCTGGGTCTGGAGGACCAGAGTTATAAGGAAAGACTGAATAGGTTAGGGCTGTATTCCTTAGAACGTAGAAGATTGAAAGGAGATTTGATAGAGTTATACAAAATATGTGAGGTATAGATAGGGTAAATGCAAGCAGGCTTTTTCTACTGAGGTTAGGTAGGTCTACAACCAGAGGTCATGGCTTAAGGGTGAAGTTGAAAAGCTTAAGAGGAACTTGAGGAGAAACTTCTTCACTCAGAGGGTCTTGAGAGTGTGGAATGAGCTGTTAGCACAAGTGGTGCATGCAAGCTCAATGTCCATGTTTAAGAGAAGTTTGGATAGGTACAAGGATGGTAGGGGTATGGAGGGCTATGGTGCCAGTGTAGATCAACGGGAGTAGGCTGCTCAAAGGTTTCAGCATGGATTAGATGGGCTGAAGGTCCTGTTTCTATGCTGTAGTTCTCTATAACTCTGGGTCTATGACATGCATTTTCTGAGTAGGCTGAATGGATGTTTGAGTATATTAATGACTTGATCTATGGAATGGTCCTCAATATGGAGCTCTGAGAGGTTTCTAACTGTAATCAAAGTAAGTCTGCAAAGGAAAATTTCAGAATTCAGGAAATTTATAAAACAGAAGGTTATTCAGCCCATCATGTCAGTCTAGAGAGAGCTAGATGCCCTGATCCCATCTTCTAACACCTGATCCATAATCATGTAGGATTCAGCTCTTCAAATGCACTTCTAAATGTTTGTTTAACATATAATGGTGGTATCTGTGACTACTACACCACCAGGCAGTGATCCCCAGAACCTTACCACCTCGGTGTGAGAAGAAACTTTTATTCTTCAACAAATTACTTTAAAGTTTGTTCAAAGGGAAAAATTCAAAGTAAACAAAGGACCATATACAACCTTGAGATTAATTTGGTTGACCACACCCAACAGGATGGATAAAAATAATATGTAAAAGACAACAAATACAAAAGAAAAAGTGATAATAATAAATAAATAAGCAATACATATTGAGAACATGAGATGAAGAGTCCTTGAAAGCGAGTCCATAGGTTGTGGACATAGTTAGTTCATTAGTTCAGTGATGAAGCAAGTGAAGTTGAGTGAAATTCAAAGGTTTCAAAGGTTTCAATAGCTACATTTAATCTCAGAGAGATGTATACAATATACATCTGGAAATGCATTTTCTTCGCAAACATCCACAAAAACAGAGCAGTGCTTCAAAGAATGAATGACAGTCAAATGTTAGAATTCCAAAGTACACCCCTAGCTCCCCCCTCCCATGTGTAAGTGGCAAGAAGCAACAGTCCCCCTCCCCCACTGGGAAAAAAACATCAGCACCCGCCACTGAGCACTCAAGCGTGAGCAAAGCAACAACAAAGACACAGACTTACTGTTACCCTAAAAACTGCTCATTCACCTGGTATTTGACATACCACAGGTTCTGTCTCTTCCTAATAAGGGAAGAAGAGGTGTCTGCAGTTCCACAGTGAGTGGGGAGACATAACAAACAACTCGCTTGTTTACGATGTTAAAAGTCTGCCATGTCGCTTTTTTCGAGCTCTGTGCCCAAAGATCTCGATTGTGATCACAAGTCCCTGGGCACACAGCTGCAGATGTGCCAACTCCCCTGATGACACATGGGTCTCCTGGTGTGACACTGACCCTTGATCTGCCCTCCTCCAAAGCCCCGAGATCCTAGGCTTCCAAAGCTGAGCCGAATACTTAGGCCGAGCCCTTGGCATGCCGAACAACAACGGCCGGTTATGAAACCCCGAGAGCGGGTCCCATTCCCGCAAAGAACCGTAGTCAGCGTGTAACTCCAGGTGAGGGTCTTTAAAAGAACCCTGAAAGGGAAAAATAAAGACATTAAAGGTGGAAATGGAAATGGAAATGGAAATGTTTCTGAAGATGCAAGCAAAGGAGTTGCCGTTCAGCACCTTCATCACTCTGCTCCGCCTCCTAAAGATATCCCCTCTGGTTCAAGAGCCTGTTGGTTGAGGGGTAACAATTGTTCCGGACCCTGGTAGTGTGGTTCCTGAGACTCCTGTAACAACTTCTGGTGACAGCAGTGAGAAGGGAGCATGGCATGCTTGTTGGGGGTCTTTGATGGTGGATGCTGCTTTCCAGTGACAGTGCTGTATGTAGATTTGCTCAGTGGTAGGGAGGACTTTACCTGTGGTGGAATGGGCCATATCCAATACTTTTTGAAGGATTTTTCTTCCAAGGACATTGGTGTTTCCATACCAGGATGTGGTGCAACCAGTCAATATACCCTCCGCCACACATCTGTAGAAGTTTGTCAAATGTTTGTGATGCCAAATCATTGCAAACTCCTAAGGAAGTAGAGGTGCTGCTGTGCTTCTGTCATAATGGCATTTATGTGCTGAACCCAGGAAAGATCCTCTGAAATGGTAACGCTGAGGAATTTAAAGTTACTGACTCTCTCCACCTCTGATCCCCTGAAGACTGGCTCATAGACTTTCAGTTTCCTCTTTCTGAAGTCAATAATCAGCTCCTTGCTCTTGCTGACATTGAATGAGAGATTGCTGTGGTGGCTCCACTCAGCCAGATGTCCCCTTATCCCCTGGAAAATATCCCTCCTATTCACTTTAGCCAGACCCTTAATTACCTTCTATACTTCCAGTTATCTGCCTTCAATAGCTGGTGATCCAATGGAAACAATGGTAGCTTGTCCAGTTTTTCCTCACATCCTTATACATTTCTTCTTCACTCTCTGCAGTGCAGGCTGAGTAGTTCTGCAGCTTGCTGACTGGAAGTGTATGGCAGTAATCTAGTTGTCTATTAGTAATGTTTACCCAAACCCTCTGTTCTCATATTCAATGCCTCCCTTGCTAGAATGGGACACATGCTATACACAAATCCTGGAGTGTAGGTCACAGACCCTTAAAAGTAACAGGATAGCTCAATAAATGAGGCTGAAAAGGCAAAATGGATGCATTATTTTGCTAATCAAGACAGAACATAAGAGCAGGAAGGTTAAGGCAAAACTTTATACAAGGCAAGTTCAACCACAGCTTGAATACTGTTGCTGGGGGCCTGAGAGTCAGAAGACATCAGATGATCAGTGGAAAGAATGATATAATTGGTTACAGTACTTCTGGGCAATAGTGCTGATTTAAGAATGCCAGTCAATTTGAATAGCTTTCTCTGTTATGTACCCCTCTGGTTTTATCAAGAAGCAATCACTTTAAGGAGACGTGTAAGGCAAAAGGAGATGCAGTACTTTTCGAGAGCTAGGATGGAAATGGAAGCAACACACACAAAGTGCTGGAGGAACTCAGCAGGCCAGGCAGCATCTATGGAAAAGAGCAAACAGTCAATGTTTCAGGATGAGGCCCTTCACCAGGACTCCTGCTGAGGGGTCTTGGCCCAAAATGTTGACTGTTTATTCTTTTCCATAGATGCTGCCTGGCCTGCTGACTTCCTCCAGCGTTTTGTGAGTGTTGCTTGGATTTCCAGCATCAGCAGATTTTCTCTTGTTTTAGAATGGAAGTGGAATGTTTTTGATTATTGTGGCAAAGAGCTGACAAAGGTACAACTGACTGAATGTTTTGCCAACATTCCATTTGCCATAACGATGACAGCTTGATGATTTTGCTGCCCAGCATTTGAGATAGAGAAGATAAGATACCAAAGTCTTTAACCAGCACCAAACTGTCACTTTAAGGCGGGAAAAGAAATAAGATTGAATCTCTCATCTGGTGCACCAATGACTAACAGTGGTAAATTTGCCTTGTATTTTTTGGAGTACTGTCAATCCTAGTTTCTCTTTCAAAAATTCCACCTCATAAATGATTTACTGTAGCTGTGCCATTCCGTTTTAATTTTGATATCATTACTACTATAGCAGTTGAAATTCATTTCAAGCATTAGAATATACAAATAAAATGGTAATAAATGCCAAAGTTTTCTCATAATGAAGCACTCCATAAAACAAAATACTAATCTTGATGGAAAACATTCAAATACAGTTAGAAAGCAAATTATG